>NW_025964334.1:59719997-60194997 GCF_023055435.1 Haliotis rufescens
TTGCCTCACCGACTTGCCTCACCGACTTGCTTCACTGACTTGCCTCACCGACTTGCCTCACCGACTTGCCTCACTGACTTGCCTCACTGACTTGCCTCACCGACTTGCCTCACCCACTTGCCTCACTGACTTGCCTCACCGACTTGCCTCACCGACTTGCCTCACTGACTTTCCTCACCGACTTGCCTCACCGACTTGCCTCACTGACTTGCCTCACCGACTTGCCTCACCGACTTGCCTCACTGACTTGCCTCACCGACTTGTCTCACTGACTGGTCTCACCGACATGCAACATATGTCAAGCTAATCTGTCAACATCTCATCAGTAGTGACGTATGTATCAGTAACGTATTTATAAGAAACGTATGTATCAGTGACGTATGTATCAGTAACGTATGTATCAGTGACGCATGTATCAGTTACGGACGTTTACCACTTTGGTGAAACGTATGTATCAGTGACGTATGTATCAGTAACGTATGTATCAGTAACGTATGTATCAGTGACGTATGTATCAGTAACGTATGCATCAGTAACGTATGTATCAGTGACGTATGTATCAGTGACGCATGTATCAGTAACGTATGTATCAGCGACGCATGTATCAGTGACGTATGTATCAGTGACGTGCGTATCAGTGACACATGTATCAGTGACGCATGTATCAGTAACGTATGTATCATTAACGTATGAATCATTAATGTATGTATCAGTAACGTATGTATCAGTGACGTATGTATCCACGACGTATGTATCAGTGACGTATAAATTAGTGACGTATGTATCAGTAACGAATACATCAGTGACGTATGTATCAGTGACGTATGTATCAGTAACGTATGTATCAGTGACGTATATATTAGTGACGTATGTATCAGTGACGTACGTATCAGCAACGTATGTATCAGTAACGTATGTATCAGTGACGTATGTATCAGTGACGTATGTATCAGTAACGTATGTATCAGCAACGCATGTATCAGTAACGTATGCATCAGTAACGTATGTATCAGTAACGTATCCATAAGTAACGTATGTATCAGTAACGTATGTATCAGTAACGTATGCATCAGTGACGTATGTATCAGTAACGTATGTATCAGTAACGCATGTATCAGTAACGTATTTATCAGTAACATATTTATCAGTGACGCATGTATCACTCACGTATGTATCAGTAACGTATGTATAAGTAACGTGTGTATCAGTGACGTATGTATCAGAGACGTACGTATCAGTAACGTATGTATCATTAACGTATGTATCAGCAACGTATGTATCAGTGACGTACATATCAGTAACGTATGTATCAGTGACGTATGTATCAGTAACGTATGTATCAGTGACGTATGTATCATTAACGTATGTATCAGCAACGTATGTATCAGTGACGTACATATCAGTAACGTATGTATCAGTGACGTATGTATCAGTGACGCATGTATCACTCACGTATGTATCAGTAACGTATGTATCAGTGACGTATGTATCAGTAACGTATGTATCAGTAACGTATGTATCAGTAACGTATGTATCATTAACGTATGTATCAGCAACGTATGTATCAGTGACGTACATATCAGTAACGTATGTATCAGTAACGTATAAATCAGTGACGTATGTATTTTTACTGGTAATCGAGAATGGCGGTACAATATACAATTCAATAATGAATAATATCAACTAATTTTTCAATCCATCTATATCATAATTAACAACCAACTTGAACACAGACTGACGTGTGTACCTATGATGCTACTCAACTCGAATATATACAAAGATGCAAACACGAGATGAATGGTACAGCTGAAGTAATTACGAAAAACGAGACTTGGATCATTGACAGGGATATTAAGTTACATGAAGCAGGCCTGTCAATGTCAACATTGAGCCTTGGATCATTGACAGGGATATTAAGTTACATGAAGCAGGCCTGTCAATGTCAACATTTAGACTTGGATCATTGACAGGGATATTAAGTTACATGAAGCAGGCATGTCAATGTAAACATTGAGACTTGGATCATTGACAGGGATATTAAGTTACATGAAGCAGGCCTGTCATTGTAAACATTGAGACTTGGATCATTGACAGGGATATTAAGTTACATGAAGCAGGCCTGTCATTGTAAACATTGAGACTTGGATCATTGACAGGGATATTAAGTTGCATGAAGCAGGCCTGTCATCGTAAACATTTAGACTTGGATCATTGACAGGGATATTAAGTTACATGAAGCAGGCCTGTCACTGTCAACATTTTGACTTGGATCATTGACAGGGATATTAAATTACATGGAGCAGGCCTGTCAATGTAAACATTGAGATCTTGTTCATTGACAGGGATATTAAGTTACATGAAGCAGGCATGTCAATGCCAACATTTAGACTTGGATCATTGACTGGGATATTAAGTTGCATGGAGCAGGCCTGTAAATGTAAACATTGAGACTTGGATCATTGACAGGGATATTAAGTTGCATGAAGCAGGCCTGTCAATGTAAACATTTAGACTTGGATCATTGACAGGGATATTAAGTTACATGGAGCAGGCCTGTCATTATAAACATTTAGACTTGGATCATTGACAGGGATATTAAGTTGCATGAAGCAGGCCTGTCAATGTAACATTTAGACTTGGATCATTGACAGGGATATTAAGTTACATGAAGCAGGCCTGTCTTTATAAACATTGAGCCTTGGATCATTGACAGGGATATTAAGTTACATGAAGCAGGCCTGTCAATGTCAACATTTAGACTTGGAGCATTGACAAGGATATTAAGTTACGTGAAGCAGGCCTGTCATTATAAACATTTAGACTTGGATCATTGACAGGGATATTAAGTTACATGAAGCAGGCCTGTCATTGTAAACATTGAGACTTGGATCATTGACAGGGATATTAAGTTACATGAAGCAGGCCTGTCATCGTAAACATTTAGACTTGGGTCATTGACAGGGATATTAAGTTACATGAAGCAGGCCTGTCATTGTAAACATTGAGACTTGGATCATTGACAGGGATATTAAGTTACATGAAGCAGGCCTGTCATCGTAAACATTTAGACTTGGGTCATTGACAGGGATATTGAGTTACATGAAGCAGGCCTGTCATTGTAAACATTTAGACTTGGATCATTGACAGGGATATTAAGTTACATGAAGGTGGCCTGTCAATGTAAACATTTAGACTTGGATCATTGACAGGGATATTAAGTTACATGAAGCAGGCTTGTCATTGTAAACATTTAGACTTGGATCATTGACAGGGATATTAAGTTACATGAAGGAGGCTTGTCATTGTAAACATTTAGACTTGGATCATGGACAGGGATATTAAGTTACATGGAGCAGGCCTGTGAATGAAAACATTGAGACTTGGATCATTGACAGGGATATTAAGTTACGTGAAGCAGGCCTGTAAATGTAAACATTTAGACTTGGATCATTGACAGGGATATTAAGTTACATGAAGCAGGCTTGTCAATGAAAACATTGAGACTTGGGTCATTGACAGGGATATTAAGTTACATGAAACAGGCCTGTCACTGTCAACATTTAGACTTGGATCATTGACAGGGATATTAAGTTACATGAAGCAGGCCTGTCAATGAAAACATTTTGACTTGGATCATTGACAGGGATATTAAGCTACATGGAGCAGGCTTGTAAATGAAACATTGAGCCTTGGATCATTGACAGGGATATAAAGTCGCATGAAGCAGGCCTGTCAATGTAAACATTTAGACTTGGATCATTGACAGGGATATTAAGTTACATGAAGCAGGCCTGTCAGTGTCAACATTTAGACTTGGATCATTGACAGGGATATTAAGTTACATGAAGCAGGCTTGTCAGTGAAAACATTTAGACTTGGATCATTGACAGGGATATTAAGTTACATGAAGCAGGCCTGTCATCGTAAACATTTAGACTTGGATCATTGACAGGGATATTAAGTTACATGAAGCAGGCCTGTCAGTGAAAACATTTACACTTGGATCATTGACAGGCATATTAAGTTACATGAAGCAGGCTTGTCAGTACAAACATTTAGACTTGGATCATTGACAGAGATATTAAGTTAAATGAAGCAGGCCTGTCAATATAAACATTGAGACTTGGGTCATTGACAGGGATATTAAGTTACATTAAACAGGCCTGTCACTGTCAACATTTAGACTTGGATCATTGACAGGGATATTAAGTTACATGAAGCAGGCCTGTCAATGAAAACCTTTTTAATTGGATCATTGACAGGGATATTAAGTTGCATGGAGCTGGCTTGTCAATGAAAACATTGAGCCTTGGATCATTGACAGGGATATTAAGTTACATGAAGCAGACTTGTCAATGTAAAGATTTAGACTTGGATGATTGATAAGGATATTAAGTTACATGAACCAGGCCTGTCAATGTAAACATTTAGACTTGGATCATTGACAGGGATATTAAGTTACATGAAGCAGGCCTGTCAATGAAAACCTTTTTAATTGGATCATTGACAGGGATATTAAGTTGCATGGAGCTGGCTTGTCAATGAAAACATTGAGCCTTGGATCATTGACAGGGATATTAAGTTACATGAAGCAGACTTGTCAATGTAAAGATTTAGACTTGGATGATTGATAAGGATATTAAGTTACATGAACCAGGCCTGTCAATGTAAACATTTAGACTTGGGTCATTGACAGGGATATTAAGTTACATGAAGCAGGCATGTCAATGTAAACATTGAGACGTGGATCATTGACAGGGATATTAAGTTACATGAAGCAGGCTTCTCAATGTAAACATTTAGACTTGGATCATTGACAGGGATATTAAGTTACATCAAGCAGGCTTGTCAATGTAAACATTTAGACTTGGATCATTGACAGGGATATTAAGTTACATGAAGCAGGCCTGTCATTATAAACATTGAGCCTTGGATCATTGACAGGGATATTAAGTTACATGAAGCAGACCTGTCATCGTAAACATTTAGACTTGGATCATTGACAGGGATATTAAGTTACATGAAGCAGGCCTGTCATTGTAAACATTGAGACTTGGATCATTGACAGGGATATTAAGTTGCATGAAGCAGGCCTGTCATCGTAAACATTTAGACTTGCATCATTGACAGGGATATTAAGTTACATGAAGCAGGCCTGTCACTGTCAACATTTTGACTTGGATCATTGACAGGGATATTAAGTTACATGGAGCAGGCCTGTCAATGTAAACATTGAGATCTTGTTCATTGACAGGGATATTAAGTTACATGAAGCAGGCATGTCAATGCCAACATTTAGACTTGGATCATTGACTGGGATATTAAGTTGCATGGAGCAGGCCTGTAAATGTAAACATTGAGACTTGGATCATTGACAGGGATATTAAGTTGCATGAAGCAGGCCTGTTAACGTAAACATTGAGATTTGGATCATTGACAGGAATATTAAGTTACATGGAGCAGGCCTGTCATTATAAACATTTAGACTTGGATCATTGACAGGGATATTAAGTTGCATGAAGCAGGCCTGTCAATGTAACATTTAGACTTGGATCATTGACAGGGATATTAAGTTACATGAAGCAGGCCTGTCATTATAAACATTGAGCCTTGGATCATTGACAGGGATTTTAAGTTACATGAAGCAGGCCTGTCAATGTCAACATTTAGACTTGGATCATTGACAGGGATATTAAGTTACATGAAGCAGGCCTGTCATTATAAACATTTAGACTTGGATCATTGACAGGGATATTAAGTTACATGAAGCAGGCCTGTCATTGTAAACATTGAGACTTGGATCATTGACAGGGATATTAAGTTGCATGAAGCAGGCCTGTCATCGTAAACATTTAGACTTGGGTCATTGACAGGGATATTAAGTTACATGAAGCAGGCCTGTCATCGTAAACATTGAGACTTGGATCATTGACAGGGATATTAAGTTACATGAAGGAGGCCTGTCAATGTAAACATTTAGACTTGGATCATTGACAGGGATATTAAGTTACATGAAGCAGGCTTGTCATTGTAAACATTTAGACTTGGATCATTGACAGGGATATTAAGTTACATGAAGGAGGCTTGTCATTGTAAACATTTAGACTTGGATCATGGACAGGGATATTAAGTTACATGGAGCAGGCCTGTGAATGAAAACATTGAGCCTTGGATCATTGACAGGGATATTAAGTTACGTGAAGCAGGCCTGTAAATGTAAACATTTAGACTTGGATCATTGACAGAGATATTAAGTTAAATGAAGCAGGCCTGTCATTGTAAACATTTAGACTTGGATCATTGACAGGGATATTAAGTTACATGAAGCAGGCTTGTCAATGAAAACATTGAGACTTGGGTCATTGACAGGGATATTAAGTTACATGAAGCAGGCCTGTCAGTGAAAACATTTAGACTTGGATCATTGACAGGGATATTAAGTTACATGAAGCAGGCCTGTCAATGAAAACATTTAGACTTGGATCATTGACAGAGATATTAAGTTAAATGAAGCAGGCCTGTCAATGTAAACATTTAGACTTGGATCATGGACAGGGATATTAAGTTACATGAAGCAGGCTTGTCAATGAAAACATTTGGACTTGGATCATTGACAGGGATATTAAGCTACATGGAGCAGGCTTGTAAATGAAACATTGAGACTTGGATCATTGACAGGGATATTAAGTCGCATGAAGCAGGCCTGTCATCGTAAACATTTAGACTTGGATCATTGACAGGGATATTAAATTACATGAAGCAGGCATGTCAATGTAAACATTGAGACTTGGATCATTGACAGGGATATTAAGTTACATGAAGCAGGCTTCTCAATGTAAACATTTAGACTTGGATCATTGACAGGGATATTAAGTTACATCAAGCAGGCTTGTCAATGTAAACATTTAGACATGGATCATTGACAGGGATATTAAGTTACATGAAGCAGGCCTGTCATTATAAACATTGAGCCTTGGATCATTGACAGGGATATTAAGTTACATGAAGCAGACCTGTCATCGTAAACATTTAGACTTGGATCATTGACAGGGATATTAAGTTACATGAAGCAGGCCTGTCATTGTAAACATTGAGACTTGGATCATTGACAGGGATATTAAGTTGCATGAAGCAGGCCTGTCATCGTAAACATTTAGACTTGCATCATTGACAGGGATATTAAGTTACATGAAGCAGGCCTGTCACTGTCAACATTTTGACTTGGATCATTGACAGGGATATTAAGTTACATGGAGCAGGCCTGTCAATGTAAACATTGAGATCTTGTTCATTGACAGGGATATTAAGTTACATGAAGCAGGCATGTCAATGCCAACATTTAGACTTGGATCATTGACTGGGATATTAAGTTGCATGGAGCAGGCCTGTAAATGTAAACATTGAGACTTGGATCATTGACAGGGATATTAAGTTGCATGAAGCAGGCCTGTCAACGTAAACATTTAGACTTGGATCATTGAAATGGGATATTAAGTTACATGGAGCAGGCCTGTCATTATAAACATTTAGACTTGGATCATTGACAGGGATATTAAGTTGCATGAAGCAGGCCTGTCAATGTAACATTTAGACTTGGATCATTGACAGGGATATTAAGTTACATGAAGCAGGCCTGTCATTATAAACATTGAGCCTTGGATCATTGACAGGGATTTTAAGTTACATGAAGCAGGCCTGTCAATGTCAACATTTAGACTTGGATCATTGACAGGGATATTAAGTTACATGAAGCAGGCCTGTCATTATAAACATTGAGACTTGGATCATTGACAGGGATTTTAAGTTACATGAAGCAGGCCTGTCATTGTAAACATTGAGACTTGGATCATTGACAGGGATATTAAGTTGCATGAAGCAGGCCTGTCATCGTAAATATTTAGACTTGGGTCATTGACAGGGATATTAAGTTACATGAAGCAGGCCTGTCATCGTAAACATTGAGACTTGGATCAATGACAGGGATATTAAGTTACAGGAAGGAGGCCTGTCAATGTAAACATTTAGACTTGGATCATTGACAGGGATATTAAGTTACATGAAGAAGGCTTGTCATTGTAAACATTTAGACTTCGATCATTGACAGGGATATTAAGTTACATGAAGGAGGCTTGTCATTGTAAACATTTAGACTTGGATCATGGACAGGGATATTAAGTTACATGGAGCAGGCCTGTGAATGAAAACATTGAGACTTGGATCATTGACAGGGATATTAAGTTACGTGAAGCAGGCCTGTAAATGTAAACATTTAGACTTGGATCATTGACAGGGATATTAAGCTACATGGAGCAGGCTTGTAAATGAAACATTGAGACTTGGATCATTGACAGGGATATTAAGTCGTATCAAGCAGGCCTGTCAATGTAAACATTTAGACTTGGATCATTGACAGGGATATTAAGTTACATGAAGCAGGCCTGTCAATGTCAACATTTAGACTTGGATCATTGACAGGGATATTAAGTTACATGAAGCAGGCTTGTAAGTGAAAACATTTAGACTTGGATCATTGACAGGGATATAAAGTTACATGAAGCAGGGCTGTCATCGTAAACATTTAGACTTGGATCATTGACAGGGATATTAAGTTACATGAAGCAGGCTTGTCAGTAAAAACATTTAGACTTGGATCATTGACAGGGATATTAAGTTACATGAAGCAGGCCTGTCAATGTCAACATTTAGACTTGGATCATTGACAGGGATATTAAGTTACATGAAGCAGGCCTGTCATTGTAAACATTGAGACTTGGATCATTGACAGGGATATTAAGTTGCATGAAGCAGGCCTGTCAATGTCAACATTTAGACTTGGGTCATTGACAGGGATATTAAGTTACATGAAGCAGGCCTGTCATTGTAAACATTGAGACTTGGATCATTGACAGGGATATTAAGTTACATGACGGATGCCTGTCAATGTAAACATTTAGACTTGGATCATTGACAGGGATATTAAGTTACATGAAGCAGGCTTGTCATTGTAAACATTTAGACTTGGATCATGGACAGGGATATTAAGTTACATGGAGCAGGCCTGTGAATGAAAACATTGAGACTTGGATCATTGACAGGGATATTAAGTTACGTGAAGCAGGCCTGTAAATGTAAACATTTAGACTTGGATCATTGACAGGGATATTAAGTTACATGAAGCAGGCCTGTCATTGTAAACATTGAGACTTGGATCATTGACAGGGATATTAAGTTGCATGAAGCAGGCCTGTCAATGTCAACATTTAGACTTGGGTCATTGACAGGGATATTAAGTTACATGAAGCAGGCCTGTCATTGTAAACATTGAGACTTGGATCATTGACAGGGATATTAAGTTACATGACGGAGGCCTGTCAATGTAAACATTTAGACTTGGATCATTGACAGGGATATTAAGTTACATGAAGCAGGCTTGTCATTGTAAACATTTAGACTTGGATCATGGACAGGGATATTAAGTTACATGGAGCAGGCCTGTGAATGAAAACATTGAGACTTGGATCATTGACAGGGATATTAAGTTACGTGAAGCAGGCCTGTAAATGTAAACATTTAGACTTGGATCATTGACAGAGATATTAAGTTAAATGAAGCAGGCCTGTCAATGTAAACATTTAGACTTGGATCATTGACAGGGATATTAAGTTACATGAAGCAGGCTTGTCAATGAAAACATTTAGACTTGGATCATTGACAGGGATATTAAGTTACATGAAGAAGGCCTGTCACTGTCAACATTTAGACTTGGATCATTGACAGGGATATTAAGTTACATGAAGCAGGCCTGTCAATGAAAACATTTTGACTTGGATCATTGACAGGGATATTAAGCTACATGGAGCAGGCTTGTAAATGAAACATTGAGACTTCGATCATTGACAGGGATATTAAGTCGCATGAAGCAGGCCTGTCAATGTAAACATTTAGACTTGGATCATTGACAGGGATATTAAGTTACATGAAGCAGGCCTGTCAATGTCAACATTTAGACTTGGATCATTGACAGGGATATTAAGTTACATGAAGCAGGCTTGTCAGTGAAAACATTTAGACTTGGATCATTGACAGGGATATTAAGTTACATGAAGCAGGCCTGTCATCGTAAACATTTAGACTTGGATCATTGACAGGGATATTAAGTTACATGAAGCAGGCTTGTCAGTAAAAACATTTAGACTTGGATCATTGACAGGGATATTAAGTTACATGAAGCAGGCTTGTCAGTGAAAACATTTAGACTTGGATCATTGACAGGGATATTAAGTTACATGAAGCAGGCCTGTCACTGTCAACATTTTGACTTGGATCATTGACAGGGATATTAAGTTGCATGGAGCAGGCTTGTCAATGAAAACATTGAGCCTTGGATCATTGACAGGGATATTAAGTTACATGAAGCAGGCTTGTCAATGTAAACATTGAGACTTGGATCATTGACAGGGATATTAAGTTGCATGAAGCAGGCCTGTCAACGTAAACATTTAGACTTGGATCATTGAAATGGGATATTAAGTTACATGGAGCAGGCCTGTCATTATAAACATTTAGACTTGGATCATTGACAGGGATATTAAGTTGCATGAAGCAGGCCTGTCAATGTAACATTTAGACTTGGATCATTGACAGGGATATTAAGTTACATGAAGCAGGCCTGTCATTATAAACATTTAGACTTGGATCATTGACAGGGATATTAAGTTACATGAAGCAGGCCTGTCAATGTAAACATTTAGACTTGGATCATTGACAGGGATATTAAGTTACATGAAGTAGGCCTGTCAATGTAAACATTTAGACTTGGATCATTGACAGGGATATTAAGTTACATGAAGGAGGCTTGTCAGTGAAAACATTTAGACTTGGATCATTGACAGAGATATTAAGTTACATGAAGCACGCCTGTCATCGTAAACATTTAGACTTGGATCATTGACAGGGATATTAAGTTACATGAAGCAGGCGTGTCATTGTAAACATTGAGACTTGGATCATTGACAGGGATATTAAGTTACATGAAGCAGGCCTGTCATTATAAACATTGAGCCTTGGATCATTGACAGGGATATTAAGTTACATGAAGCAGGGCTGTCAATGTCAACATTTAGACTTGGATCATTGACAGAGATATTAAGTTACATAAAGCAGGCTTGTCAGTAAAAACATTTAGACTTGGATCATTGACAGGGATATTAAGTTACATGAAGCAGGCTTGTCAGTGAAAACATTTAGACTTGGATCATTGACAGGGATATTAAGTTACATGAAGCAGGCCTGTCACTGTCAACATTTAGACTTGGATCATTGACAGGGATATTAAGTTACATGAAGCAGGCCTGTCACTGTCAACATTTTGACTTGGATCATTGACAGGGATATTAAGTTGCATGGAGCAGGCTTGTCAATGAAAACATTGAGCCTTGGATCATTGACAGGGATATTAAGTTACATGAAGCAGGCTTGTCAATGTAAAGATTTAGACTTGGATCATTGATAAGGATATTAAGTTACATGAAGCAGGCCTGTCAATGTAAAGATTTAGACTTGGATCATTGACAGGGATATTAAGTTACATGAAGCAGGCCTGTCAATGTAAAGATTTAGACTTGGATCATTGACAGGGATATTAAGTTACATGAAGTAGGCCTGTCAATGTAAACATTTAGACTTGGATCATTGACAGGGATATTAAGTTACATGAAGGAGGCTTGTCAGTGAAAACATTTAGACTTGGATCATTGACAGGGATATTAAGTTACATGAAGCACGCCTGTCATCGTAAACATTTAGACTTGGATCATTGACAGGGATATTAAGTTACATGAAGCAGGCTTGTCAGTAAAAACATTTAGACTTGGATCATTGAGAGGGATATTAAGTTACATGAAGCAGGTCTGTCACTGTCAACATTTAGACTTGGATCATTGACAGGGATATTAAGTTACATGAAGCAGGCCTGTCACTGTCAACATTTTGACTTGGATCATTGACAGGGATATTAAGTTGCATGGAGCAGGCTTGTCAATGAAAAGATTGAGCCTTGGATCATTGACAGGGATATTAAGTTACATGAAGTAGGCCTGTCAATGTAAACATTTAGACTTGGATCATTGACAGGGATATTAAGTTACATGAAGGAGGCTTGTCAGTGAAAACATTTAGACTTGGATCATTGACAGGGATATTAAGTTACATGAAGCACGCCTGTCATCGTAAACATTTTGACTTGGATCATTGACAGGGATATTAAGTTACATGAAGCAGGCCTGTCATTGTAAACATTGAGACTTGGATCATTGATAAGGATATTAAGTTACATGAAGCAGGCCTGTCATTATAAACATTGAGCCTTGGATCATTGACAGGGATATTAAGTTACATGAAGCAGGGCTGTCAATGTCAACATTTAGACTTGGATCATTGACAGGGATATTAAGTTACATGAAGCAGGCTTGTCAGTAAAAACATTTAGACTTGGATCATTGACAGGGATATTAAGTTACATGAAGCAGGCTTGTCAGTGAAAACATTTAGACTTGGATCATTGACAGGGATATTAAGTTACATGAAGCAGGCCTGTCACTGTCAACATTTAGACTTGGATCATTGACAGGGATATTAAGTTACATGAAGCAGGCCTGTCACTGTCAACATTTTGACTTGGATCATTGACAGGGATATTAAGTTGCATGGAGCAGGCTTGTCAATGAAAACATTGAGCCTTGGATCATTGACAGGGATATTAAGTTGCATGGAGCAGGCTTGTCAATGAAAACATTGAGCCTTGGATCATTGACAGGGATATTAAGTTACATGAAGCAGGCCTGTCATTGTAAACATTGAGACTTGGATCATTGACAGGGATATTAAGTTGCATGAAGCAGGCCTGTCAATGTCAACATTTAGACTTGGGTCATTTACAGGGATATTAAGTTACATGAAGCAGGCCTGTCATTGTAAACATTGAGACTTGGATCATTGACAGGGATATTAAGTTACATGAAGGAGGCCTGTCAATGTAAACATTTAGACTTGGATCATTGACAGGGATATTAAGTTACATGAAGCAGGCTTGTCAGTAAAAACATTTAGACTTGGATCATGGACAGGGATATTAAGTTACATGGAGCAGGCCTGTGAATGAAAACATTGAGACTTGGATCATTGACAGGGATATTAAGTTACGTGAAGCAGGCCTGTAAATGTAAACATTTAGACTTGGATCATTGACAGAGATATTAAGTTAAATGAAGCAGGCCTGTCAATGTAAACATTTAGACTTGGATCATTGACAGGGATATTAAGTTACATGAAGCAGGCTTGTCAATGAAAACATTTAGACTTGGATCATTGACAGGGATATTAAGTTACATGAAGAAGGCCTGTCACTGTCAACATTTAGACTTGGATCATTGACAGGGATATTAAGTTACATGAAGCAGGCCTGTCAATGAAAACATTTTGACTTGGATCATTGACAGGGATATTAAGCTACATGGAGCAGGCTTGTAAATGAAACATTGAGACTTGGATCATTGACAGGGATATTAAGTCGCATGAAGCAGGCCTGTCAATGTAAACATTTAGACTTGGATCATTGACAGGGATATTAAGTTACATGAAGCAGGCCTGTCAATGTCAACATTTAGACTTGGATCATTGACAGGGATATTAAGTTACATGAAGCAGGCCTGTCATCGTAAACATTTAGACTTGGATCATTGACAGGGATATTAAGTTACATGAAGCAGGCTTGTCAGTAAAAACATTTAGACTTGGATCATTGACAGGGATATTAAGTTACATGAAGCAGGCTTGTCAGTGAAAACATTTAGACTTGGATCATTGACAGGGATATTAAGTTACATGAAGCAGGCCTGTCACTGTCAACATTTAGACTTGGATCATTGACAGGGATATTAAGTTACATGAAGCAGGCCTGTCACTGTCAACATTTTGACTTGGATCATTGACAGGGATATTAAGTTGCATGGAGCAGGCTTGTCAATGAAAACATTGAGCCTTGGATCATTGACAGGGATATTAAGTTACATGAAGCAGGCTTGTCAATGTAAAGATTTAGACTTGGATCATTGATAAGGATATTAAGTTACATGAAGCAGGGCTGTCAATGTAAAGATTTAGACTTGGATCATTGACAGGGATATTAAGTTACATGAAGCAGGCCTGTCAATGTAAACATTTACACTTGGATCATTGACAGGGATATTAAGTTACATGAAGTAGGCCTGTCAATGTAAACATTTAGACTTGGATCATTGACAGGGATATTAAGTTACATGAAGGAGGCTTGTCAGTGAAAACATTTAGACTTGGATCATTGACAGGGATATTAAGTTACATGAAGCACGCCTGTCATCGTAAACATTTAGACTTGGATCATTGACAGGGATATTAAGTTACATGAAGCAGGCCTGTCATTGTAAACATTGAGACTTGGATCATTGACAGGGATATTAAGTTACATGAAGCAGGCCTGTCATTATAAACATTGAGCCTTGGATCATTGACAGGGATATTAAGTTACATGAAGCAGGGCTGTCAATGTCAACATTTAGACTTGGATCATTGACAGGGATATTAAGTTACATGAAGCAGGCTTGTCAGTAAAAACATTTAGACTTGGATCATTGACAGGAATATTAAGTTACATGAAGCAGGCTTGTCAGTGAAAACATTTAGACTTGGATCATTGACAGGGATATTAAGTTACATGAAGCAGGCCTGTCACTGTCAACATTTAGACTTGGATCATTGACAGGGATATTAAGTTACATGAAGCAGGCCTGTCACTGTCAACATTTTGACTTGGATCATTGACAGGGATATTAAGTTGCATGGAGCAGGCTTGTCAATGAAAACATTGAGCCTTGGATCATTGACAGGGATATTAAGTTACATGAAGCAGGCTTGTCAATGTAAAGATTTAGACTTGGATCATTGATAAGGATATTAAGTTACATGAAGCAGGCTTGTCAATGTAAAGATTTAGACTTGGATCATTGACAGGGATATTAAGTTACATGAAGGAGGCTTGTCAGTGAAAACATTTAGACTTGGATCATTGACAGGGATATTAAGTTACATGAAGCACGCCTGTCATTATAAACATTTAGACTTGGATCATTGACAGGGATATTAAGTTACATGAAGCAGGCCTGTCATTGTAAACATTGAGACTTGGATCATTGACAGGGATATTAAGTTACATGAAGCAGGCCTGTCATTATAAACATTGAGCCTTGGATCATTGACAGGGATATTAAGTTACATGAAGCAGGGCTGTCAATGTCAACATTTAGACTTGGATCATTGACAGGGATATTAAGTTACATGAAGCAGGCTTGTCAGTAAAAACATTTAGACTTGGATCATTGACAGGAATATTAAGTTACATGAAGCAGGCTTGTCAGTGAAAACATTTAGACTTGGATCATTGACAGGGATATTAAGTTACATGAAGCAGGCCTGTCACTGTCAACATTTAGACTTGGATCATTGACAGGGATATTAAGTTACATGAAGCAGGCCTGTCACTGTCAACATTTTGACTTGGATCATTGACAGGGATATTAAGTTGCATGGAGCAGGCTTGTCAATGAAAACATTGAGCCTTGGATCATTGACAGGGATATTAAGTTACATGAAGCAGGCTTGTCAATGTAAAGATTTAGACTTGGATCATTGATAAGGATATTAAGTTACATGAAGCAGGCCTGTCAATGTAAACATTTAGACTTGGATCATTGACAGGGATATTAAGTTACATGAAGCAGGCCTGTCAATGTAAACATTTAGACTTGGATCATTGACAGGGATATTAAGTTACATGAAGCAGGCCTGTCAATGAAAACATTTTGACTTGGATCATTGACAGGGATATTAAGCTACATGGAGCAGGCTTGTAAATGAAACATTGAGACTTCGATCATTGACAGGGATATTAAGTCGCATGAAGCAGGCCTGTCAATGTAAACATTTAGACTTGGATCATTGACAGGGATATTAAGTTACATGAAGCAGGCCTGTCAATGTCAACATTTAGACTTGGATCATTGACAGGGATATTAAGTTACATGAAGCAGGCTTGTCAGTGAAAACATTTAGACTTGGATCATTGACAGGGATATTAAGTTACATGAAGCAGGCCTGTCATCGTAAACATTTAGACTTGGATCATTGACAGGGATATTAAGTTACATGAAGCAGGCTTGTCAGTAAAAACATTTAGACTTGGATCATTGACAGGGATATTAAGTTACATGAAGCAGGCTTGTCAGTGAAAACATTTAGACTTGGATCATTGACAGGGATATTAAGTTACATGAAGCAGGCCTGTCACTGTCAACATTTAGACTTGGATCATTGACAGGGATATTAAGTTACATGAAGCAGGCCTGTCACTGTCAACATTTTGACTTGGATCATTGACAGGGATATTAAGTTGCATGGAGCAGGCTTGTCAATGAAAACATTGAGCCTTGGATCATTGACAGGGATATTAAGTTACATGAAGCAGGCTTGTCAATGTAAAGATTTAGACTTGGATCATTGATAAGGATATTAAGTTACATGAAGCAGGCCTGTCAATGTAAACATTTAGACTTGGATCATTGACAGGGATATTAAGTTACATGAAGCAGGCCTGTCAATGTAAACATTTAGACTTGGATCATTGACAGGGATATTAAGTTACATGAAGTAGGCCTGTCAATGTAAACATTTAGACTTGGATCATTGACAGGGATATTAAGTTACATGAAGGAGGCTTGTCAGTGAAAACATTTAGACTTGGATCATTGACAGAGATATTAAGTTACATGAAGCACGCCTGTCATCGTAAACATTTAGACTTGGATCATTGACAGGGATATTAAGTTACATGAAGCAGGCCTGTCATTGTAAACATTGAGACTTGGATCATTGACAGGGATATTAAGTTACATGAAGCAGGCCTGTCATTATAAACATTGAGCCTTGGATCATTGACAGGGATATTAAGTTACATGAAGCAGGGCTGTCAATGTCAACATTTAGACTTGGATCATTGACAGAGATATTAAGTTACATAAAGCAGGCTTGTCAGTAAAAACATTTAGACTTGGATCATTGACAGGGATATTAAGTTACATGAAGCAGGCTTGTCAGTGAAAACATTTAGACTTGGATCATTGACAGGGATATTAAGTTACATGAAGCAGGCCTGTCACTGTCAACATTTAGACTTGGATCATTGACAGGGATATTAAGTTACATGAAGCAGGCCTGTCACTGTCAACATTTTGACTTGGATCATTGACAGGGATATTAAGTTGCATGGAGCAGGCTTGTCAATGAAAACATTGAGCCTTGGATCATTGACAGGGATATTAAGTTACATGAAGCAGGCTTGTCAATGTAAAGATTTGGACTTGGATCATTGATAAGGATATTAAGTTACATGAAGCAGGCCTGTCAATGTAAACATTTAGACTTGGATCATTGACAGGGATATTAAGTTACATGAAGCAGGCCTGTCAATGTAAACATTTAGACTTGGATCATTGACAGGGATATTAAGTTACATGAAGTAGGCCTGTCAATGTAAACATTTAGACTTGGATCATTGACAGGGATATTAAGTTACATGAAGGAGGCTTGTCAGTGAAAACATTTAGACTTGGATCATTGACAGGGATATTAAGTTACATGAAGCACGCCTGTCATCGTAAACATTTAGACTTGGATCATTGACAGGGATATTAAGTTACATGAAGCAGGCTTGTCAGTAAAAACATTTAGACTTGGATCATTGAGAGGGATATTAAGTTACATGAAGCAGGTCTGTCACTGTCAACATTTAGACTTGGATCATTGACAGGGATATTAAGTTACATGAAGCAGGCCTGTCACTGTCAACATTTTGACTTGGATCATTGACAGGGATATTAAGTTGCATGGAGCAGGCTTGTCAATGAAAAGATTGAGCCTTGGATCATTGACAGGGATATTAAGTTACATGAAGTAGGCCTGTCAATGTAAACATTTAGACTTGGATCATTGACAGGGATATTAAGTTACATGAAGGAGGCTTGTCAGTGAAAACATTTAGACTTGGATCATTGACAGGGATATTAAGTTACATGAAGCACGCCTGTCATCGTAAACATTTTGACTTGGATCATTGACAGGGATATTAAGTTACATGAAGCAGGCCTGTCATTGTAAACATTGAGACTTGGATCATTGATAAGGATATTAAGTTACATGAAGCAGGCCTGTCATTATAAACATTGAGCCTTGGATCATTGACAGGGATATTAAGTTACATGAAGCAGGGCTGTCAATGTCAACATTTAGACTTGGATCATTGACAGGGATATTAAGTTACATGAAGCAGGCTTGTCAGTAAAAACATTTAGACTTGGATCATTGACAGGGATATTAAGTTACATGAAGCAGGCTTGTCAGTGAAAACATTTAGACTTGGATCATTGACAGGGATATTAAGTTACATGAAGCAGGCCTGTCACTGTCAACATTTAGACTTGGATCATTGACAGGGATATTAAGTTACATGAAGCAGGCCTGTCACTGTCAACATTTTGACTTGGATCATTGACAGGGATATTAAGTTGCATGGAGCAGGCTTGTCAATGAAAACATTGAGCCTTGGATCATTGACAGGGATATTAAGTTGCATGGAGCAGGCTTGTCAATGAAAACATTGAGCCTTGGATCATTGACAGGGATATTAAGTTACATGAAGCAGGCCTGTCATTGTAAACATTGAGACTTGGATCATTGACAGGGATATTAAGTTGCATGAAGCAGGCCTGTCAATGTCAACATTTAGACTTGGGTCATTTACAGGGATATTAAGTTACATGAAGCAGGCCTGTCATTGTAAACATTGAGACTTGGATCATTGACAGGGATATTAAGTTACATGAAGGAGGCCTGTCAATGTAAACATTTAGACTTGGATCATTGACAGGGATATTAAGTTACATGAAGCAGGCTTGTCAGTAAAAACATTTAGACTTGGATCATGGACAGGGATAATAAGTTACATGGAGCAGGCCTGTGAATGAAAACATTGAGACTTGGATCATTGACAGGGATATTAAGTTACGTGAAGCAGGCCTGTAAATGTAAACATTTAGACTTGGATCATTGACAGGGATATTAAGTTAAATGAAGCAGGCCTGTCAATGTAAACATTTAGACTTGGATCATTGACAGGGATATTAAGTTACATGAAGAAGGCCTGTCACTGTCAACATTTAGACTTGGATCATTGACAGGGATATTAAGTTACATGAAGCAGGCCTGTCAATGAAAACATTTTGACTTGGATCATTGACAGGGATATTAAGCTACATGGAGCAGGCTTGTAAATGAAACATTGAGACTTGGATCATTGACAGGGATATTAAGTCGCATGAAGCAGGCCTGTCAATGTAAACATTTAGACTTGGATCATTGACAGGGATATTAAGTTACATGAAGCAGGCCTGTCAATGTCAACATTTAGACTTGGATCATTGACAGGGATATTAAGTTACATGAAGCAGGCTTGTCAGTGAAAACATTTAGACTTGGATCATTGACAGGGATATTAAGTTACATGAAGCAGGCCTGTCATCGTAAACATTTAGACTTGGATCATTGACAGGGATATTAAGTTACATGAAGCAGGCTTGTCAGTAAAAACATTTAGACTTGGATCATTGACAGGGATATTAAGTTACATGAAGCAGGCTTGTCAGTGAAAACATTTAGACTTGGATCATTGACAGGGATATTAAGTTACATGAAGCAGGCCTGTCACTGTCAACATTTAGACTTGGATCATTGACAGGGATATTAAGTTACATGAAGCAGGCCTGTCACTGTCAACATTTTGACTTGGATCATTGACAGGGATATTAAGTTGCATGGAGCAGGCTTGTCAATGAAAACATTGAGCCTTGGATCATTGACAGGGATATTAAGTTACATGAAGCAGGCTTGTCAATGTAAAGATTTAGACTTGGATCATTGATAAGGATATTAAGTTACATGAAGCAGGGCTGTCAATGTAAAGATTTAGACTTGGATCATTGACAGGGATATTAAGTTACATGAAGCAGGCCTGTCAATGTAAACATTTAGACTTGGATCATTGACAGGGATATTAAGTTACATGAAGTAGGCCTGTCAATGTAAACATTTAGACTTGGATCATTGACAGGGATATTAAGTTACATGAAGGAGGCTTGTCAGTGAAAACATTTAGACTTGGATCATTGACAGGGATATTAAGTTACATGAAGCACGCCTGTCATCGTAAACATTTAGACTTGGATCATTGACAGGGATATTAAGTTACATGAAGCAGGCCTGTCATTGTAAACATTGAGACTTGGATCATTGACAGGGATATTAAGTTACATGAAGCAGGCCTGTCATTATAAACATTGAGCCTTGGATCATTGACAGGGATATTAAGTTACATGAAGCAGGGCTGTCAATGTCAACATTTAGACTTGGATCATTGACAGGGATATTAAGTTACATGAAGCAGGCTTGTCAGTAAAAACATTTAGACTTGGATCATTGACAGGAATATTAAGTTACATGAAGCAGGCTTGTCAGTGAAAACATTTAGACTTGGATCATTGACAGGGATATTAAGTTACATGAAGCAGGCCTGTCACTGTCAACATTTAGACTTGGATCATTGACAGGGATATTAAGTTACATGAAGCAGGCCTGTCACTGTCAACATTTTGACTTGGATCATTGACAGGGATATTAAGTTGCATGGAGCAGGCTTGTCAATGAAAACATTGAGCCTTGGATCATTGACAGGGATATTAAGTTACATGAAGCAGGCTTGTCAATGTAAAGATTTAGACTTGGATCATTGATAAGGATATTAAGTTACATGAAGCAGGCTTGTCAATGTAAAGATTTAGACTTGGATCATTGACAGGGATATTAAGTTACATGAAGGAGGCTTGTCAGTGAAAACATTTAGACTTGGATCATTGACAGGGATATTAAGTTACATGAAGCACGCCTGTCATTATAAACATTTAGACTTGGATCATTGACAGGGATATTAAGTTACATGAAGCAGGCCTGTCATTGTAAACATTGAGACTTGGATCATTGACAGGGATATTAAGTTACATGAAGCAGGCCTGTCATTATAAACATTGAGCCTTGGATCATTGACAGGGATATTAAGTTACATGAAGCAGGGCTGTCAATGTCAACATTTAGACTTGGATCATTGACAGGGATATTAAGTTACATGAAGCAGGCTTGTCAGTAAAAACATTTAGACTTGGATCATTGACAGGAATATTAAGTTACATGAAGCAGGCTTGTCAGTGAAAACATTTAGACTTGGATCATTGACAGGGATATTAAGTTACATGAAGCAGGCCTGTCACTGTCAACATTTAGACTTGGATCATTGACAGGGATATTAAGTTACATGAAGCAGGCCTGTCACTGTCAACATTTTGACTTGGATCATTGATAGGGATATTAAGTTGCATGGAGCAGGCTTGTCAATGAAAACATTGAGCCTTGGATCATTGACAGGGATATTAAGTTACATGAAGCAGGCTTGTCAATGTAAAGATTTAGACTTGGATCATTGATAAGGATATTAAGTTACATGAAGCACGCCTGTCAATGTAAACATTTAGACTTGGATCATTGACAGGGATATTAAGTTACATGAAGCAGGCCTGTCAATGTAAACATTTAGACTTGGATCATTGACAGGGATATTAAGTTGCATGGAGCAGGCTTGTCAATGAAAACATTGAGCCTTGGATCATTGACAGGGATATTAAGTTACATGAAGTAGGCCTGTCAATGTAAACATTTAGACTTGGATCATTGACAGGGATATTAAGTTACATGAAGGAGGCTTGTCAGTGAAAACATTTAGACTTGGATCATTGACAGGGATATTAAGTTACATGAAGCAGGCCTGTCATCGTAAACATTTAGACTTGGACCATTGACAGGGATATTAAGTTACATGAAGCAGGCCTGTCACTGTCAACATTTTGACTTGGATCATTGATAGGGATATTAAGTTGCATGGAGCAGGCTTGTCAATGAAAACATTGAGCCTTGGATCATTGACAGGGATATTAAGTTACATGAAGCAGGCTTGTCAATGTAAAGATTTAGACTTGGATCATTGATAAGGATATTAAGTTACATGAAGCAGGCCTGTCAATGTAAAGATTTAGACTTGGATCATTGACAGGGATATTAAGTTACATGAAGCAGGCCTGTCAATGTAAACATTTAGACTTGGATCATTGACAGGGATATTAAGTTACATGAAGTAGGCCTGTCAATGTAAACATTTAGACTTGGATCATTGACAGGGATATTAAGTTACATGAAGGAGGCTTGTCAGTGAAAACATTTAGACTTGGATCATTGACAGGGATATTAAGTTACATGAAGCACGCCTGTCATCGTAAACATTTAGACTTGGATCATTGACAGGGATATTAAGTTACATGAAGCAGGCCTGTCACTGTCAACATTTAGACTTGGATCATTGACAGGGATATTAAGTTACATGAAGCAGGTCTGTCACTGTCAACATTTAGACTTGGATCATTGACAGGGATATTAAGTTACATGAAGCAGGCCTGTCACTGTCAACATTTTGACTTGGATCATTGACAGGGATATTAAGTTGCATGGAGCAGGCTTGTCAATGAAAACATTGAGCCTTGGATCATTGACAGGGATATTAAGTTACATGAAGCAGGCTTGTCAATGTAAAGATTTAGACTTGGATCATTGATAAGGATATTAAGTTACATGAAGCAGGCCTGTAAATGTAAACATTTAGACTTGGATCATTGACAGGGATATTAAGTTACATGAAGCAGGCCTGTCAATGTCAACATTTAGACTTGGATCATTGACAGGGATATTAAGTTGCATGGAGCAGGCATGTCAATGTCAACATTTAGACTTGGATCATTGACAGGGATATTAAGTTACATGAAGGAGGCTTGTCAGTGAAAACATTTAGACTTGGATCATTGACAGGGATATTAAGTTACATGAAGCAGGCCTGTCATCGTAAACATTTAGACTTGGATCATTGACAGGGATATTAAGTTACATGGAGCAGGCTTGTCAGTAAAAACATTTAGACTTGGATCATTGACAGGGATATTAAGTTACATGAAGCAGGCCTGTCACTGTCAACATTTAGACTTGGATCATTGACAGGGATATTAAGTTACATGAAGCAGGCCTGTCAATGTAAACATTTAGACTTGGATCATTGACAGGGATATTAAGTTGCATGGAGCAGGCTTGTCAATGAAAACATTGAGCCTAGGATCATTGACAGGGATATTAAGTTACATGAAGCAGGCTTGTCAATGTAAAGATTTAGACTTGGATCATTGATAAGGATATTAAGTTACATGAAGCAGGCCTGTCAATGTAAACATTTAGACTTGGATCATTGACAGGGATATTAAGTTACATGAAGCAGGCCTGTCAATGTAAACATTTAGACTTGGATCATTGACAGGGATATTAAGTTACAAGGAGCAGGCTTGTCAGTGAAAACATTTAGATTTGGATCATTGACAGGGATATTAAGTTACATGAAGGAGGCTTGTCATTGTAAACATTTAGACTTGGATCATGGACAGGGATAATAAGTTACATGGAGCAGGCCTGTCAATGTAAACATTTAGACTTGGATCATTGACAGGGATATTAAGTTACATGAAGCAGGCTTGTCAATGAAAACATTGAGACTTGGGTCATTGACAGGGATATTAAGTTACATGAAGCAGGCCTGTCACTGTCAACATTTAGACTTGGATCATTGACAGGGATATTAAGTTACATGAAGCAGGCCTGTGAATGAAAACATTGAGACTTGGATCATTGACAGGGATATTAAGCTACATGGAGCAGGCTTGTCAATGAAACATTTAGACTTGGATCATTGACAGGGATATTAAGTTACATGAAGCAGGCCTGTCAATGTAAACATTTAGACTTGGATCATTGACAGGGATATTAAGTTACATGAAGCAGGCCTGTGAATGAAAACATTTAGACTTGGATCATTGACAGGGATATTAAGTTACATGAAGCAGGCCTGCCAATGTCAACATTTAGACTTGGATCATTGACAGGGATATTAAGTTACATGAAGCAGGCTTGTCAGTGAAAACATTTAGACTTGGATCATTGACAGGGATATTAAGTTACATGAAGCAGGCTTGTCAGTGAAAACATTTAGACTTGGATCATTGACAGGGATATTAAGTTACATGAAGCAGGCCTGTCATCGTAAACATTTAGACTTGGATCATTGATAAGAATATTAAGTTACATGAAGCAGGCCTGTCATCGTAAACATTTAGACTTGGATCATTGACAGGGATATTAAGTTACATGAAGCAGGCTTGTCAGTGAAAACATTTAGACTTGGATCATTGACAGGGATATTAAGTTACATGAAGCAGGCTTGTCAATGTAAACATTTAGACTTGGATCATTGACAGGGATATTAAGTTACATGAAGCAGGCCTGTCACTGTCAACATTTAGACTTGGATCATTGACAGGGATATTAAGTTACATGAAGCAGGCCTGTCACTGTCAACATCTTGACTTGGATCATTGACAGGGATATTAAGTTGCATGGAGCAGGCTTGTCAATGAAAACATTGAGCCTTGGATCATTGACAGGGATATTAAGTTACATGAAGCAGGCTTGTGAATGTAAAGATTTAGACTTGGATCATTGATAAGGATATTAAGTTACATGAAGCAGGCCTGTCAATGTAAACATTTAGACTTGGATCATTGACAGGAAAATTAAGTTACATGAAGCAGGCCTGTCAATGTAAACATTTAGACTTGGATCATTGACAGGGATATTAAGTTACATGAAGTAGGCCTGTCAATGTAAACATTTAGACTTGGATCATTGACAGGGATATTAAGTTACATGAAGGAGGCTTGTCAGTGAAAACATTTAGACTTGGATCATTGACAGGGATATTAAGTTACATGAAGCACGCCTGTCATCGTAAACATTTAGACTTGGATCATTGACAGGGAAATTAAGTTACATGAAGCAGGCTTGTCAGTAAAAACATTTAGACTTGGATCATTGAGAGGGATATTAAGTTACATGAAGCAGGCCTGTCACTGTCAACATTTAGACTTGGATCATTGACAGGGATATTAAGTTACATGAAGCAGGCCTGTCACTGTCAACATTTTGACTTGGATCATTGACAGGGATATTAAGTTGCATGGAGCAGGCTTGTCAATGAAAACATTGAGCCTTGGATCATTGACAGGGATATTAAGTTACATGAAGCAGGCTTGTCAATGTAAAGATTTAGACTTGGATGATTGATAAGGATATTAAGTTACATGAAGCAGGCCTGTCAATGTAAACATTTAGACTTGGATCATTGACAGGGATATTAAGTTACATGAAGCAGGCCTGTCAATGTAAACATTTAGACTTGGATCATTGACAGGGATATTAAGTTACATGAAGCAGGCCTGTCAATGTCAACATTTAGACTTGGATCATTGACAGGGATATTAAGTTACATGAAGCAGGCTTGTCAGTGAAAACATTTAGTTTTGGATCATTGACAGGGATATTAAGTTACATGAAGCAGGCCTGTCATCGTAAACATTTAGACTTGGATCATTGACAGGGATATTAAGTTACATGAAGGAGGCTTGTCAGTAAAAACATTTAGACTTGGATCATTGACAGGGATATTAAGTTACATGAAGCAGGCCTGTCACTGTCAACATTTAGACTTGGATCATTGACAGGGATATTAAGTTACATGAAGCAGGCCTGTCACTGTCAACATTTTGACTTGGATCATTGACAGGGATATTAAGTTGCATGGAGCAGGCTTGTCAATGAAAACATTGAGCCTTGGATCATTGACAGGGATATTAAGTTACATGAAGCAGGCTTGTCAATGTAAAGATTTAGACTTGGATCATTGATAAGGATATTAAGTTACATGAAGCAGGCCTGTCAATGTAAACATTTAGACTTGGATCATTGACAGGGATATTAAGTTACATGAAGCAGGCCTGTCAATGTAAACATTTAGACTTGGATCATTGACAGGGATATTAAGTTACAAGGAGCAGGCTTGTCAGTGAAAACATTTAGACTTGGATCATTGACAGGGATATTAAGTTACATGAAGCAGGCTTGTCATTGTAAACATTTAGACTTGGATCATGGACAGGGATATTAAGTTACATGGAGCAGGCCTGTGAATGAAAACATTGAGACTTGGATCATTGACAGGGATATTAAGTTACGTGAAGCAGGCCTGTAAATGTAAACATTTAGACTTGGATCATTGACAGAGATATTAAGTTAAATGAAGCAGGCCTGTCAATGTAAACATTTAGACTTGGATCATTGACAGGGATATTAAGTTACATGAAGCAGGCTTGTCAATGAAAACATTTAGACTTGGATCATTGACAGGGATATTAAGTTACATGAAGAAGGCCTGTCACTGTCAACATTTAGACTTGGATCATTGACAGGGATATTAAGTTACATGAAGCAGGCCTGTCAATGAAAACATTTTGACTTGGATCATTGACAGGGATATTAAGCTACATGGAGCAGGCTTGTAAATGAAACATTGAGACTTGGATCATTGACAGGGATATTAAGTCGCATGAAGCAGGCCTGTCAATGTAAACATTTAGACTTGGATCATTGACAGGGATATTAAGTTACATGAAGCAGGCCTGTCAATGTCAACATTTAGACTTGGATCATTGACAGGGATATTAAGTTACATGAAGCAGGCCTGTCATCGTAAACATTTAGACTTGGATCATTGACAGGGATATTAAGTTACATGAAGCAGGCTTGTCAGTAAAAACATTTAGACTTGGATCATTGACAGGGATATTAAGTTACATGAAGCAGGCTTGTCAGTGAAAACATTTAGACTTGGATCATTGACAGGGATATTAAGTTACATGAAGCAGGCCTGTCACTGTCAACATTTAGACTTGGATCATTGACAGGGATATTAAGTTACATGAAGCAGGCCTGTCACTGTCAACATTTTGACTTGGATCATTGACAGGGATATTAAGTTGCATGGAGCAGGCTTGTCAATGAAAACATTGAGCCTTGGATCATTGACAGGGATATTAAGTTACATGGAGCAGGCTTGTCAATGTAAAGATTTAGACTTGGATCATTGATAAGGATATTAAGTTACATGAAGCAGGCCTGTCAATGTAAACATTTAGACTTGGATCATTGACAGGGATATTAAGTTACATGAAGCAGGCCTGTCAATGTAAACATTTAGACTTGGATCATTGACAGGGATATTAAGTTACATGAAGTAGGCCTGTCAATGTAAACATTTAGACTTGGATCATTGACAGGGATATTAAGTTACATGAAGGAGGCTTGTCAGTGAAAACATTTAGACTTGGATCATTGACAGGGATATTAAGTTACATGAAGCACGCCTGTCATCGTAAACATTTAGACTTGGATCATTGACAGGGATATTAAGTTACATGAAGCAGGCCTGTCATTGTAAACATTGATACTTGGATCATTGACAGGGATATTAAGTTACATGAAGCAGGCCTGTCATTATAAACATTGAGCCTTGGATCATTGACAGGGATATTAAGTTACATAAAGCAGGCTTGTCAGTAAAAACATTTAGACTTGGATCATTGACAGGGATATTAAGTTACATGAAGCAGGCTTGTCAGTGAAAACATTTAGACTTGGATCATTGACAGGGATATTAAGTTACATGAAGCAGGCCTGTCACTGTCAACATTTAGACTTGGATCATTGACAGGGATATTAAGTTACATGAAGCAGGCCTGTCACTGTCAACATTTTGACTTGGATCATTGACAGGGATATTAAGTTGCATGGAGCAGGCTTGTCAATGAAAACATTGAGCCTTGGATCATTGACAGGGATATTAAGTTACATGAAGCAGGCTTGTCAATGTAAAGATTTAGACTTGGATCATTGATAAGGATATTAAGTTACATGAAGCAGGCCTGTCAATGTAAACATTTAGACTTGGATCATTGACAGGGATATTAAGTTACATGAAGCAGGCCTGTCAATGTAAACATTTAGACTTGGATCATTGACAGGGATATTAAGTTACATGAAGTAGGCCTGTCAATGTAAACATTTAGACTTGGATCATTGACAGGGATATTAAGTTACATGAAGGAGGCTTGTCAGTGAAAACATTTAGACTTGGATCATTGACAGGGATATTAAGTTACATGAAGCACGCCTGTCATCGTAAACATTTAGACTTGGATCATTGACAGGGATATTAAGTTACATGAAGCAGGCTTGTCAGTAAAAACATTTAGACTTGGATCATTGAGAGGGATATTAAGTTACATGAAGCAGGTCTGTCACTGTCAACATTTAGACTTGGATCATTGACAGGGATATTAAGTTACATGAAGCAGGCCTGTCACTGTCAACATTTTGACTTGGATCATTGACAGGGATATTAAGTTGCATGGAGCAGGCTTGTCAATGAAAAGATTGAGCCTTGGATCATTGACAGGGATATTAAGTTACATGAAGTAGGCCTGTCAATGTAAACATTTAGACTTGGATCATTGACAGGGATATTAAGTTACATGAAGGAGGCTTGTCAGTGAAAACATTTAGACTTGGATCATTGACAGGGATATTAAGTTACATGAAGCACGCCTGTCATCGTAAACATTTTGACTTGGATCATTGACAGGGATATTAAGTTACATGAAGCAGGCCTGTCATTGTAAACATTGAGACTTGGATCATTGATAAGGATATTAAGTTACATGAAGCAGGCCTGTCATTATAAACATTGAGCCTTGGATCATTGACAGGGATATTAAGTTACATGAAGCAGGGCTGTCAATGTCAACATTTAGACTTGGATCATTGACAGGGATATTAAGTTACATGAAGCAGGCTTGTCAGTAAAAACATTTAGACTTGGATCATTGACAGGGATATTAAGTTACATGAAGCAGGCTTGTCAGTGAAAACATTTAGACTTGGATCATTGACAGGGATATTAAGTTACATGAAGCAGGCCTGTCACTGTCAACATTTAGACTTGGATCATTGACAGGGATATTAAGTTACATGAAGCAGGCCTGTCACTGTCAACATTTTGACTTGGATCATTGACAGGGATATTAAGTTGCATGGAGCAGGCTTGTCAATGAAAACATTGAGCCTTGGATCATTGACAGGGATATTAAGTTGCATGGAGCAGGCTTGTCAATGAAAACATTGAGCCTTGGATCATTGACAGGGATATTAAGTTACATGAAGCAGGCCTGTCATTGTAAACATTGAGACTTGGATCATTGACAGGGATATTAAGTTGCATGAAGCAGGCCTGTCAATGTCAACATTTAGACTTGGGTCATTTACAGGGATATTAAGTTACATGAAGCAGGCCTGTCATTGTAAACATTGAGACTTGGATCATTGACAGGGATATTAAGTTACATGAAGGAGGCCTGTCAATGTAAACATTTAGACTTGGATCATTGACAGGGATATTAAGTTACATGAAGCAGGCTTGTCAGTAAAAACATTTAGACTTGGATCATGGACAGGGATATTAAGTTACATGGAGCAGGCCTGTGAATGAAAACATTGAGACTTGGATCATTGACAGGGATATTAAGTTACGTGAAGCAGGCCTGTAAATGTAAACATTTAGACTTGGATCATTGACAGAGATATTAAGTTAAATGAAGCAGGCCTGTCAATGTAAACATTTAGACTTGGATCATTGACAGGGATATTAAGTTACATGAAGCAGGCTTGTCAATGAAAACATTTAGACTTGGATCATTGACAGGGATATTAAGTTACATGAAGAAGGCCTGTCACTGTCAACATTTAGACTTGGATCATTGACAGGGATATTAAGTTACATGAAGCAGGCCTGTCAATGAAAACATTTTGACTTGGATCATTGACAGGGATATTAAGCTACATGGAGCAGGCTTGTAAATGAAACATTGAGACTTGGATCATTGACAGGGATATTAAGTCGCATGAAGCAGGCCTGTCAATGTAAACATTTAGACTTGGATCATTGACAGGGATATTAAGTTACATGAAGCAGGCCTGTCAATGTCAACATTTAGACTTGGATCATTGACAGGGATATTAAGTTACATGAAGCAGGCTTGTCAGTGAAAACATTTAGACTTGGATCATTGACAGGGATATTAAGTTACATGAAGCAGGCCTGTCATCGTAAACATTTAGACTTGGATCATTGACAGGGATATTAAGTTACATGAAGCAGGCTTGTCAGTAAAAACATTTAGACTTGGATCATTGACAGGGATATTAAGTTACATGAAGCAGGCTTGTCAGTGAAAACATTTAGACTTGGATCATTGACAGGGATATTAAGTTACATGAAGCAGGCCTGTCACTGTCAACATTTAGACTTGGATCATTGACAGGGATATTAAGTTACATGAAGCAGGCCTGTCACTGTCAACATTTTGACTTGGATCATTGACAGGGATATTAAGTTGCATGGAGCAGGCTTGTCAATGAAAACATTGAGCCTTGGATCATTGACAGGGATATTAAGTTACATGAAGCAGGCTTGTCAATGTAAAGATTTAGACTTGGATCATTGATAAGGATATTAAGTTACATGAAGCAGGCCTGTCAATGTAAAGATTTAGACTTGGATCATTGACAGGGATATTAAGTTACATGAAGCAGGCCTGTCAATGTAAACATTTAGACTTGGATCATTGACAGGGATATTAAGTTACATGAAGTAGGCCTGTCAATGTAAACATTTAGACTTGGATCATTGACAGGGATATTAAGTTACATGAAGGAGGCTTGTCAGTGAAAACATTTAGACTTGGATCATTGACAGGGATATTAAGTTACATGAAGCACGCCTGTCATCGTAAACATTTAGACTTGGATCATTGACAGGGATATTAAGTTACATGAAGCAGGCCTGTCATTGTAAACATTGAGACTTGGATCATTGACAGGGATATTAAGTTACATGAAGCAGGCCTGTCATTATAAACATTGAGCCTTGGATCATTGACAGGGATATTAAGTTACATGAAGCAGGGCTGTCAATGTAAACATTTAGACTTGGATCATTGACAGGGATATTAAGTTACATGAAGCAGGCTTGTCAGTAAAAACATTTAGACTTGGATCATTGACAGGAATATTAAGTTACATGAAGCAGGCTTGTCAGTGAAAACATTTAGACTTGGATCATTGACAGGGATATTAAGTTACATGAAGCAGGCCTGTCACTGTCAACATTTAGACTTGGATCATTGACAGGGATATTAAGTTACATGAAGCAGGCCTGTCACTGTCAACATTTTGACTTGGATCATTGACAGGGATATTAAGTTGCATGGAGCAGGCTTGTCAATGAAAACATTGAGCCTTGGATCATTGACAGGGATATTAAGTTACATGAAGCAGGCTTGTCAATGTAAAGATTTAGACTTGGATCATTGATAAGGATATTAAGTTACATGAAGCAGGCTTGTCAATGTAAAGATTTAAACTTGGATCATTGACAGGGATATTAAGTTACATGAAGGAGGCTTGTCAGTGAAAACATTTAGACTTGGATCATTGACAGGGATATTAAGTTACATGAAGCACGCCTGTCATTATAAACATTTAGACTTGGATCATTGACAGGGATATTAAGTTACATGAAGCAGGCCTGTCATTGTAAACATTGAGACTTGGATCATTGACAGGGATATTAAGTTACATGAAGCAGGCCTGTCATTATAAAAATTGAGCCTTGGATCATTGACAGGGATATTAAGTTACATGAAGCAGGGCTGTCAATGTCAACATTTAGACTTGGATCATTGACAGGGATATTAAGTTACATGAAGCAGGCTTGTCAGTAAAAACATTTAGACTTGGATCATTGACAGGAATATTAAGTTACATGAAGCAGGCTTGTCAGTGAAAACATTTAGACTTGGATCATTGACAGGGATATTAAGTTACATGAAGCAGGCCTGTCACTGTCAACATTTAGACTTGGATCATTGACAGGGATATTAAGTTACATGAAGCAGGCCTGTCATCGTAAACATTTAGACTTGGATCATTGACAGGGATATTAAGTTACATGAAGCAGGCCTGTCATTGTAAACATTGAGACTTGGATCATTGACAGGGATATTAAGTTACATGAAGGAGGCCTGTCATTATAAACATTGAGCCTTGGATCATTGACAGGGATATTAAGTTACATGAAGCAGGGCTGTCAATGTAAACATTTAGACTTGGATCATTGACAGGGATATTAAGTTACATGAAGCAGGCTTGTCAGTAAAAACATTTAGACTTGGATCATTGACAGGAATATTAAGTTACATGAAGCAGGCTTGTCAGTGAAAACATTTAGACTTGGATCATTGACAGGGATATTAAGTTACATGAAGCAGGCCTGTCACTGTCAACATTTAGACTTGGATCATTGACAGGGATATTAAGTTACATGAAGCAGGCCTGTCACTGTCAACATTTTGACTTGGATCATTGACAGGGATATTAAGTTGCATGGAGCAGGCTTGTCAATGAAAACATTGAGCCTTGGATCATTGACAGGGATATTAAGTTACATGAAGCAGGCTTGTCAATGTAAAGATTTAGACTTGGATCATTGATAAGGATATTAAGTTACATGAAGCAGGCTTGTCAATGTAAAGATTTAAACTTGGATCATTGACAGGGATATTAAGTTACATGAAGGAGGCTTGTCAGTGAAAACATTTAGACTTGGATCATTGACAGGGATATTAAGTTACATGAAGCACGCCTGTCATTATAAACATTTAGACTTGGATCATTGACAGGGATATTAAGTTACATGAAGCAGGCCTGTCATTGTAAACATTGAGACTTGGATCATTGACAGGGATATTAAGTTACATGAAGCAGGCCTGTCATTATAAACATTGAGCCTTGGATCATTGACAGGGATATTAAGTTACATGAAGCAGGGCTGTCAATGTCAACATTTAGACTTGGATCATTGACAGGGATATTAAGTTACATGAAGCAGGCTTGTCAGTAAAAACATTTAGACTTGGATCATTGACAGGAATATTAAGTTACATGAAGCAGGCTTGTCAGTGAAAACATTTAGACTTGGATCATTGACAGGGATATTAAGTTACATGAAGCAGGCCTGTCACTGTCAACATTTAGACTTGGATCATTGACAGGGATATTAAGTTACATGAAGCAGGCCTGTCACTGTCAACATTTTGACTTGGATCATTGACAGGGATATTAAGTTGCATGGAGCAGGCTTGTCAATGAAAACATTGAGCCTTGGATCATTGACAGGGATATTAAGTTACATGAAGCAGGCTTGTCAATGTAAAGATTTAGACTTGGATCATTGATAAGGATATTAAGTTACATGAAGCAGGCTTGTCAATGTAAAGATTTAAACTTGGATCATTGACAGGGATATTAAGTTACATGAAGGAGGCTTGTCAGTGAAAACATTTAGACTTGGATCATTGACAGGGATATTAAGTTACATGAAGCACGCCTGTCATTATAAACATTTAGACTTGGATCATTGACAGGGATATTAAGTTACATGAAGCAGGCCTGTCATTGTAAACATTGAGACTTGGATCATTGACAGGGATATTAAGTTACATGAAGCAGGCCTGTCATTATAAACATTGAGCCTTGGATCATTGACAGGGATATTAAGTTACATGAAGCAGGCTTGTCAATGTAAAGATTTAGACTTGGATGATTGATAAGGATATTAAGTTACATGAAGGAGGCCTGTCAATGTAAACATTTAGACTTGGATCATTGACAGGGATATTAAGTTACATGAAGCAGGCCTGTCAATGTAAACATTTAGACTTGGATCATTGACAGGGATATTAAGTTGCATGGAGCAGGCTTGTCAGTGAAAACATTGAGCCTTGGATCATTGACAGGGATATTAAGTTACATGAAGTAGGCCTGTCAATGTAAACATTTAGACTTGGATCATTGACAGGGATATTAAGTTACATGAAGGAGGCTTGTCAGTGAAAACATTTAGACTTGGATCATTGACAGGGATATTAAGTTACATGAAGCAGGCCTGTCATCGTAAACATTTAGACTTGGATCATTGACAGGGATATTAAGTTACATGAAGCAGGCCTGTCATTGTAAACATTGAGACTTGGATCATTGACAGGGATATTAAGTTACATGAAGCAGGCCTGTCATTATAAACATTGAGCCTTGGATCATTGACAGGGATATTAAGTTACATGAAGCAGGGCTGTCAATGTCAACATTTAGACTTGGATCATTGACAGGGATATTAAGTTACATGAAGCAGGCTTGTCAGTAAAAACATTTAGACTTGGATCATTGACAGGGATATTAAGTTACATGAAGCAGGCTTGTCAGTGAAAACATTTAGACTTGGATCATTGATAGGGATATTAAGTTACATGAAGCAGGCCTGTCACTGTCAACATTTAGACTTGGATCATTGACAGGGATATTAAGTTACATGAAGCAGGCCTGTCACTGTCAACATTTTGACTTGGATCATTGATAGGGATATTAAGTTGCATGGAGCAGGCTTGTCAATGAAAACATTGAGCCTTGGATCATTGACAGGGATATTAAGTTACATGAAGCAGGCTTGTCAATGTAAAGATTTAGACTTGGATCATTGATAAGGATATTAAGTTACATGAAGCAGGCCTGTCAATGTAAACATTTAGACTTGGATCATTGACAGGGATATTAAGTTACATGAAGCAGGCCTGTCAATGTAAACATTTAGACTTGGATCATTGACAGGGATATTAAGTTACATGAAGTAGGCCTGTCAATGTAAACATTTAGACTTGGATCATTGACAGGGATATTAAGTTACATGAAGGAGGCTTGTCAGTGAAAACATTTAGACTTGGATCATTGACAGGGATATTAAGTTACATGAAGCACGCCTGTCATCGTAAACATTTAGACTTGGATCATTGACAGGGATATTAAGTTACATGAAGCAGGCCTGTCACTGTCAACATTTAGACTTGGATCATTGACAGGGATATTAAGTTACATGAAGCAGGTCTGTCACTGTCAACATTTAGACTTGGATCATTGACAGGGATATTAAGTTACATGAAGCAGGCCTGTCACTGTCAACATTTTGACTTGGATCATTGACAGGGATATTAAGTTGCATGGAGCAGGCTTGTCAATGAAAACATTGAGCCTTGGATCATTGACAGGGATATTAAGTTACATGAAGCAGGCTTGTCAATGTAAAGATTTAGACTTGGATGATTGATAAGGATATTAAGTTACATGAAGCAGGCCTGTCAATGTAAACATTTAGACTTGGATCATTGACAGGGATATTAAGTTACATGAAGCAGGCCTGTCAATGTCAACATTTAGACTTGGATCATTGACAGGGATATTAAGTTGCATGGAGCAGGCATGTCAATGTCAACATTTAGACTTGGATCATTGACAGGGATATTAAGTTACATGAAGCAGGCTTGTCAGTGAAAACATTTAGACTTGGATCATTGACAGGGATATTAAGTTACATGAAGCAGGCCTGTCATCGTAAACATTTAGACTTGGATCATTGACAGAGATATTAAGTTACATGGAGCAGGCTTGTCAGTAAAAACATTTAGACTTGGATCATTGACAGGGATATTAAGTTACATGAAGCAGGCCTGTCACTGTCAACATTTAGACTTGGATCATTGACAGGGATATTAAGTTACATGAAGGAGGCTTGTCAGTAAAAACATTTAGACTTGGATCATTGACAGGGATATTAAGTTACATGAAGCAGGCCTGTCACTGTCAACATTTAGACTTGGATCATTGACAGGGATATTAAGTTACATGAAGCAGGCCTGTCAATGTAAACATTTAGACTTGGATCATTGACAGGGATATTAAGTTGCATGGAGCAGGCTTGTCAATGAAAACATTGAGCCTAGGATCATTGACAGGGATATTAAGTTACATGAAGCAGGCTTGTCAATGTAAAGATTTAGACTTGGATCATTGATAAGGATATTAAGTTACATGAAGCAGGCCTGTCAATGTAAACATTTAGACTTGGATCATTGACAGGGATATTAAGTTACATGAAGCAGGCCTGTCAATGTAAACATTTAGACTTGGATCATTGACAGGGATATTAAGTTACAAGGAGCAGGCTTGTCAGTGAAAACATTTAGATTTGGATCATTGACAGGGATATTAAGTTACATGAAGGAGGCTTGTCATTGTAAACATTTAGACTTGGATCATGGACAGGGATAATAAGTTACATGGAGCAGGCCTGTCAATGTAAACATTTAGACTTGGATCATTGACAGGGATATTAAGTTACATGAAGCAGGCTTGTCAATGAAAACATTGAGACTTGGGTCATTGACAGGGATATTAAGTTACATGAAGCAGGCCTGTCACTGTCAACATTTAGACTTGGATCATTGACAGGGATATTAAGTTACATGAAGCAGGCCTGTGAATGAAAACATTGAGACTTGGATCATTGACAGGGATATTAAGCTACATGGAGCAGGCTTGTCAATGAAACATTTAGACTTGGATCATTGACAGGGATATTAAGTTACATGAAGCAGGCCTGTCACTGTCAACATTTAGACTTGGATCATTGACAGGGATATTAAGTTACATGAAGCAGGCCTGTGAATGAAAACATTTAGACTTGGATCATTGACAGGGATATTAAGTTACATGAAGCAGGCCTGCCAATGTCAACATTTAGACTTGGATCATTGACAGGGATATTAAGTTACATGAAGCAGGCTTGTCAGTGAAAACATTTAGACTTGGATCATTGACAGGGATATTAAGTTACATGAAGCAGGCTTGTCAGTGAAAACATTTAGACTTGGATCATTGACAGGGATATTAAGTTACATGAAGCAGGCCTGTCATCGTAAACATTTAGACTTGGATCATTGATAAGAATATTAAGTTACATGAAGCAGGCCTGTCATCGTAAACATTTAGACTTGGATCATTGACAGAGATATTAAGTTACATGAAGCAGGCTTGTCAGTGAAAACATTTAGACTTGGATCATTGACAGGGATATTAAGTTACATGAAGCAGGCTTGTCAATGTAAACATTTAGACTTGGATCATTGACAGGGATATTAAGTTACATGAAGCAGGCCTGTCACTGTCAACATTTAGACTTGGATCATTGACAGGGATATTAAGTTACATGAAGCAGGCCTGTCACTGTCAACATCTTGACTTGGATCATTGACAGGGATATTAAGTTGCATGGAGCAGGCTTGTCAATGAAAACATTGAGCCTTGGATCATTGACAGGGATATTAAGTTACATGAAGCAGGCTTGTGAATGTAAAGATTTAGACTTGGATCATTGATAAGGATATTAAGTTACATGAAGCAGGCCTGTCAATGTAAACATTTAGACTTGGATCATTGACAGGAAAATTAAGTTACATGAAGCAGGCCTGTCAATGTAAACATTTAGACTTGGATCATTGACAGGGATATTAAGTTACATGAAGTAGGCCTGTCAATGTAAACATTTAGACTTGGATCATTGACAGGGATATTAAGTTACATGAAGGAGGCTTGTCAGTGAAAACATTTAGACTTGGATCATTGACAGGGATATTAAGTTACATGAAGCACGCCTGTCATCGTAAACATTTAGACTTGGATCATTGACAGGGATATTAAGTTACATGAAGCAGGCTTGTCAGTAAAAACATTTAGACTTGGATCATTGACAGGGATATTAAGTTACATGAAGCAGGCCTGTCACTGTCAACATTTAGACTTGGATCATTGACAGGGATATTAAGTTACATGAAGCAGGCCTGTCACTGTCAACATTTTGACTTGGATCATTGACAGGGATATTAAGTTGCATGGAGCAGGCTTGTCAATGAAAACATTGAGCCTTGGATCATTGACAGGGATATTAAGTTACATGAAGCAGGCTTGTCAATGTAAAGATTTAGACTTGGATGATTGATAAGGATATTAAGTTACATGAAGCAGGCCTGTCAATGTAAACATTTAGACTTGGATCATTGACAGGGATATTAAGCTACATGAAGCAGGCCTGTCAATGTAAACATTTAGACTTGGATCATTGACAGGGATATTAAGTTACATGAAGCAGGCCTGTCAATGTCAACATTTAGACTTGGATCATTGACAGGGATATTAAGTTACATGAAGCAGGCTTGTCAGTGAAAACATTTAGTTTTGGATCATTGACAGGGATATTAAGTTACATGAAGCAGGCCTGTCATCGTAAACATTTAGACTTGGATCATTGACAGGGATATTAAGTTACATGAAGGAGGCTTGTCAGTAAAAACATTTAGACTTGGATCATTGACAGGGATATTAAGTTACATGAAGCAGGCCTGTCACTGTCAACATTTAGACTTGGATCATTGACAGGGATATTAAGTTACATGAAGCAGGCCTGTCACTGTCAACATTTTGACTTGGATCATTGACAGGGATATTAAGTTGCATGGAGCAGGCTTGTCAATGAAAACATTGAGCCTTGGATCATTGACAGGGATATTAAGTTACATGAAGCAGGCTTGTCAATGTAAAGATTTAGACTTGGATCATTGATAAGGATATTAAGTTACATGAAGCAGGCCTGTCAATGTAAACATTTAGACTTGGATCATTGACAGGGATATTAAGTTACATGAAGCAGGCCTGTCAATGTAAACATTTAGACTTGGATCATTGACAGGGATATTAAGTTACAAGGAGCAGGCTTGTCAGTGAAAACATTTAGACTTGGATCATTGACAGGGATATTAAGTTACATGAAGGAGGCTTGTCATTGTAAACATTTAGACTTGGATCATTGACAGGGATAATAAGTTACATGGAGCAGGCCTGTCAATGTAAACATTTAGACTTGGATCATTGACAGGGATATTAAGTTACATGAAGCAGGCTTGTCAATGAAAACCTTTTTAATTGGATCATTGACAGGGATATTAAGTTACATGAAGCAGGCCTGTCACTGTCAACATTTAGACTTGGATCATTGACATCGATATTAAGTTACATGAAGCAGGCCTGTGAATGAAAACATTGAGACTTGGATCATTGACAGGGATATTGAGCTACATGGAGCAGGCTTGTCAATGAAACATTTAGACTTGGATCATTGACAGGGATATTAAGTTACATGAAGCAGGCCTGTCACTGTCAACATTTAGACTTGGATCATTGACAGGGATATTAAGTTACATGAAGCAGGCCTGTGAATGAAAACATTTAGACTTGGATCATTGACAGGGATATTAAGTTACATGAAGCAGGCCTGCCAATGTCAACATTTAGACTTGGATCATTGACAGGGATATTAAGTTACATGAAGCAGGCTTGTCAGTGAAAACATTAAGACTTGGATCATTGACAGGGATATTAAGTTACATGAAGCAGGCTTGTCAGTGAAAACATTTAGACTTGGATCATTGACAGGGATATTAAGTTACATGAAGCAGGCCTGTCATCGTAAACATTTAGACTTGGATCATTGATAAGAATATTAAGTTACATGAAGCAGGCCTGTCATCGTAAACATTTAGACTTGGATCATTGACAGGGATATTAAGTAACATGAAGCAGGCTTGTCAGTGAAAACATTTAGACTTGGATCATTGACAGGGATATTAAGTTACATGAAGCAGGCCTGTCAATGTAAACATTTAGACTTGGATCATTGACAGGGATATTAAGTTACATGAAGCAGGCCTGTCACTGTCAACATTTAGACTTGGATCATTGACAGGGATATTAAGTTACAAGGAGCAGGCTTGTCAGTGAAAACATTTAGACTTGGATCATTGACAGGGATATTAAGTTACATGAAACAGGCCTGTCAATGAAAACATTTAGACTCGGATCATTGATAGTGGTATTAAGTCGCATGAGGTGAGGTGAGGTGAAATGGGATTTAACGTCGCGTCCAAGATTATTGCACTTATATAGCGACGTGCATGCACGTGTGTGTGTGGCTGCTTGTACTAGACCGGACTGATGCCGATTTATAGTGCTAGCCCACTGAGATACCATGCCGCAGTTTAACATGAATACCCCACTCAGACACAGTATACTGACTCCGAGCCGACTAGTCCTTGCTTTAACCCCTTAATGCCGAGCGCCAGACAGGGTAACAACAAGTACCATCTTTTAACGTCTTTTGGTATGACGCGGCCGGGGATCGAACCCCGAACCTTCCGCTCTCCGGGCGGAGGCTCTACCACTAGACCACGGATGCGGTCTTAAGTCGCATGAAGCAGGCCTGTCAGTATGCATACCATGTATACGATGCATGGTACATCAATTACTTAGTTTGAAGTGTATACGATGCATGGTACATCAATTACTTAGTTTCAAGTGTATACGATGCATAGTACATCAATTACTTAGTTTGAAGTGTATTCAATGCATGGTACATCAATTACTTAGTTTGAAGTGTATACGATGCATGGTACATCAATTACTTAGTTTGAAGTGTGTTCCATGCATGGTACATCAATTACTTAGTTTGAAGTGTATACCATGCATGATGCATCAGTCACTTAGTTGGAAGTGTATACCATGCATGGTGCATCAATTACGTTCGGTGCATCAGGCGATATATCTTCCGGAATAGGAAACTTCAGGAATAAAACGTGTTCGGTAACAACCGCTTGTTTTATGGTACCTGACACTGTTCTAGTACCTTACAAGAAATATACAAATTATGTAAACAAGAAAGAAAATGTGAAACCAGGAGGTTTGAATCTGTGCATTACGGAAGGAGAATTCACATGGATCTAAAATAGATAACGAAAGTAGAACACTGGCTCCTTCCTGGTTGTACAGATGGGTGGACTGCCGCTCACAGTGACAGTCTCTCTGTAAGTTGTTCATGTTTAATACTGTTACATACTCCAAAATTGTCTCCATGTTTAGGGTAGGGCTTATTCTGTCGACTACTATCTTAATGTTATCGTTTAATATCGAAACTCTTGAGAATATGATGGTTTGACTGTTGCTGGTGGCCTAACACGTGTTAAATAAATTAGTTTTATTGCGACTTTGCTACATTGTTTGACTTTTGTCGTTAAGCAATTCATCTAAATTCTCTCAAACTGTATATTTGCCTCTATAAACTTCTTTTCCTGTGAAATTCTAACAGTGAGGAGGCTGAACTTTGGCAAATTGTCTGATTTTTTCGTTTGATGACATTATATTCTTCTTCTTTTTTACACGTATTTCAGTATAAGGTTTTAGGCTTAGTAATTATGCAGAAAATATTGGGCCATCTATGCTGACAAAACCTGTTTAGGTAACTGTTGCCTACATATCCAGATTGGTCTAGTGAAAGATGGGAATCGGACCATCGAGAAAATATCGAGCTGGGAGAGAGAGGGCAGAGGGGAGTCACCAGCAGGGGAGACCATCCACACAAACATCAACGCTAGATGGCGCTGTTGCCGGACTATCCACAGACACTGTAGCTGTGATAGAGTCGATTCAACAGCAGGGGAGACAATTCGTACAAACCTTAACGCTAGATGGCGCTGTGGCCGGACCATCCACAGACACTGTAGCTATGACAGAGTGGAATCAACAGCAGGGGATACAATCCGTAGAAAACTTAACGCTAGATGGCGCTGTGGCCGGATCATCCACAGACACTGTAGCTATGACAGAGTGGAATCAACAGCAGGGGATACAATCCGTAGAAAACTTAACGCTAGATGGCGCTGTGGCCGGATCATCCACAGACACTGTAGCTATGACAGAGTGGAATCAACAGCAGGGGATACAATCCGTAGAAAACTTAACGCTAGATGGCGCTGTGGCCGGATCATCCACAGACACTGTAGCTGTGGCAGAGGGGAGTCAGCAGCAGGAAAGACAATCCACACAAACACCAACACTAGATGGCGCTGTGGCCGGACCATCCACAGACACTGTAGCTGTGGCAGAGTGGATTCAACAGCAGGGGATACAATCCGTACAAAACTTAACGCTAGATGGCGCTGTGGCCGGACCATCCACAGACACTGTAGCTGTGGCAGAGTGGATTCAACAGCAGGAAAGGCAATCCACACTGACATTTACGCTAGATGGCGCTGTGGCCAGACCATCCAAAGACGCTCTATCCGTGACAGAGGAGAGTGAACAGCAGGGGAGACAATCCACTTCCACAACCACACACAACTTCATAGGTGAGTCCTCCCCTGTCATCATGGTGGCCTTGTGTTTGGAGCAGTCCCTTGTCATACTGAAGCCCATGGTTAGATTCAGTACAGGTTTACAATGAGTGAAGTCTACTGTTGATGTCTCCCAATTTGGTATATTGCTAAAATGTTGGTTAACGTAGTATTATACCTTGCGCAACTAATGGAACTATAGCTAGGACTAAGAAGTAAGATATCTTGTAGGTTACCTGAATCATGCATACAATGAAATAGATTAAATAGCATCCTGATTTGATGTTTCAAATCAAAAGTCATCTTCACACACATATTCAGACACACATTGAACACGCTCAGAGACGTGTTTGTGTGTAAATGCACATAATTACTTTAATGTTTAGCTCAGGTGTTTGTGACGGGTGACAGCGGTGGAGCAGGTTACGCTCACCTTTTCGCGAACAGCCGCTATCGTCACCACTGGATAGAGATTCATAAACACGTGTTCAAGATATAGTCGGAATTGTACAATCGACTCTGCTTTATGCAGATATTTCTTTTGGATATGGAAAGGGTTTTGTCGGTTTATTTATCCATAAATAATGGGTCTTCATCCATTGTTAATCTGCCTTTTGGTCTGTTTGATAGCTCACTGAATTGTCTGTCATTTACAACAAACAGTTTTCTTCCCAAAATGTCTGTACACATTTAGAGCTGCAAAACCACAAATGGAGAATAAACAAACACTTTGTGCAACCTCACCATGGTCCAAAAGGACAATATAGACAATAGACAATAGATAAACAGTAAACATACTTAAAATTGCAAATCACTATGTTTGTAGGTTGAGAGATAGTACTTAAACATACTTAGTTTCCCGTCTCTTTCAACCCTTCACCGTGGCTTTGTATATTTCAAGCCCGCCCCCTCTTCTACAGTCCCGAGGTCCACAACCTTCTTTGTATTTTGGTCTCGCTTTCACCCTTTCACTATTGCCTTGTATTTTGCTGGACCAATACACAGTAGATCCCTCATCCATGTAATGTAAATAGCGCAATTGATGTAAATTTCTGTTTTCAAACTTTTTGAAAAGGCAGTAAGACAGTGGAATATGACCCAGTAATCATTATTCTTTGTCATCATAATCATTGATAGAAATGTAGTTTGTGTCAAGTGTGCCCCATGCCACTCATAAATGTGCTCAGGAAAGAAAGTGTGTCAACTAGATGAATAATATTGATCCACCGTTGAAAATGGTAAATGTCATTTCTCAACTTAAGATAATGCACTATAAGCCGAAGAAGTTTATTCGGTATCAAAGGCTGCCTGGCCAAGAGTACAATACATGAGATACGTGTTTGCACGTGGACAGGTGGGGCAATTATTATACTATCTCAATACAATATTTATGATGCATTTACAGGCAGATTTCTTTTTCAGATATATAGCAATATCTTAAATTAGTTTAACATTTCAACAGTATGACCTGTCCAACTCCTCTAACGTTGTTTTCCTGCTCCAGGTTGTTCAGTACCCCTGTATGACCTGTCCAACTCCTCTAACGTTGTTTTCCTGCTCCAGGTTGTTCAGTATCCCAGTATGACCTGTCCAACTCCTCTAACGTTGTTCTCCTGCTCCAGGTTGTTCAGTATCCCAGTATGACCTGTCCAACTACTCTAACGTTGTTTTCCTGCTCCAGGTTGTTCAGTATCCAAGTATGACCTGTCCAACTCGTGTAACGTTGTTTCCCTGCTCCAGGTTGTTCAGTATCCCAGTATGACCTGTCCAACTCCTCTAACGTTGTTTTCCTGCTCCAGGTTGTTCAGTATCCCAGTATGACCTGTCCAACTCCTCTAACGTTGTTTCCTGCTCCAGGTTGTTCAGTATCCCAGTATGACCTGTCCAACTCCTCTAACGTTGTTCTCCTGCTCCAGGTTGTTCAGTATCCCAGTATGACCTGTCCAACTACTCTAACGTTGTTTTCCTGCTCCAGGTTGTTCAGTATCCCAGTATGACCTGGCCAACTCCTCTAACGTTGTTTTCCTGCTCCAGGTTGTTCAGTATCCCAGTATGACCTGTCCAACTCCTCTAACGTGGTTTTCCTGCTCCAGGTTGTTCAGTACCCCTGTATGACCTGTCCAACTCCTCTAACGTTGTTTTCCTGCTCCAGGTTGTTCAGTATCCCAGTATGACCTGTCCAACTCCTCTAACGTTGTTTTCCTGCTCCAGGTTGTTCAGTATCCCAGTATGACCTGTCCAACTTCTCTAACGTTGTTTCCTGCTCCAGGTTGTTCAGTATCCCAGTATGACCTGTCCAACTCCTCTAACGTTGTTCTCCTGCTCCAGGTTGTTCAGTATCCCAGTATGACCTGTCCAACTCCTCTAACGTTGTTTTCCTGCTCCAGGTTGTTCAGTATCCAAGTATGACCTGTCCAACTCGTGTAACGTTGTTTCCCTGCTCCAGGTTGTTCAGTATCCCAGTATGACCTGTCCAACTCCTCTAACGTTGTTTTCCTGCTCCAGGTTGTTCAGTTCCCCAGTATGACCTGTCCAACTCCTCTAACATTGTTTCCCTGCTCCAGGTCGTTCAGTACCCCTGTATAACCTGTCCAACTCCTCTAACGTTGTTTTCCTGCTCCAGGTTGTTCAGTATCCAAGTATGACCTGTCCAACTCCTCTAACGTTGTTTCCCTGCTCCAGGTTGTTCAGTACCCCTGTATAACCTGTCCAACTCCTCTAACGTTGTTTTCCTGCTCCAGGTTGTTCAGTAAACCAGTATGACATGTCGAACTCCTCTAACATTGTTTCCTGCTCCAGGTTGTTCAGTACCCAAGTATGACCTGTCCAACTCGTCTAACATTGTTCTCCTGCTCCAGGTTGTTCAGTAAACCAGTATGACCTGTCCAACTCCTCTAACGTTGTTCTCCTGCTCCAGGTTGTGCAGTATCCCAGTATGACCTACCCAACTCCTCTAACGTTGTTTTCCTGCTCCAGGTTGTTCAGTAAACCAGTATGACATGTCCCAATCCTCTAACGTTGTTTTCCTGCTCCAGGTTGTTCAGTAAACCAGTATGACCTGTCCAACTCCTCTAACACTTCATTTGGGAATCACGGACATCGAGGCTGTCCACCCAAAGGTAAATTTCAGTGAACAGTCATTAGCCACATATGGAGGCCGCTATATGTGATTTACAAAAGGTGTCCTCACCCATTACTTCATATTTCGCCTGTGATTGGAACAGATTGAATATTTGACAATTCCATTATTTTAATGGAACACAAACCACATACTATGATCCACATACTAAAATCATTTTTTGTGCAATATTTGATATTTTGAGTAGAAAGTGGATTATTTTGAATTGTGCATTGTATTTATATATATTTTAAATTTAGCCCCTTACATCTCAATACTTATTTATGTGATGATGTGCTGTAATACGTTTATGTCCAAGTTTTCAGAGTCTCTTCGCATCAGGATCAAGCAGCTGAATGAAGTGTTTAAGGAAACTCACACTCTTCATAAAGCAGAAGAACTTCTGAAAAGGCACAACCATGTGGCAATTTGTGGACCTCCTGGGGATGGGAAAACAAGCACTGCTCTCAAGATATGTGAGAAATATCTCCACAAAAAATATGAAGTTGTGTTTGTTGATAATATTGAAGTGTTTGATCTGGATACAATCATTCAACGAACATGTGACATGCTGGTTGTGTTTGATAATATATTTGGTTCTGTAGCATTTCCTTCAAATTTGGAGAAAATTCATAAAGTGTTGATTGCCCTGGTTGATGGTTTGGTAAACACTTCATTCCAACAGGAACAAGCAGCCCAGCAGAAAAGAGATGAGAAAAAATCAGAGGCAGCCAGAAAGAATAAAGATGAGACTAAACCGGATGCAGACGAGAAGCCAAAAAAGCCTCACAAGCTCCGCTTTATTTTCACATCCAGAAGCTACAACTGGAATGAAGGATGTGGACAAATGCACCAGTTCAAGGTCAGTCTCTTCAAGCCTGAAAGTGTCATTGACAGTACCAAGACTGGCCTGACTGCTGAAGAAAAGGAGTCTATTATGAATTCGTTCGAGAAAAGAAGTAAAATGTGTGGTATCTCCAATGAGGACAAGAACACCATTTCTCAGTTGCAAGACTGCATTTTTGGGTTTCCTTTGATCTGTCAACTGTATTATACAAACCCAGCCTTCCAGATGCACAACATCATTGACTTCTTTCAGAACCCTGTGACCTACCTGAGAGGAGACCTTGATGCCATTGTCCGTGAAGGCAGCAGCAGGTCGGCAGCTCTAGTTCTCCTCGTCCTGTGTGGAGGGAAATTGGACCTTGTCTCCTTTATTCGAAAAGAGAAGAATCTCACCGATCTGTTCAGGACTGTGAAGGAGGAGGTAGCATTATGCACCCCGACAAACATTGGCAGGGAGATCATCAACTTTACTGGCACCTACTGTACAGTGGCGAATCATGTAGCCTCCTTCTCTCATCCATCCATCTACGATGCTGCAGCATGTGCCTTGGGGAATCTCAATGAAGATTTGTTACTGAAGCATTGTTCTCTGCAGTTTTTATATGAAAGAGTGAGGCTGAACAAGGCTGATCACCTAAAGACAACCCACACTGATGATGTCACAAACATGATCTACATCACCTCAAGTCTCCACCCGTTAGTGATCAGCAGATTGGTGGAGGGTGTCCGAGAAGGGTGCTTCAGATGGACAGTAGGCCACCCTGTATTCAGAAGTGCTCAAATAGTCTCCGACTTCTTGACACAGATGATGGCAGACTTGCCAGATGTTGTTCACAGAAAGGATAAGAGCTCAGGTGAATGTTTTCTGTATTGGGTTTCACTGTCAACTAACCATTCACTGTTTGAACGCTCACTGTCACTGATGTGTCAGGAGGGAAGAAGTTTACATTCTGTACTCACTGACTTTTATGAGAGTATCATAGGCTGTACACGAAATGGCAATTTAAGGCATCTTGAACACATTGCTGCTGTACTCAAACAACATGGGGAATACGATGTAGACAGGAGGACATCGAGAGAGAAGACTCTGCTAATGACTGCTGCAGAGACAGGACAGTTGGATGTGTTCAACTTCCTCCTCCAAGAAGGAGCTGATGTTTCAGCGACAGACAAAGACCGTTACAACTGTCTTCATTATTCATGTAAATCAGGAAGCAAAGATATTGTATATGTTATTATTAAACAGTTTCAATATCTGATCAATGACCGCGATGGTGAGGGAAACACCCCTGTTGTGGTGTGTGCTGAGTCAGGGCAGGTTGAAATCCTCAAGTTCCTTGTTTCACACAAAGCAGATCTTACTCTCGTGAATGATGACAAGCTCAACGCTTTCCACATAGCATGTATCAACGTTATTGTATCAGTTGTAGAGTATCTGCTGACATGTGAACACATAACCATAGACATGCCTGGAGGCAAGAAGGATCAAACAGCAGTCATGATGGCAGCTGAAAGAGGACAGTATGATGTTTACAATCTTCTTATGTTGAAGGGGGCTGATCTGTCACTTACTGATGAAGACAACAAGGACTGTCTGATGTTGGCATGTGAGGGGGGTAACGTATCTATAGTGAAACACCTCTTGTCCCTGAAACGGTTTGACATCAACAAACGATGGGGATCTCAGAAACACACGGCAGTAATGATGGCAGCTGAAGGAGGACGCGATGAACTTTATAATCTTCTTGTTTTGGAGAAAGCTGATCTGTCACTTACCGATGGTGGCAACATGGACTGCCTGATGTTGGCATGTGTTGGGGGTAACACATCTATATTGAAACACCTCCTGTCCCTGAAAACATTTGACATCAACAGACGAGGGGAAGACCAGAAACAAACATCAGTCATGATGGCAGCCAAAAGAGGAGACTATGATGTTTATAAACTTCTTGTTTCGGAGAAAGCTGATCTGTCACTTACTGATAAATACAACAAGGACTGCCTTATGTTTGCATGTGAGGGAGGGAATGTGTCTATAGTGAAAGACCTGCTGTCCTTGAAACGATTTGGCCAAGGTGAAAGAAGATTGAAGGAATATGTCACTACTGCCGAAGCAAATAACTGCCAGGAAATTGTGAATCTTCTGAAGTCCTACTTGTAATTACGTTTTCTTACATGATGAACATGACGTGTGTACAGGCGCACGACATATGCCTGACGCTGTATACAAGATATACAGGCTCGTTCTAGGGATGCTGTCATCTATACAGACAGTTATGCATAAACAGCAATGAGCTTGCATCTAGGACAGATTCTGCATATGGAGTGAATATCATTCAGTTGCCACTAATCATGTACCCAACTATATGATTAAGAGACACTTTTAACAATAACTTTAAACTATCATAGTAATGCCTTAGCATTTTACCAATAACATATCATTACTTTGTGTAACTTTCTGTCTCTCTGGTCTTATTTGAGGGATTGTGTGTTTCAAGATTTGCTTGTTCCATTGTGTAATCAATGCCAGTAAATCTCATTTGAGATGTTTGCTGAGTTGAATGGGAATAAGAGTCAGTGGATGAGCTAGCAAGATGTGCCTTGATTTGCCAGATCACATCAGCAACAACTATCAGCTCGTGGTGGATACCAAGGACGTTCATGTTATGTTGATGTTTTTGATTTGATGGCTCGAGTTAGATGCTCGGAGGAATCTTACCTTGATTTTGCTGTTGAGCTGAAGCTTCTTTGTGAGATTACTTTCCCTGAAATTGATGCTGAATCTGAACAGGCTTTGTGTGTGAACGAATTTGTTGGCAATTGAGAGAAGGTATTTGAGGTTAAAAATGCTTTGTCAGACTTTTATGTTGTTAGATCAGACAGTGTGATTTACTTGCGAATGTAGGACTATCGACCTTGCCATAAAGTGATTCATGCCACGACTAATGTTGTTGATAAGAGTACAGAGGATTTGATATGGCTGAAATAATGCTGATGCAACTCACTCATTTACTCACAGAGGATTTGAGTTTGGAAAAGATGGTCAAGGGACTTTGTGCTCAGCTTAGAACAGAGTTGGCAGAGGTTAAGAACTTACAGCATTGAGGAAATAAAACTTGTTCTATTTGTGGAAAGTCTGGTCACATCACAGAAAGACGGGTGCTTAATATTTCTTGTGGAGTTTAAGGACATTTAAGCTTCTAAATATAGTAATACCTTGACGACTGTGTGTTACATGCCCCTGGCTACCCCCCTTCTTTAACCAATGACTTGTGTGTGGTGGATCATCCATGACTATTCACATGTATCTACTGTATACTTGTACATAGATAAAATCTCTATGTACACATCTTCTCTTCATCATTCTTCTCTTTAGTATGGCCATTGTCATCATCATCATACGTCACTCAACGGTCAACCTATGTTTTTAATGTCTCGGCCCACGTCGACAATATTGCTCAATATTGACATTTAACCCTCGTTGACAATAAGGCCCAACGTTGGGGGTACATTCAATGGTTCAGGTAATCTATTAGGTAACCACTGGGCCGATATACAGAGTCAAGCATGAGGTGAGAGAGAACGCTCAAATATATGAGGTAACCACTGGGCCTATATACACAGTCAAGAATGAGGTGAGAGAGAATGCTCAAATATATGAGGTAACCACTGGGCCGATATCCACAGTCAAGCATGAGGTGAGAGAGAACGCTCAAATATATGAGGTAATCACTGGGCCGATATCCACAGTCAAGCATGAGGTGAGAGAGAACGCTCAAATATATGAGGTAATCACTGGGCCGATATACACAGTCAAGCATGAGGTGAGAGAGAATGCTCAAATATATGAGGTAACCACTGGGCCGATATCCACAGTCAAGCATGAGGTGAGAGAGAACGCTCAAATATATGAGGTAATCACTGGGCCGATATACACAGTCAAGCATGAGGTGAGAGAGAATGCTCAAATATATGAGGTAACCACTGGGCCGATATCCACAGTCAAGCATGAGGTGAGAGAGAACGCTCAAATATATGAGGTAACCACTGGGCCGATATCCACAGTCAAGCATGAGGTGAGAGAGAACGCTCAAATATATGAGGTAATCACTGGGCCGATATCCACAGTCAAGCATGAGGTGAGAGAGAACGCTCAAATATATGAGGTATTCACTGGGCCGATGTACACAGTCAAGCATGTGGTGAGAGTGAATGCTCAAATATATGAGGTGGCCACTGGGCCGACATACACAGTCAAGCATGAGGTGAGAGAGAATGCTCAAATATATGAGGTAATCACTGAACCTATATACACAGTCAAGCATGAGGTGAGAGAGAATGCTCAAATATATGAGGTAATCACTGAACCTATATACACAGTCAAGCATGAGGTGAGAGAGAATGCTCAAATATATGAGGTAATCACTGAACCTATATACACAGTCAAGCATGAGGTGAGGGAGAATGCTCAAATATATGAGGTGGCCACTGGGCCTATATACACAGTCAAGCATGAGGTGAGAGAGAATGCTCAAATATATGAGGTGGCCACTGGGCCGATATACACAGTCAAGCATGAGGTGAGAGAGAATGCTCAAATATATGAGGTAACCACTGGGCCGATATCCACAGTCAAGCATGAGGTGAGAGAGAACGCTCAAATATATGAGGTAATCACTGGGCCGATATACACAGTCAAGCATGAGGTGAGAGAGAATGCTCAAATATATGAGGTAATCACTGAACCTATATACACAGTCAAGCATGAGGTGAGAGAGAATGCTCAAATATATGAGGTAATCACTGAACCTATATACACAGTCAAGCATGAGGTGAGAGAGAATGCTCAAATAAATGAGGTGGCCACTGGGCCGACATACACAGTCAAGCATGAGATGAGAGAGAATGCTCAAATATATGAGGTAACCACTGGGCCTATATACACAGTCAAGCATGAGGTGAGAGAGAACGCTCAAATATATGAGGTAATCACTGAACCTATATACACAGTCAAGCATGAGGTGAGAGAGAACGCTCAAATATATGAGGTAACCACTGGGCCTATATACACAATCAAGCATGAGGTGAGAGAGAACGCTCAAATATATGAGGTAACCACTGGGCCTATATACACAGTCAAGCATGAGGTGAGAGAGAACGCTCAAATATATGAGGTAACCACTGGGCCGATATCCACAGTCAAGCATGAGGTGAGAGAGAACGCTCAAATATATGAGGTAACCACTGGGCCGATATCCACAGTCAAGCATGAGGTGAGAGAGAATGCTCAAATATATGAGGTAACCACTGGGCCGATATCCACAGTCAAGCATGTGGTGAGAGAGAATGCTCAAATATTTGAGGTAGTCACTGGGCCCATATACACAGTCAAGCATGAGGTGAGAGAGAACGCTCAAATATATGAGGTAATCACTGGGCCGATATATACAGTCAAGCATGTGGTGAGAGTGAATGCTCAAATATATGAGGTAATCACTGAACCTATATACACAGTCAAGCATGAGGTGAGAGAGAATGCTCAAATATATGAGGTGGCCACTGGGCCGATATACACAGTCAAGCATGAGGTGAGAGAGAATGCTCAAATATATGAGGTGGCCACTGGGCCGACATACACAGTCAAGCATGAGATGAGAGAGAATGCTCAAATATATGAGGTAATCACTGAACCTATATACACAGTCAAGCATGAGGTGAGAGAGAATGCTCAAATATATGAGGTAATCACTGGACCGATATATACAGTCAAGCATGAGGTGAGAGTGAATGCTCAAATATATGAGGTAATCACTGAACCTATATACACAGTCAAGCATGAGGTGAGAGAGAATGCTCAAATATATGAGGTAATCACTGAACCTATATACACAGTCAAGCATGAGGTGAGAGAGAATGCTCAAATGTATGAGGTAATCACTGAACCTATATACACAGTCAAGCATGAGGTGAGAGAGAATGCTCAAATATATGAGGTAATCACTGGACCGATATATACAGTCAAGCATGAGGTGAGAGAGAATGCTCAAATATATGAGGTAATCACTGGACCGATATACACAGTCAAGCATGAGGTGAGAGAGAATGCTCAAATATATGAAGTAATCACTGAACCTATATACACAGTCAAGCATGAGGTGAGAGAGAATGCTCAAATATATGAGGTGGCCACTGGGTCGACATACATAGTCAAGCATGAGGTGAGAGAGAATGCTCAAATATATGAGGTAATCACTGAACCTATATACACAGTCAAGCATGAGGTGAGAGAGAACGCTCAAATATATGAGGTGGCCACTGGGCCGACATACACAGTCAAGCATGAGATGAGAGAGAACGCTCAAATATATGAGGTAATCACTGGACCGATATATACAGTCAAGCATGAGGTGAGAGAGAATGCTCAAATATATGAGGTAATCACTGGACCGATATATACAGTCAAGCATGAGGTGAGAGAGAATGCTCAAATATATGAGGTGACCACTGGGACGATATACACAGTCAAGCATGAGGTGAGAGAGAATGCTCAAATATATGAGGTAATCACTGGGCCGATATACACAGTCAAGGATGAGGTGAGAGAGAACAGTCAATTTTTTTTAGGTAATAACTGGGCCGATATACAGAGTCAAGCATGAAGTGAGAGAGAATGCTCAAAGATATGAGGTAATCACTGGGCCGATATACCCAGTCAAACATGAGGTGAGAGAGACAGCTCAAATATATGAGGTAATCACTTGGCGGTTATACAGAGTCAAGCATGAGGTGAGTGCGAATGCTCAAATATATGAGGTAATCACTGAACCTATATACACAGTCAAGCATGAGGTGAAAGAGAATGCTCAAATATTTGAGGTAGTCACTGGGCCGATATACACAGTCAAGCATGAGATGAGAGAGAACGCTCAAATATATGAGGTAATCACTGGGCCGATATACACAGTCAAGCATGAGGTGAGTGCGAATGCTCAAATATATGAGGTAATCACTGGGCCGATATACACAGTCAAGAATGAGGTGAGAGAGAACGCTCAAATATATGACGTAATCACTGGGCCGATATACACAGTCAAGAATGAGGTGAGAGAGAACGCTCAAATATATGAGGTAATCACTGGGCCGATATACACAGTTAAGCATGAGGTGAGAGACAATGCTCAAATATATGAGGTAATCACTGGGCCGATATACACAGTCAAGCATGAGGTGAGAGAGAACGCTCAAATATATGAGTTGACAACTGGAAGGATATACACAGAAAGAATGAGTGAGTGAGTGAGTTGGGTTTAATGCCGCTTTTAACAGTATTACAGTTATATCGCGGCGTGTCAGCTTAATGTTGGAGGAAAGCCTGAAGGGATGCATATCTTAGACGTTTACCACTTCGGTGGAACCCATGAGCATGAGTATTGTTCTGACCTAGAAACAAAATCATAGGTTTCTGGCGTTCCCAAGGGACGCAATTACACAGAAAGAGGAGAGAGAAGGGCCATGGGCAGTAGACACAATCGTCTCACATCTACAGCTGACTAATTATAACATACTTGCTGATTAATCTAAAACTGTTTACCGTATACATGACGAGAGTTTTACCAAAACACTGCAGCAACTGATACACACTTGGCATCATAGAAGAAGATGTTTTATTATTGTTTTGGCTAAGAGTGTAATGTATTTTTATGATGAAATGTTGATCATATACCCGTTATGTGCAACGACTATTGTACATAAACATTTTCTAAGGAGCTTGTTTTAACAAGATCACACATGCCTTCTAGTATAAAATCTAAGAGTTACAGTGTCAACCATCAACTCTTGTCCTGCACAAGATACAGAAGATGGATGGCATGTGGATGCTTATTTTGATGATGCCATGTGTGCCATATAATGGGAAGGGATGTGATCATTTCTTTACCTTATTGGTTTGAAGCAAGGGTGTGTACTAAGTCCAATATTAATTTTCTTATCCGGTTACATTTTATCAATAAACAATGTTAGGCATCGTTGACATCGTAGACATGGTAAAGTTTTATGTTTCACTTTGCTAATGACGTATATTTTGTCTTTGATACAACTTTCGGTTTATCAGCTAAATATTTTAGTCGTTCCGAGTGGCAACTATCTGTAAATATCAAGAGGTGGATCTGCAGCCTCAAGGGACAGTGGCGTTACGATGGTGGGAGGTTAAAGTGGCGAACGAGTATACAGAGTTGCGTGTGTTATTTAAATAGTTTCTCAATGTAAGTGTTCAAACACGAATGTACAGTGGTTAGTTGTCAGGAATGTAGCGCTTTGCAATGTAAACAGTGGTGTGGAAGTTACTATTTTTAATGCTTTTGGAATCATCTAGAACAGCTAGACTAGTCCCTCATGGTATAGAACCTTTTAGAAGGGATTTACACTATAGTGGCCAAGAGCGTGCCTCTCTCACATTACATCAAGACCAGGGGTTGAGCATAGATCATTGGTTTCACCCTGGATACCCAACCTAGGCCTATTTTTGAATCATGAACACTGGTACTGCAAAGCGAATACTATTGTAATACTGCTACTCTAGTGTGTTCTGCCGTTGTAATTTGTATTGCTACTCTATTGTGTACTTCCGTTGTAATTTGTAATGCTACTCTATTGTGTACTGCCATTGTAATTTGTGCTGCTCCTCTATTGTGTACTGCCATTGTAATTACTTTGCAGTAATTTATTTTAGTTTTAATCCTTCTTAATTTTATAATACACTTGTCAATTGCATACCGTTTCTTTGTTTTTGTTGGATTCACACTAACTTCTTTTACGTATGGATTTCTGGATTAACATATTGTTTCAATTTGGAAGTTGACACGTAACAAAAGCGTCTAATGTAATCTAGCTGTGTTTGACATGTGGCCACACTGATAAAGTGTACGCTTTCCTTGTCCTGGTAGAGATGTTTCCATTTCCTAAATGCGAGATCCCACACAGTGACAGTTTAAAGTAGACATTTCTTGACCAAATAACAAAAACACGATGTTTACAAATTCATACTGTAAGAAGTTACTGAGATTTCTCTGCTGCAGGGGTGGGGTTGGGGGTAGGGGTTGGGGTTGGGTGTAGGGGGTGGGGGTGGGGTTGGGGGTAGGGGGTAGGGGGTTGGGGTGTTTTTGGGGTAACACAGTGGCTTAGGTGTGAAATAATACAGTATGGTGGTTCACAATGCAATTGACAACACCGAGGACCTGTCTATTATGTGTTAGAACGTAAGCGGTTTAAAAAATAAGCTCAATAATGACAGCTTCAAGTATTTTGCACTGATCACAGTATCTTTGGTCTTGTAGAGATATGGAACAACAGCACCAAGGAAGGTATAGCGACTATGTTCCCCGAGAACAGTGTCTACACGAACTACAGTGAGTATAACATCTGAGGAGGCGTGTCTGTGTGTGTTCACACTTCACTGTTACATGGTCTGCGCCGTGTTATCACAGACATGATGTTTCTCTTAGTTGATAACAGTATATTTAATAACAGTATATTTAATCACACACGTAATTTACATATTGGTTTTGTATATATCCATCCTGTAAATACTTCAGTAATGACAGACAATAGAATCCATAAGAGTACAGAGTACGTAGATAAAAGCTTGTCTGCTGTATTATATGAACATCCAGACTGCGAAATTATTCTTCCTGGCGACTACAATGCACGGTGTGGTACGGTAATTTGATGGATGTTGTAAATGGACGATTTGCTGGGGATAAGGGCGGATCATTTACTGGTTTTAAGGAGGGTGGCGCTAGTTTGGTTGTTTATGGTTTATGATTTATTTATTGATCGTCTTTGAATGTTGATTTAGCTGTTGAAGCTAATGCTGTACATAATGGTTCTATTTTGTGCGGATTACTTTCTAGAGCTAGAAAATCAAAACGTACATCTGGCGAAAAATGGTACGATAAAGACTGTGAGGCTATGAAGGACAAAACGTTGAATATATTAGACAGGAGTTACTGGTGATAAGAAGATTTATTCTTAATATTCTACATTAAGGAATAGTTATAGGTCTTTATGCAGGAAGAAAAGATTAGAATACGAAGAGACTTGTGTTCTTAAGTTGTAGACAGTAGTGGAGATAGTAAAACATTCTGGAAAAAGATAAGTGCATTGACAAAGAAGACAAGTTGTAGTCCTGTTTCCAACAACATTTGCCAAGACGAATGGTTTGATTATTTTAAGAATATTTTAAACCATACTGATTTACTTGTGGACTCGGATATTATTGAGCAGGTAGATGATGTTGTTAAAAACCATAATGAACAATTGTGTGATTTCTGTACTGATGATGATAATGGTGATATTACACAGGAAGAGATCTAATTATCCATAAGAGATCTGAAGCAGGGTAAAGCTGGAGGGTAAAGCTGCAGGGCCAGATGGTATTAAGGCTGAGATGGTCCAGTACTGTTTTAGATGTTGCAGTACAGTTTTAATTCCATATTTGTTAGTTATGTAAAATAACATTTTGTCAACGGATAACTTTCCACCCGAATGGACTAAGAGTCTTATTGTACCTCTCCATTGAAAAAGAAGCTTTGACTATGTTAATAATTATAGAGGCAAATCTTTGATGCATATTTTTGGAAATTATTCTCCTCTATTCTAAATGTGCGTCTTAAACGTTTTTCTTATCACTTTAACACTATACCTGAGGAAACGTGATTGCACAACAGATGATATTTTCACTTTGCAATGTCTTGTAGAAACGTACTTATCTAAAGTTGGCAGACTTTATACTGTATTTATGTAGACTTTAAGAAAGCATTTGATTATCTTGATAGGAAATTACTGTGGTATTCCATAATGAATAAAGGTGTTCATGGTAAATTATTCTCTGTACTGAGAAATCTGTATTCAAATATAAAAGCAGCTGTAAGAGTATCCAACACTACTATTGCTGATTATTTTGATAGTTTAAGTGGAGTCAGACAAGGTTGTGTTATCAACCCGTTTTTATTTGCAATGTTTATTTCAGAATTTCAATCCATGATGGAAGATGCAGATGTAAGAGGTATATTTATAGTTGAAGAATATTTGGAAGTATTGTTATTGTTGTATGCTGATTATTTATGTATTTTTTATGACAGTGTTTTTGGTTTGCAAAGAAAGATTGACATTTTATGTAACTGTTGTAAATCATAGGGCATACAGATAAATATGGATACGACAGAATTAATAGTTATTACGACATTATGAGAAGTGGTATTTGGATGGAGAGCTACTAAAGACATCAACTTATTATAATTATTTAGGTATTATGATTTCTACTAGGTTGGCATGGACAGTGTGTACAAATACTCTCGTTTCAAAAGCCAATGAAGCTTTGTTTGTTATAAAGAAATTACTGCATAAATACCCAAGTATTCCTGTACATATCTTATTTAAGTTGTTTGATTGTAAAATAAAACCTTTTTTGTTATATTGGACGAAGGTGTGGGGCTTCCAAGAAAGAGCTGTTCTTGATAGATTTCATGATAATTTGTGTAAATATGTATTGGGTGTTGGTACCGAGTAGTGCAGCTTTAGCCGACTGCGATAGACATGGACTTTGTATAGATTACTACCTAAAATAAGTAAAGTACTGGTGTAAATTGTTAAGAATGTCAGATGATCATTATCCAAGACAATGTTACCTACTTATTAAGGAGTTAGATTCATCAGGAAGGATTCAAAACGACTTGCACATTATAAGATTATTAAGTCATTGCTGACTGTTGAATATCATGTTACATACATCAATGTTAGGCAATTAAGAAGATATGAACTGCCGTTGGGTTGTAATAACAGATGTAAAGAAACTATAACTGTTAGCCGAATTTGTAGGATGTGTAATAAAAATAGCATTAGGGTATTGCTGATCCTCCTGACACTTTCTGGAAACACTTCTGGTAGTCATGCAAATGAATTGAAAACAAGAGCAAAACACAGGAATATTGTCGCCCAAACACAACGCTGCACCTGTCCTTAGCAACAACCAACACAATTTTCATGCTCAGCATATGAAAGTGGTGATGTTCATGGTGCACGTGCATGCTTTCCCTTTAAGAAGGCGATGACGATGATCGTGTTATCACACTTTCCAAAACCATGCCACAGAGACGACATCTGACTGATGTTGATAGAGGACGAGCTATTGGTTGGCTCCAGGATGGCTTTTCTGTCCCCCTCTGTCATTTACACCCTTTGGCATCTTTTGCTGCCACTGGCAGAGTGCAAGAGCGACATCGTTCTTGACGGCCAAGGTGTACCCCACAACGTGATGACCGATACCTGGTTCTCCAAGCACTCAGGCAGCGTACATCAACAGCAAACAACCTCAGGTTACAGTTAAGGGCTGTCAATAACACTTTCGTTAGTGATCAGACGGTGCGAAACCGTTTACGAGCTGTGCACTTGAGAAGTCGACGACAAGCAGTGAGACCACCTTTACGTCCAGTTCACAGTACAGCACGTCTGACTTGGTGTCGACAACATGTGCGTTGGAACAGACAGCAATGGTCTCGTGTACTGTTTACAGACAAGTCGCGATTCTGTTTGCAGCTCAATGATGGAAGAATACGGGTGTGGCGTCGTACTGGAGAGAGATTCACTGATGTCACAGTACGTGAACATGTTGCTTTTGGTGGGGGATCAGTGATGGTATGGGGAGGATTCAGTTGGAATCACATGACTCCTCTGTACCATATTGTCCGGAATCTGAATGCTGCCAGGTACCGTGATGAGATTCTTGAACCCCTGGTATTGCCCACACTTCGTCAGATTGGTCAAGGTGCTATCCTTCAGGACGACAATGCAAGCCCCCATCGCACTCGGATTATCACGAACTATCACACACAAAGGCAGATTACCGTTATGCAATGGCCTGCTTGTTCGCCAGATATGGCGCCCATTGAACATCTGTGGGATGCCTTGGGAAGAGCCGTTCAAGCTAACCATCCACCTCCTATTAATCTCCCGCAACTGTTAGGATTTCTTCATCAGGAATGGCAAGCAATTCCACAGGCAACACTGCAGCAGCTTGTCCGATCTATGCGCAGAAGGTGTCAGGACTGTATTGCTTCCAGGGGTGGGCATACCCGCTATTGAAGGAACAGGATTATCCTGAACTGTAGTGTGTGACTTTTGATTTATAGGGTACATGCAGTTCATATTGTTTTGCTCTGGTCAGCTGTATGCCAGCGTTTCTTTTGTCAATGAAATGTCATGATTAAATACTTATCTTTCCCAATCAGTGTTGTTCCTGTGTCCGCGATTTATTTTTTGAGTGATTTTGATAACTTATTTGGGTGTTCTTTAACTTCTTTTGAGTAGTATATATATATGATATTTGCATCAGCTGTGTACATGGGCCGATGGCCTACAAGCAGAAGTAAACTTACTATTGTATCATGGTCAGTTGACGAATCGTGCAATAATTTAGTGCCAGATGTCTGCCTTCAGATATCTTTTTATCCTTCGTATCTTTATCCACTTTCATCCTATCAGGCGATATATATTTCGTAAAAAATGTTTTGAAAGCACATGCACAGCAACAGCCGCTGTTACCATATGTGATGTCAGAATATAATACCTATAAAATTGTGTTTGTTAATAGGCGCTTGGTTGGAAATATCTGACACCGCATTATCTCACAAGTCATAAACACATTATCTAAACAAGGAAGTAAATATGAAACCAGGAGGTTTGAATTTGTCCACGACGGAAGGAGAGTTTACACGGATCTAAAATAGCGATAACTAATGTAGAACCCTGGTGACGTCCCGGTTGTACAGATGGGTGACCCGCACACAGTGACAGTCTCTCTGTAAGTTGTTCATGTTTAATACTGTTATATACTCCAACATTGTCTCCATGTTTAGGTCTGTTTCCGTCGACTGCTATCTTAATGTTATTGTTTAGTTTCTAAAAATTTAGTTTCTTTAACACATGATGGTTTATCTGTTGCTGGGCTCCAGCACTTATGTGTGTAAAACTATACTGCTGCGCAAAAGAAAGTGTACACTTAAAAAATCGCATTTTGCCGAAACATTACAAACCTTATCAAACGTTACTAGGCTGAAAACAGTCACCGAAACGCTGCAAACTTATTGTCCAAGACACAACTAAAATACCTGTGTCAGATGCCAATCGAATAACCATTTCTTGCTTGTGTCAATATAATGCGGGGGATATAGCGATCAGCCAGTCTGTCTGTCCGTCCGCCTGTCCGTCCGTAATCATTTCCTTTTCCGGGGCAGAATTCCAAAACTATTCTGTGTATTTGATCCAAACTTGGCACATCTATCAGGCATATACTGAAGTTGGGCCTTTTGATATTTTGGGATTTTTCTAATTATTATTTTTTTTTAATTTTATGGAATGAAGTTGGACATAGACTCAATTGGGGATGAGGTTCGCTTCCGGGGCAGAATTAAAAAAAAAAATTCAGTGTATTTGATCGAAACTTGGCAAAGCTATCAGGCACATACTGAAGTTGGGCCTTTTGATATTTTGGGATTTTTCTAATTATTATTTTTTTAAATTTTATGGAATGAAGTTGGACATAGACTCAATTGGGGATGAGGTTCGCTTCCGGGGCAGAATTAAAAAAAACATTTAGTGTATTTGATCGAAACTTGGCAAAGCTATCAGGCACATACTTAAGTGGTGCTTTTTTATATTTTGGATTTTTTAAATTTTTATTTTTTATATTTTTTTATGGAATGACGTTGCACATAGACTTAATTGGGGATGGGGTTCGTTTCCAGGGCAGAATTCGAAAACCATTCAGTGTATTTGATCGAAACTTGTCAAAGCTATCAGGCACATACTGAAGTGGTGCCTTTCGATATTTTGGGATTTTTTCTAATTTTAATTGTTTTAATTTTTATGGAATAAAGTTGAACATAGACTCAATTGGGGATGGGGTTCGTTTCCAGGGCAGAATTCGAAAACCATTCAGTGTATTTGATCGAAACTTGGCAAAGCTATCAGGCACATACAATCTTCCCGAGGCAAGAGAGTTAACTGACTTTAAAAGTCCAGTTTCCGCCCTTGCCGAACTAGGCTGGAATTCCTGGGCTCGATCGTAGCACCACCAGTTGCTGTTACGAGTTATGTCCTTTCTATGCCGCTCATATTGACCAATCAGATGCAACCTCTCGTATCCCTTGCATTTGCTTCAAACAAAACGGTGGCGCCCAGTCAATACGATCTGATCGATAATCAATATCTATATTGTGATAAAACGAGTTTTACATCGCGAAGGGCATCAAATCACGTGAGCACCTTGATTAAAAACAGGAAAAGATTTAGAAAATATCTGTTGACAACGAGTTAGCGGTGCACATGTTTTGCAAATCCTGCAGTCGACCGAAATCTGCATGACAATTTACGAACCGAATTTCAATTTTGGTGCGCGATTTTGATTGGACTATGCATAGACTCGTTAGTACAGCCAAAATGTAACTCCATAATACCAGCCTAGTTCGGCAAGGTTGGAAACTGGACTTTTATAGTCAGTTAACTCACTTCCCTCGGGAAGAGGGGCACATACTGAAGTGGTGCCTTTTGATATCTTTTTTTTAATTTTTTTTATTTTTTACAATTTTTCTGGAAAGAAGTTGGACCTAGACTCCATTGGGGAACGGGTTCGTTTCCGGGCCAGAATTCGAAAACCTATCAGTGGGTAAACATTGTATGCTTCTTAAAGAACCTACAACTGTTGACTCATTACATAGAGAATTGCACATTTACTAGTGGTTACTTTACAGACAGCTGCCGGGGGGATATGTCATCTTTCTGATGACTCTTGTTGTATATTTTCTTTGGCCTTAGTTTAAGTTGGACTTAACACATTTGTTTTTTGCAATATTTAAGATTTATAACTTGTTTGATCCTTGTAGTTGTACAATTCTCTTAAATTCTCTGAACCTACATATTCGCACCTCTAATTTTCTCCTCTGAAATGCCCATGCTGAAGAACGTAAACTTTGAAAATAGGCAAGCCCATTTGTTCTCATGATGTCATTTCGTATTTTCAAATAAATAATATTTTAGTACCAGGTTTTAGCGTCAGTGTTTTGGAAGAAACTATTTGAATATCACTTCTGACAATTTTTTGTAGAGTGGCTGTCTTTGTTGACATTTAAACCTGTTGCCCACACTTGTCTGAAATGATCTTGTGAAGAATGGGAAACGGACCATTGAGAAAAACTCGAGCTGTGACAGAGAGGAGACGTCCACAAGGGAGACAATCCACACCATCAACAACACTAGATGGCGCTGTGGCTGGACCATCAACAGACGCTCCAGCAGTGACAGAGGGGAGTCAAAAGCAGGGGAGACAATTCACAGACGCTATAGCTGTGACAGAGGGGAGACGTCCACAAGGGAGACAATCCACACCATCAACAACACTAGATGGCGCTGTGGCTGGACCATCAACAGACGCTCCAGCAGTGACAGAGGGGAGCCAAAAGCAGGGAAGACAATTCACAGACGCTCTAGATGTGACAGAGGGGAGTCAACAGCAGGGGAGACAATCTACACCAACATCAACACTAGATGGCCTTGTGGCTGGACCATCCACAGACGCCCAAGCTGTGACGGAGGGGAGTCAACAGCAGGGGAGACAATCCACACCGACATCAACGCTAGATGGCGCTGTGGCCGAATCATTCACAGACGCTCTAGCTGTGCCGGAGGGGCGTCAACAGCAGGGGAGACAATCCACTTCCACAACCACACACAACTACATAGGTGAGTCTTCCCCTGTCATCATGGTGGCCTTGTGTTTGGAGCAGTCCCTTGTCATGCTGAAGCCCATGGTTAGATTCAGTACAGGTTTACAATGAGTGAAGTCTGCCAATTTGGTGTATCACGTCAATATTTGTAAAGTAGCATTATAGATTACGCAACTTATAAGATGAAAGCCAGGACTAAAATATGATATTTTTTAACAGCTATATTTTAAGTAGCCTGAAACATGCCTAGAGTTAAATATAACGGCATCATGGTTTCATATGCGATCATCTTCACGAAGGAATGGAACACACAAATATGCACACACACACACTGAACATGCACATGGACCACTATGTAATTTAATGTTTAGCCCACCTTAATAGTGTCAACGAGAGGTTATGTCATTGGTGTTCCTCCATTGTCAATCAAACCTTTACTCTGTTGGATAGCACTGTTTTCTCACTGCCTGTTTGTCTGTGTATTTTACAACAATTTATCATATGGAGTATAAACAATCTTAGCATTGCATACAACCTCAACTTAGTCCAAAGACTTTTATCATAGGAAATAAATGAACATTTATATTTATTACACAATTAATTAAATCTGTCATATGACGACAACACAAATGAATATGATGGAAGTGGAATCACTTCGTTTCATTGCATCTATTTGGATTGAATCAAAATGCTTTATTAATTGAAATGGTAAATCGCTTTCTTATAACAGTTAAGGTAGCGAGATGTACCTGTATGATGAATATAAACACTCGGCCTCCTTACTGTGAGAGACAATATTCTGCTTTAACCTGACCAGTAACTCCAGGTCGTTATGTATCCCAGTATGACCTGTCCAACTGCTCTAACGTTGTTTTCCTGCTCCAGGTCGTGACGTATCCCAGTATGGCCTGTTCAACTCGTCTAACGTTGTTTCCCTGCTCCAGGTCGTTCAGTATCCCAGTATGACCTGTCCAACTCCTCTAATGTTGTTTTCCTGCTCCAGGTCGTTCAGTATCCCAGTATGACCTGACCAACTCCTCTAACGTGGTTTTCCTGCTCCAGGTTGTTCAGTATCCCAGTATGACCTGTCCAACTCCTCTGATGTTGTTTCCCTGCTCCAGGTCGTTCAGTATCCCAGTATGACCTGTTCAACTCCTCTAACGTTGTTTTCCTGCTCCAGGCTGTTCAGTATCCCAGTATGACCTGTCCAACTCCTCTAACGTTGTTTCCCTGCTCCAGGTCGTTCAGTATCCCAGTATGACCTGTCCAACTCCTCTAACATTGTTTCCCTGCTCCAGGTCGTTCAGTTTCCCAGTATGACCTGTCCAACTCCTCTAACGTTGTTTTCCTGCTCCAGGTCGTTCAGTATCCCAGTATGACCTGTCCAACTCATCTAACATTGTTTTCCTGCTCCAGGTTGTTCAGTATCCCAGTTTGACCTGTCCAACTCCTCTAACGTTGTTTCCCTGCTCCAGGTCGTTCAGTATCCCAGTATGACCTGTCCAACTCCTCTAACGTTGTTTTCCTGCTCCAGGTTATTCAGTTTCCCAGTATGACCTGTCCAACTCCTCTAACGTTGTTTCCCTGCTCCAGGTCGTTCAGTACCCCAGTATGACCTGTCCAACTCGTCTCACGTTGTTTTCCTGCTCCAGGTCGATCAGTATCCCAGTATGACCTGTCCAACTCCTCTAACGTTGTTTCCCTGCTCCAGGTCGTTCAGTACCCCAGTATGACCTGTCCAACTCGTCTCACGTTGTTTTCCTGCTCCAGGTCGATCAGTATCCCAGTATGACCTGACCAACTCGTCTAACGTTGTTTTCCTGCTCCAGGTTGTTCAGTATCCCAGTATGACTTGTCCAACTCCTCTAACATTGTTTTCCTGCTCCAGGTTGTTCAGTACCCCAGTATGACCTGTCCAACTCGTCTAACGTTGTTTTCCTGCTCCAGGTTGTTCAGTATCCCAGTATGACCTGTCAAATCCTCTAACGTTGTTTCCCTGTTCCAGGTTGTTCAGTATCCCAGTATGACCTGTCAAACACCTCTTACACTTCAGTGGGAAATCACGGTCATAGAGGCTGTGCATCACATGGTGAGTGCTAGTTAACAGTCATTTTTATAAATATGACGCTCTGTGACCACTGAACCATCTTTTGTCTATGATAGAACAGATTAAATATAAGACACTGAAATGTTTTGGATAGAACGCAAATCATGTTTTTAATTCCTTTTGCAGAATGACAATATCCTTGCTTTATTTAGAAAGTCTCCAATTTTGTTTTTTTTTCAAATTAAGCCCCAAACACTGCCCTTTTTTGTGCGAAAATTTGCACCAGATTGTTTGGCGGGTGCTGTTGGTACAGCAAGACATGCTTACCTTTTTGCGAACGTCGAGTGTCTTCACTGATATTCAGTGATCCCTTTATATGATTTCTTTAGGATCTATGGCAGGATCAATAATAATTTCCATATCGCAAACATAATGTTAAATGCTTTTTTAGGTTTAATAGCAATACTTTCCAGTATTCACAATTATGTGTTGATGTGCTCTGATTTAGCCCCAACTTATATATCAATACTTATTTATGTGATGATGTGCTGTAATACTTTTATGTTTTCAGAGTCTCTTCGCATCAGGATCAAGCAGCTGAATGAAGTGTTTAAGGAAACTCACACTCTTCATAAAGCAGAAGAACTTCTGAAAAGGCACAACCATGTGGCAATTATTGGAGCTCCTGGAGAAGGGAAAACAAGCACTGCTCTCAAGATATGTGAGAAATATCTCCACAAAAAATATGAAGTTGTGTTTGTTGATAATTTTGAGATATTTGATGTGGATACAATCATTCAACGAACATGTAACATGCTGGTTGTGTTTGATGATATATTTGGTTCTGTGACGGTTCCTTCTAATTGTGAGAAAATTCACAAAGTCTCGACTGCCCTGGTTGACGCTTTATTTCAACAGGAACATGATGCCATGAAGCAGAAACCAAATAAGCAAGAAGAAACTCAAGCAGGTGAGATACAAAACAAAGCCCACAAGCTCCACTTTATTTTCTCATCCAGAAGCTACAACTGGAATGAAGGACGTGGAAGAATGCACCAGTTCAAGGTAAATCTCTTCAAGCCTGAAAGTGTCATTGACATGACCAAGACCGGCCTGACTACCGAGGAGAAGAAATCTATTATGAATTCGTTCGAGAAAAGAAGTAAAAAACGTGATATCTCAAACCAGGACAAGAACACCATTATTCAGTTACAAGACAGCATGTTTGGATTTCCTCTGATCTGTCAACTGTATTGTACCAACCCAGCCTTCCAGATGCACAACATTATTGACTTCTTCCAGAAACCTGTGACCTACCTGAGAGGTGACCTTGACACCATTGTCCGTGAAGGCAGCAGCAGGTCGGCAACTCTCGTTCTCCTTGTTCTGTGTGGAGGGAAGTTGGACCTTGTCTCCTTTAAGGCGAGAGAGAAGAATCTCACCAATCTGTTTCAGGCTGTAAAGGAGGAGATAGCGTCTTGCACTCAAACAGACATTGGCAGGGAGATCATCAACTTCACCGGCACCTACTGTACGGTGGAGAATCATGTAGCCTCCTTCTCACATCCATCCATCTACGATGCTGCAGCATGTGCCTTGGGGAATCTCAATGAAGTCTTTGTACTGGAACATTGTTCTCTGCAGTTTTTACTTGAAAAGGTAAGGCTCAACAAGAATGGTGACCTGCAAACAAGCTACACTGATAATGTCACAAACATGATATACATCACTTCCAGTCTCCACCCGTTAGTGATCAGCAGGTTGATGGAGGGTGTCCGAGAAGGGTGCTTCAGATGGACAGTAGGTCACCCTGTATTCAGAAGTGCTCAAATAGCATCCTCCTTCTTGACACAGATCATGGCTGACTTACCAGGTGTTGTTCACAGAAAAGATAGGAACTCAGGCGAATGTTTTCTATACTGGGTTTCACTGTCAACTAACCATTCACTGTTTGAACACACAGTGTCACTGATGTGTAGAGAGGGAAGCCTTTCACATTCTGTACTAGCTGACTTCTATGATAGTATCATAGGCTGTACACAACATGGCAATCTCAGGCATCTTAAACATATTGCTGCTGTACTCAAACAACATGGGATATACGATGTTGACAGGAGGACAAAGGGAGAGAAGACTCTGCTGATGATTGCTGCTGAGGCAGGACAGTTGGGTGTGTTCAACTTCCTCCTCCAAGAAGGAGCTGATGTTTCAGCGACAGACGAAGATCATTATAACTGTCTTCATCTTTCATGTAAATCAGGAAGCAAAGATATAGTAAATGTTATCAATGAGAAGTTTCAACATCTGATCAATGGTCGTGACAGAAAGGGAAACACCCCTGCAATATTGTGTGCCAATTTAGGGCAGGTTGAACTCCTCAAGTGTCTTGTTTTACACAAAGCAGATCTTACTATCAGGAATGATTACATTTTCGACACAGCATGTATAAACGGCCATGTATCAGTTGTAGAATATCTGCTGACATGTGAACACATGAGCATCCACAGAAGAGACAGATGGTGGAAACTAACCAAAGGTATGAAGGCAGCTGAGAATGGACACTATGATGTTTATAATCTTCTTGTATCTGGAGATGATCTGTCACTTACTGATAAATACAACAGTGACCTCCTGATGTCAGTATTTAACGGAGGTGACGTGTCTATAGTGAAACACGTGCTGTCCTTGAAAACATTTGATATTAACAGACGAGAGGGGTCACGGAAACAAACAGCAGTCATGATGGCAGCTGAAAGAGGACGCTATGATGTTTATAATCTTCTTGTGTTGGAGGGAGCTGATCTGTCACTTACTGATACAGGCAACAATGACTGCCTGATGTTGGCAAGTGAGAGGGGTAACGTGTCTATAGTGAAACACCTGCTGTCCTTGAAAGTACTGGACATCAACAGACGAGACAGTTTAAAGGAACAAACAGCAGTTATGATGGCAGCTGAAAGAGGACACTATGGTGTTTATAATCTTCTGGTGTTGGAGGGAGCTGATCTGTCACTTACTGATACAGGCAACAAGGACTGCCTGATGTTGGCATGTGAGGGAGGTAACGTCTCTATAGTGAAACACCTGCTGTCCTTGAAAACATTTGACATCAACAGACGAGATAGATCACGGAAACAAACAGCTGTTATGATGGCAGCTGGAAGAGGACACTATGATGTTTATAACCTTCTTGTGTTGGAGGGAGCTGATCTGTCACTTAGTGATAGAGACAACACGGACTGCCTGATGTTGGCATGTGGGGGAGGTAACGTCTCTATAGTGAAACACCTGCTGTCCTTGAAAACATTTGACATCAACAGACGAGATAGATCACGGAAACAAACAGCTGTTATGATGGCAATTGTAAGAGGACACTGTGATGTTTTTAATCTTCTTGTGATGGAGGGAGCTGATCTGTCTGACAGGTACTGTCTGATGTTGGCATTTTATAATGGCAACGTGTCTATAGTGAAACACCTTCTGTCCTTGAAAACATTTGACATCAACAGACGTGGGGGGTCAAGGAAACAAACAGCTGTTATGATGGCAGCTGAAGGAGGATGCAGTGATTTTTATAATCTTCTTGTGTTGGAAGGAGCTGATCTGTCACTTACTGATAGAGACAACAATGACTGCCTGATGTTGGCATGTTTGAGAAATAAGGTGTCTATAGCGAAACACCTGCTCTCCTTGAAAATACTGGACATCAACAGACGAGACAGTTTAAAGGAACAAACAGCAGTTATGATTGCAGCCGAAGGAGGACACTATGATATTTATAATCTTCTTGTGTTGGAGGGAGCTGATCTGTCACTTATTGATAAAGCCAACAAAGACTGCCTGATGTTGGCATGTATTGGGGGTAACATGTCTATAGTGAAACACCTGCTGTCCTTGAAAACATTTGACATCAACAGACGAGATAGATCACGGAAACAAACAGCTGTTATGATGGCAGCTGAAGGAGGACACTGTGATGTTTTTAATCTTCTTGTGATGGAGGGAGCTGATTTGTCACTTACTGATACAGGCAACAAGGACTGCCTGATGTTGGCAAGTGAGAGGGGTGACGTGTCTATAGTGAAACACCTGCTGTCCTTGAAAATACTGGACATCAACAGACGTAGGGGGTCACGGAAACAAACAGCTGTTATGATGGCAGCTGAAGGAAGACACTATGATATTTATAATCTTCTTGTGTTGGAGGGAGCTGATTTGTCACTTACTGATGATGACAAAATGGACTGCCTGATGTTGGCAAGTGAGAGGGGTGACGTGTTTATAGTGAAACACCTGCTGTTTTTGAAAACATTGGACATCAACAGATGTGGGGGGTCACGGAAACAAACAGCTGTAATGATGGCAGCTGAAAGAGGACACTGTGCTGTTTATAATCTTCTTGTGATGGAGGGAGCTGATCTGTCACTTGCTGATGGTAACAACATGGACTGCCTGATGTTGGCAAGTGAGAAGGGTTACGTGTCTATAGTGAAACACCTCCTGTCCTTGAAAACATTTGACATCAACAGGCGAGAAGGATCAAAGAAACAAACAGCAGTTATGCTGGCAGTTGAAAGAGGACACTGTGATGTTTATAATCTTCTTGTGTTGGAGGGAGCTGATCTGTCACTTACTGATGGGGACACCATGGACTGCCTGATGTTTGCATGTAAGGGGGGTTACTTGTCTATTGTGAAACACCTGCTGTCCTTGAAAACATTTGACATCAACAGACGAGACAGATCAAAGAAACAAACAGCAGTTATGATGGCAGCTGAAAGAGGACACTATGATATTTATAATCTTCTTGTGTTGGAGGGAGCTGATCTGTCACTTACTGATACAGGCAACAAGGACTGCCTGATGTTGGCAAGTGAGAGGGGTTACGTGTCTATAGTGAAACACCTGCTGTCCTTGAAAACATTGGACATCAACAGGCGAGATAGATCATGGAAACAAACAGCAGTTATGATGGCAGCTAAAAGAGGAGACTATGATGTTTATAATCTTCTGGTGTTGGAGGGAGCTGATCTGTCACTTACTGATAAAGGCAAAAAGGACTGCCTGATGTTGGCAAGTGAGGGAGGTAACGTGTCTATAGTGAAACACCTCCTGTCCTTGAAAACATTTGACATCAACAGACGAGATAGATCATTGAAACAAACAGCAGTTATGATGGCAGCTCAAAGAGGAGACTATGATGTTTATAATCTTCTTGTGTTGGAGGGAGCTGATCTGTCACTTACTGATACAGAAAACAAGGACTGCCTGATGTTGGCAAGTGAGGGAGGTAACGTCTCTATAGTGAAACACCTCCTGTCCTTGAAAACATTTGACATCAACAGACGTGGGGGGTCATGGAAAGTAACAGCACTTATGATGGCAGCTGAAAATGGACATTATGATGTATATTATCTTCTTGTGTTGGAGGGAATTGATCTGTCACTCGGTAATGAAGACAATGTGGACAATTTGAGGGAAGCAAGGTGTCGAAAGTGAATCACCTCCTTTGCTTGAAACATTTGGCCAAATTCAACAATAAAAATCCAGTCCATTACTGCAGTGAGTCAGTTGCGGGCATAAATACTAAAGTTTCTGACTTTGCCCATCTGCTACCGGAGTCTGCACGTGCAACATTCGGTGTAAATTGCTCTCGACCTTGACAGAAAAAAACAAACCATGGTTTATGCGAAAATGTGTGTTAAACATATTTATTTCCGTAAATTGTACACGTACAGGATTTGCAAGTCGTGCGACTCATATAAATACGTTCCAGTCATCAAAAAAGAAAGTACAGAAGAGGTAGCATGCAGTAACACCAGTGGATATGATGGAAGCTTTGTAAACTGTTTAGTGATCAATTTGTCTGTATAATGTAATTATGAAGGATACTAGACGATCCGAAAATGGGTTACTTTAACGGGTATATCTGTTCATGGCACTATTACATTTCCAAAATTCATTCATTATAAATTTCAAACATTCATTCATTATACATTTCAAACATTCATTCATTTTACAATTCAAACATTGTTTCATTATACATTTCAAACATTTATTCATTATACATGCAAATATTCATTCATTATAAATTTCAGTCATTTATTCACTATACATGCCAATATTCATTCATTATAAATTTCAAACATTCATTCATTATACATATCAAACATTGATTCATTATACATTTCAAACATTCATTCATTTTACATTTCAAACATTGATTCATTATACATTTCAAACATTTATTCATTATACATGCAAATATTCATTCATTATAAATTTCAGTCATTTATTCAATATACATGCCAATATTCATTCATTATAAATTTCAAACATTCATTCATTATACATATCAAACATTCATTCATTATACATTTCAAACATTCATTCATTTTACATTTCTAACATTGATTCATTATACATTTCAAACATTTATTCATTATACATGCAAATATTCATTCATTATAAATTTCAAACATTCATTCATTATACATATCAAACATTCCTCCCACATTAAGCTGACACGCCGTGATATGACTGGAATACTGTTGAAAGCGGCATTAAACCTAACTCTCTTACTCACTCACTCACTCACTCACTCTCTGAACCTCAAGGTCCAGCACAGATGGCGCACTGACGTCACACAATACAAGGTATAATGCTAAATAATGAAGTGTCACAGTTTGTCCGTCATTTGTAATGAAGGATGACTGATTGACGCCCCTAGCGAGTCTAGGGCAACTTTCCGCTTCAGCATAGATAAGATAAGCATAAATGTCAATCAAGTAAAGTCAATTTATTCATGTTCATTCAAATGAAAGTGTATAATATCCATTGCATCTATAATCCAATGAAAATGCAGCATTTTACATTCTAACGATAGCCAATGGTTATTTTATTTCTGTTGATGTAATTATTGCCATGTCTTTAGACTGCCTGTCAATGTGATTTGTTGTTGTTGTTGTTTTTAATACTTTTAATGTTACATAGATTTACATTGTGTAACATGACATGTAATATACTTATTAGGTGGAGGTTACATACCTATACAGCAAATGTTAGTTGGCTTAAACAATGTTAACAAATGGTGAAACGAGCAGGCTACATTTGCCATGCTTAATGGGGTCACCATTAGCTAGGTGTGAAGTTAATCATATGAACTAGAAAATTCATTTGCCAAATGTTACCATTTTCTGTCAAACTGTCTTTTTGTATTTTTTGTGTGTGCAATTATTTTCTCTATCCAAAATATATCGATTAAATCTTCAGAAAGTTTTTCAAGTGACAATTTGTTTTTCCTAATGCTTGATACATGTATATTGTTTTTTCATGCCAGTATGTGATTTGACAGAATGTTAGAGTGTTTACCCAAGTAAAACAGAGCATTTTGTAAATGTGAATTGTTTTGAACATTTTTCATTCAGAAAATGATTCTGCTTTGGCCCAAAACTCTTTAACATGCTTACAATCTCAATATACATGAAGTAAGAATTCAGTATCAGTTTCAAATAATGAGCATAGATCATCATCGATAATTTTCATTTTAAACAATTCTTTCTTTGTATAGATGATGCGATGAATAAATTTATATTGAAAATCAAGTAATTTTACATATATTGTACATTTTCTGTATCTGATAAAAACATCCTTCCATGATATATCTAAGTCAAGAATAGTATCCCATCCCATACTGTTAGGAGATTTGCTGTAGTGTTAATTTTATCATAAAAATATCTTGAGCCTTTAGTCCATCAAAATTGTGTTTAAATATTAATTATATAAGTTAATGTGATTATTTTTAATAGCTTCTTTCCAGGATTTCGGTATGTTTTAACCCGGTAATATTCAAGTATTGTGCCTTCAGTTTGGTATTTCCTTTTAAGTCCATTAAAGGGCAATATATCATCTTCATTACAGAGATCTTTAATAGTGTAAATTCCCTTAAAAAAACAATTTATTATAATGAAATCTTTTTTTTAAAACTGAAGGTTACACCAAAGAAGTTCTGATAGTACCTCTCCAATGTTTGTGCAGTTAGTTTTGTGTCTATACAATGTTCCCCAGGCAGCCAAAACATCTCTCCAGTAAGGGTTAGCTAAGTGTATACAGTTTTCGATATTGTCCCCAAATAGGAATATGTGTTTAAGTGGAAAGATGCTAGGGTTATAACAGTTTTTGTTTTGAAGATAGTTTTAGAGAATTGACAGTTTTAGGGAAATTATAAAAAAAACTTACCTCTATCATTCACAGTCCACCTTGGTCATATTTTCTAATTGATATTGTTCATTATATTTTGTCCTTTTTATCATTCCTGATGAATCTGTACAATATTTTGTTCATCAATATATTCACTTGGAGGGTTTGGGTGAGAGGAAAATATATGTACTTAGGTTGACAGGGCCAAGGTTTTGACAACAGTTATTTTACTTATAAATGTTACATTTCTTTTCCTCAAATTCCCTCAAATTTTAATTCGTTAAAACTGTATTTCGTCATAAGCATATGTACAGCGTACATACAACAAATGGACGGGAGCAAGAAATATTTTGTTCGTCAGTTCGTTGTAAGCATGTTCATTATAAATGTAGTTTACTGCATTGCAAAGTGTTCCAGTCTAGTTTCAGATCCTACCATAATTTGATGTCTCAGCCTGTCATTGACCCTATCCATAATGCTTTTGTTTTATCAAAAGCTTTTTCAAAGTCTGTAAGTAATAGTAAACCAGGCTTATTTTGTAATTCTGTTTCAAACAAGATATCATATGGTAGTGGTATGTTTTCGCTAATACATTTCCCAGGGATAAAGCCAGGTTGGTTTTCATGTATACGAGTATTAAATGTCCAAATGAAGTCAAGTCTAGCTTGCTGTTTTGGCCTTTTCTTCCACCGTGTGTATTTCTTTGCTTCTTAATTTTTGTCTCTGCAAACAATTAGATCAACGCTTTCTGTTTTTTCAACTAACTTTGTACTAACTTTCTTGGTTTGGGATTGTTGATATGATTATAATTTTCCAAATCGACAGCAGATTGAGAACCAAGTTCCAATTTCCTCATATAACCAGTGATTGGTTTTCAAATTCGTCAATATAATTGAATAAAGTTTTGTAAAAAGCAGGTTCAGCTTGATATGGCCAATAAATATAAGTTAGAGTTCACCTTATGCCCGCTATTGTGCTATCTGCTATCATATCGTTTAAATCTATGGAATGTTATTTCTAAAGTGTAACAAAACAAAATGGCAACTGCTCTTGCATTTGACTTATTCTCATTATTTGTCCCCATTCATTTTGAACTATTGTTTTATCATCTTTAGAAATATGAATGTCTTGTAGACATAATTATTACAGAAAATCTCTTCTTTTGCCATAGGTTCATTACTTCTTTACGTTTTGTTTTATCTGCTAGGCCCCTGCAATTTGCTGATACTATGCTGGTTTTGTCACCTATATTCAGTGTTTTCCAAAATAAACAGACTCCTGTTGTAAAGGTTGTTATTGATATCATACATTGATTCATCCATGACTGGACTGAATTTAATGTTTTTAATGTTTGTGGGGAAAACAGATTGTATGAAAATGTAGCAGGACGTGGAGTCATCCCACAGATGACATCCTTACCTAGTGTAGCGTTTCCACAAGCTATATCCATCATGGGTATTTGAAATCAAACAGCATTACCATGGCCAGAATTGGGAGTGTTAATATAGCCATCAACTGACCTGTCCGTAAACTAGGCCAAGAAAGGGAGGTAACTCGCGTGTGAGTGACTGAGTGAGTGAGTATGGCTTTACGACGCTTTTAGCAATATTACAGCAATATCACGGCGGGGGACTCCAGAAATGGACTTCACACGTGGTACCCATGTCGAACCCTGGTCTTCGGCGTGACGAACGAACGCTTTAACCACTAGGCTACCCGACCGCCCCAACTCGCGTGTGAACATGGTGTGTGAAAGAGTAACACGTCAATACATAATATGTTTCTGATGGCATCATTAATCACACGTAGTTCTCAGATATTATCTTCAGTCGAACAATTAAGTAAAACTATTTGACTATACACCAATACTGGTTGTCAGATACTCCTAAGAACCATGTAACTAATAATAGTAACCAAAGAACTCGCAGATGAGGCCAAAGGCCCTCGGCTTCGTCTACGATTTTTTGCCGACTTTTCCGTCGATGTTGAAATTCAAGAGAGATACATAATCTCACGAACATTGACATGTAGTTTCATACGCGCTATGTTCTTGATAAAGTTCAAATATATGAAAACATTTAGAAAAATGACACTCACGTGATTCTATAAATAACAGCGTCAACAAACTTCAGTGTCACTGAACGTCATTCAATCATAGATTGATCAAGATAGATGCAAACATCATCGCGCATCATCCACGTTGCAATGTGTGGGTTCATTTAAGACGTAATGACACGATGATTTGCATTAGTGTACACTTTCACAATGCCAAGCACAACCAGGACTGGTGTAGCCATCGTTGTTTACTACAGCCGAGTGTTGTCAATGTCTCATCGAGACTGATATGTAGCCACGGTCTGCATTCTTCCTGTACTGGAGGGTGATATCTAGCCCTTTTTCCTGTGCTCTAAATGTCCCTGGCCTGACTGTCTCCCCTCAATCAGGAATTGACCAATCCACTTTGCCAGCGCCATACTTGATCTATGTTCAGACAACAGTATACGCAGTTGGTGAATTCTTCTGGCTCCTCTACGCAGTTGGTGAATTCTCCCGGCTTGTCTACGCAGTAGGTGAATTCTCCCGGCTTGTCTACACAGTAGGTGAATTCTCCCGGCTTGTCTACGCAGTAGGTGAATTCTCCCGGCTTGTCTACGCAGTAGGTGAATTCTCCCGGTTTGTCTACGCAGTAGGTGAATTCTCCCGGCTTGTCTACGCAGTAGGTGAATTCTCCCGGCTTGTCTACACAGTAGGTGAATTCTCCCGGCTTGTATACGCAGTAGGTGAATTCTCCCGGCTTGTCTACGCAGTAGGTGAATTCTCCCGGCTTGTCTACACAGTAGGTGAATTCTTCTGGTTTGTCTACGCAGTAGGTGAATTCTTCTTGCTTGTCTACGCAGTAGGTGAATTCTCCCGGCTTTACTACGCAGTAGGTGAATTCTCCCGGCTTGTCTACGCAGTAGGTGAATTCTCCCGGTTTGTCTACACAGTAGGTGAATTCTTCTGGTTTGTCTACGCAGTAGGTGAATTCTCCCGGCTTGTCTACGCAGTAGGTGAAATCTTCTAGCTTGTCTATGCAGTAGGTGAATTCTCCTTGTTTGTCTACGCAGTTTGTGAATTCTTCTGGCTTGTCTACGCGGTAGGTAAATTCTCCCGTGCAGTTGGTGAATTCTTCAGGATTGTCTACGCAGTAGGTGAATTCTTCTGGCTTGTCTACGCAGTAGGTGAATTCTTCTGGCTTGTCTACGCAGTAGGTGAATTCTTCTGGCTTGTCTATGCAGTTGGTGAATTCTCCCGGCTTGTCTACGCAGTAGGTGAATTCTCCCGGCTTGTCTACGCAGTAGGTGAATTCTCCCGGTTTGTCTACGCAGTAGGTGAATTCTCCTGGCTTGTCTATGCAGTAGGTGAATTCTTCTGGCTTGTCTACGCAGTAGGTGAATTCTCCTGGCTTATCTATGCAGTAGGTGGGTTCTCCCGGCTTGTCTATGCAGTAGGTGAATTCTTCTGGCTTGTCTACGGAGTAGGTGAATCTCCCGGCTTGTCTACGCAGTAGGTGAATTCTTCTGGCTTGTCTACGCAGTAGGTGAGTTCTCCCAGATTGTCTAAGCCGAAGGAAAATTCTCAGGGAATGTCTATGCAGCGTTAAACAGTTTTCTTTTCATGCAGTAATGCCGCGTTGTTAATGTCTATAGATATATGGGGCTAATCCTGTTGTTAACGTCTATACAGATATGGGTCTAATCCTGTTGTTAACGTCTATCAATATCTGGGTCTAATCCTGTTGTTAACGTCTATAAATATCTGGTTCTAATCATGTTGTTAACGTCTATACAGATATGGGTCTAATCCTGTTGTTAACGTATATAAATATCTGGTTCTAATCCTGTTGTTAACGTCTATAAATATCTGGTTCTTATCATGTTGTTAACCTTGATAAGTGTCTGGGTCTAATCCTGTTGTTAATGTCTATAAATATCCTATTCTTACCATGTTGTTAATGTCTATAAATATCTGGGTCTAATCCTGTTGTTAATGTCTATAAATATCTGGGTCTTACCCTGTTGTTAATGTCTATAAATATCTGGGTCTAATCCTGTTGTTAACGTCTATAAATATCTGGTTCTAATCCTGTTGTTAACGTCTATATATATCTGGTTCTTATCATGTTGTTAACGTACATAAATATCTGGTTATAATCATGTTGTTAACCTTGATAAGTGTCTGGGTCTAATCCTGTTGTTAATGTCTATAAATATCCTATTCTTACCATGTTGTTAATGTCTATAAATATCTGGGTCTAATCCTGTTGTTAATGTCTATAAATATCTGGGTCTTACCCTGTTATTAATGTCTATAAATATCTGGGTCTAATCCTGTTGTTAACGTCTTTAAATATCTGGTTCTAATCCTGTTGTTAACGTCTATAAATATCTGGTTCTTATCATGTTGTTAACGTATATAAATATCTGGTTATAATCATGTTGTTAACCTTGATAAGTGTCTGGGTCTAATCCTGTTGTTAATGTCTATAAATATCCTATTCTTACCATCGTTGTTAATGTCTATAAATATCTGGGTCTAATCCTGTTGTTAATGTCTATAAATATCTGGGTCTTACCCTGTTGTTAATGTCTATAAATATCTGGGTCTAATCCTGTTGTTAATGTCTATATATATCTGGGTCTAATCCTGTTGTTAACGTCTATAAATATCTGGGTCTAATCCTGTTGTTAATGTCTATAAATATCTTGGCCTAATGCTGTTGTTAATGTCTATAAATATCTGTGTCTCATCCTGTTGTTAATGTCTATAAATATCTGGGTCTAATCCTGTTGTTAATGTCTATAAATATCTGGGTCTAATCCTGTTGTTAATGTATATAAATATCTGGGTCTAATCCTGTTGTTAATGTCTATAAATATCTTGGTCTAATCCTGTTGTTAATGTCTATAAATATCTGTGTCTCATCCTGTTGTTAATGTCTATAAATATCTGGGTCTAATCCTGTTGTTAATGTCTATAAATATCTGGGTCTAATCATGTTGTTAATGTATATAAATATCTGGGTCTAATCCTGTTGTTAATGTCTATAAATATCTGGGTCTCATCCTGTTGTTAATGTATATAAATATCTGGGTCTATTCCTGTTGTTAATGTCTATACATATCTAGGTCTAATCCTGTTGTTAATGTCTATAAATATCTGGGTCTAACCCTGTTGTTAATGTCTATAAATATCTTGGTCTACTCCTGTTATTAATGTCTATAAATATCAGGGTCTATTGATTACCTCTGAATCTATCTGGACTCAAGCCTGAAAGATGCTACCAGAGCAGCTGGTAAAACACTTACCCCACATACTCGTTGACACTGCAACAGAGACTAGAATTATTACATACTCAGTGACGTGGTGAATGGAAACTGATGTGACTAAATGTCATATGGTCGTAGTAGTCACTCAGAAGAAAGTAAAATACACTGTCTGAGGTTGCCATTTAGGTGTTTGATAAAAAAAACGTGTACCTATATCAACTTAGGGATGTGAAAATGTGGATTTTCAGTCCATGAAATGTATGTAAATATTTGTTAAATACGAGTTATAAATTATCAAGTAGTGTTGTGAATGGGGTTGATATCATCCGTCGGTTATTTACCACACAAGATGTATTATAGTTTATAACTATTGGCTACATAGAGATATCCAGGCCACTGCTGTATAATGTAAAAGAAACATTTGAAAGATGCCACCCCAAATACGTTATATAATAGAAAACGTCAAGGCCAGAGAATAACCAGTCTTTATTGTCCGCCGAGTCCACTGGATGTAAAAGGCAAAATACTAATGAACATTATATCACTGAATCACTGAAACACACTTTAAAGGTTTGCTTTTTATCCTTTTGGATTGAAATAATATTGTTTTTACAACAGGTGGGAATGTGCAGTTACATCTGAAGGTATTTTAAGAAATATTAAAAGATTAAAGAGTTCAGATTGGCGCGGATAAGTCACTTCATCAAAAATTGTAGAATTCAATGCTTTCTTTAAGTCCTTGTTGGAATGTGAAATGTACTTATTACATTTAAAAAAAAATTACAGTATAGAAGAACATTGATTATATTCAGAAGTGGATATAATTTTCTCCGAATACAGAAATGCCGTGGGGTTGATGGTGATAATACTATTTTTGCAGTCAATTCAGTATCTGAAACAAAAAAACCATTTACTTTTAAATCGCGCAGTGTATGATCGAGATGACACTAAGCTAACAAGTTTAATAAAAATTAATATATCTGATGTCAATCAATTGTCCTATATGCATTAAGTCAATTTCCGAGGGGAAATAAAATAATAAGGAAAGTAGAAAATATTATCATGTCCCATTGAAAGTGTTAAAATCACACTCTCCGTAGTCAGCTTCCAAAAAAACATATTTGGGGGCGTGGCTTAAGGGTACCGGCGCAGCGGTCCGTGACAAAGGTTTTCATTGGCTGGCTGGTAGTTCTTAGCAGCCATATACATATCCTGTTTCTGTTATTTCTGTTAATCCTACAAAAATAACAACAATGTATACATTGTTGAATGGGTTAAAATTTACCCTTGACTTTGACGTTGTGAATAATAAAAACATAACAATTAACAATCTGTAACTATCATTGTATTACACTGAAAGGACGATAACCTCGTTTTATGTCCTTACTGACATCCTATTCGAACCCCGGTTCGCCCAGATTATGTTTCTAGGTTTGTCAGCACCATACCCGTGCTCTTGGATTTCACCGAAGTGGTAAACGTCTGAGACCTGCATCACTTTGGACTTTCCTCCCACCTTAAGCTGACACGCCGCGATATAACTGGAATAATGTTAAAATCTGCGTTTAAACAAACTCACTCACTCACACTCACACTGACAACCTTTTGGGTTCCCTAAACGATGACCTCTTGTTTATCCAGCAGCTGGCCAAGGGATAATCCCCATTGTGTTTGTTGAAGCGGATGCTTGTAACACATCGGTAACGATTTGCCACACAAAAATACACAACACATCTTAAATTTACGTAATTTACAGTACAACTAAAAGAGAAACAGCATTGTGGTAATCGTTCACTGGTTTCTGGTTGTCAAGAGGTTGTCTCTTCTCCCTCTCCTGGGCATGGTCTAGGTTTCTCAACTTCTTTTTGAGTGGCATCAAACTATACCTAAATTGTGATCGCAGCATTATCCCACTCAACCTGCAGGATATTTTCCAGTGTATGGCCAAATTAAAAATGTTGACAAATATTCTATATTAATAAGCATTATGAATTGTACTTTGTTATTTGTACTTTGCAGTAATTGTACAAATTGTCTTAGAAACTTTCAAAGTACATTATGGCAGCCTTATAGGTTGCGTAAGGTGGGAAAAATACAGCAAAAAGAACATCAGATGTCCTATATGTGTTAAGTCTATATCCGTGGGAACAATATTCCTATAATTATTCGAAAGTACATAAATGTCTAAGTGAAAGTGCTGAAATCACAGGCTCCGTAATCGGCCTCCATAGCAAAAAGGTTTTTGTGGCATGGACTATAACTATCGGTATAACCTCACTGTGCCCTCACCCGAACCTGCACCCTATAACAATAGGTGAGGGCACAGTGAGGTGTTCCCAAACTATCGGTATAACCTCACTGTGCCCTCACCCCAACCTACACCCTACAACAATAGGTGAGGGCACAGTGAGGTGGTCCCAAAACTATCGGTATAACCTCACTGTGCCCTCACCCCAACCTACACCCTATAACAATAGGTGAGGGCACAGTGAGGTGTTCCCAAACTATCGGTATAACCTCACTGTGCCCTCACCCCAACCTACACCCTATAACAATAGGTGAGGGCACAGTGAGGTGTTTCCAAACTATCGGTATAACCTCACTGTGCCCTCACCCCAACCTACACCCTATAACAATAGGTGAGGGCACAGTGAGGTGTTCCCAAACTATCGGCACAGCGGTGCAGCGGCGCTTGGCAACTGTTTTCATTGACTGACATGTTTGCCGTGTTTATCTATCTTGTGATCCTTAGCCGTTATACATACTGTTTCTGCTATTTCTGTTAAATAGAACCCATCTATGGACATCACCATCTTGTTGGTAGACTTCACTCCACTGAAGCCCAGATTTTGAGCCTTCCTCCGGAGAGAACAATGGCAATAGCGTCCATGGACATCACGGTTTAATGGGAAGCTGGAATCTGGATCACAATAGCTGCAGGGGTCGCCTGATGGCTGATGAACCATGTCACTGAAGACTTAGAAGACGCTCATAGGTACGTCGTGTACGAGTGAGTGAGTTGGGTTTAACGCCGCTTTTAACAGTATTCCAGTCATATCGCGGCGTGTCAGCTTAATGTAGGAGGAAAGCCCGAAGTGATGTAGGTCTGAGACGTTTACCACTTCGGTGAAACCCACGGGCACGGGTATGGTGCTGACAAACCTAGAAATATAATCGGGGCGAACCGGGATTCGAACCCTACAATCCAAGGGACGCAACTCTGCACAGCGAATCGCGGAGCCTTACACGACTGGGCCACCCGTGCCCCCCAATAGCTAGGAAATCGGAATTATAAAAATACAGGAGATGCAACAGTAGAAGCATGTACGGTTAGTTAATAGTTTTCAACAGTGTAGAAGGCAGTATATACTGGTTCAAAAAAAGGTTTAGGACCACCCTTCTTTCATACAACTACAATAAATTTGTCATGCCATGACAGATTAATCATTGCAATATGAAAGGATCGGGGCTCTTCTACTTTACTCTCGTAGTATAATGTAGAAAATTCATCCTGTCACTTCCCCCAAACAACATACTGTGTAACTATTATTCCCTTTAGGCCTAACCATGTTGGGGCGGCCGGGTGGCCTAGTGGTTAAAGCGTTCGCTCGTAACGCGGAGGACAAGGGTTCGATTCACGGCATGGGTACAATGTGTGAAGCCCATTTCTGGTGTCACCCGCCGTGATATTGCTGGAATATTGCTTGAAGCGTCGAAAAACCAAACTCACTTACTCGACCTACGTACCCATGTGGCGTGCGAGGCTGGGCACACAGGGCAAGTCAAGCTCCACCCTAAACTGTCACACCCGTACTTGTGAAGATATTGTCCTACTATAGAGTGCACCAATTCTACTCAATGTGATCTGTGTGTTGATTCTACTTAGGCGGAATTATTCAAGGAATTATTCATGCATTGGTACAAGTCTTAAGTCGACAAACCTAAATATCTGATAGTTCTAACTCATCTGGCTCGTCTATTTCGGCAAAATCAGCAAAATCCAAACCAGGTAAACAGGCGTCTATCGACTATTTTGTCCAGGGACCCTGGTTGTCTCTGACAAACGACCACGAGTCCGTTCAGCTAGTTCCGTTCCGGGAATCTGATGCTTGTCAATCCAGCGATGTGTGTCAGATTGCAAGTACACCTTGAATTGGATCAAGTATCACGGCTGTCGATCCAGTGCATCATATTTCGGATCAGCAAGGGCCACAACGGGGTGAATCAGGGTCGACGGTTACGGGCTCTCATGATACCCTGCTTTCGGATCGGATTCCCAGGGTGCAGGCCCATCCACGGACCTCGGATCCTACAGTGAGAGAGTTAGTGAGTGAGTGAGTGAGTGTCAGCTTAATGTGGGAGGAAAGCCCGAAGTGACGCAGGTCTCAGACGTTTACCACTTCGGTGAAACTCACGTGCTGACAAACCTAGAAACATAATCGGGGCGAACCGGGATTCGAACCCACAATCATAGGTTTCTGGCGTGCCCTAGGGACGCAACTCTGCACAGCGAATCGCGGCGCCTTAGACGACTGGGCCATCCTTGCCCCCCGGATCCTACAGTATTTGGATCCCCCCTAGGAACCAGCAGGAGCCTTTCCTGTGGAACTTGAAAAATAACCCCGGAGAGAAGTCGTACGTTTTCACTGTCGCAATCTACAACTATTCACTCACTCACTCATCAGCTGGAAATAAATGTCATTAGAACATTTTTACAACTTATACCGGGTTATGAATAGTATATCAAAAGAAGATACACACACTATCTCAAATCTAAACATGTTAAATATGGTGTAAGACTGAAACAGTTTTGAAAGTTTATGTGAGATCACTTTAATAACTCTGTTTAACCCAGCTCTATCACTTACTTTAAAATAGTTAAATGATTTCAGTACAAAGAAGATACCATCCCATGAGTGAGTAAAAATTAAACGTCGCATCGGCATTATTTCAGCCATATAGGGACTCCAAACCATGAAAGCCTACACAAGACAAAGTTTATACCCCAACATACACCGCCGGCCATCTGACATGAGGCTTGAACCACTTCACTTGGCTGCAGGTGTGGGACTCATCTAAAACCAGACTTACCGTGTTGCTGTACAAGTTACCTCCCCTCCTACCTCTATACAGAAAGTAGGATTTACTTCCTTGTTACGTGGACAAGACAGACACTCCCCTGCACGTTCTTCACGTCTTACCAGGTAAACAATACAAATAACGAGAACTGTGGCATAAACAACCTTCATTCGCTCACTTTTCTGTGTAGACAATATAGACACAAACTGATTTAAGACCTTGAGAATTTATATTAAAGGGTTTATACTTAGAAACAGAAAATACAACGCTTCATTCTATCAATAGTTGAGGGTTCCATTTGACAATCTAAACAAAAAAAATTACAGTTCACACTGATTTTTATATGTAACAAATATAATTGATTATTATCACACAGGACAGTTATTTTCAGGATAAATGTTCGTGCCTTATTCTTCCCCGCCCTGGACGCAGGGAGGTTAATAGGTTAGTTAGTTTTTGACTGAAGGAGCGCGCTTTGATCTGGGCATGTTTTAACCTGCCACATTCTGTTTCTAATGGAGACAATGTATGCAATTTGTTCATTTAGGGGAAATAAATCTCTCTTCGCTAAAGTTAACCGGTCTATATTTTGTAAGAATAAACTATTAAGTATTATCACCTTTAGCTATATCTTGAAATTGAGCTTTATCACGCACTGGCCTTGCAATGCTGTACTTCGTATCTTATTCAAGCTGTGAGCTGCCGCGGGTTTGGAGGGTGAGTTATTATACGGATGAATAGCTCTATTGCGCACTACCTTTCAGTGTATGGTAAGTTATTCAGGCTGCCAGGGAGGCGGTCAGGTCAAACGTGCAGGTGACGCGCACTCAATCTTTCTCCCTTCACAATGCTTTTGCAACTGCAGTCCGTTTGACTCCAAATGAGAACGATGAATTGCAAAATAACCCGAAATCCAGAAAAGTGTATGAAACATCAATACGGTACTTGACCATGAATACCCTGTACCCAACAAAATCTGAATTTTGTTTATTTTAAGAACCATAACGGATGAAGTTCTTTAAGAAACTATCATGTAATTTTGTATAGAAATGTGTACATGACACGTAGGGGGGACAAACCGTGGAAGGCACAGCGCAAGCACGCATGCACTGCACGTTCTGTGGTAGGGGAAATGATAGAGCGTTAGAGGGGCCGTCTCATGATAATTTCAGTCACAATCTGACTGGCTCATGCCATAGATCTCGTCGTCGGAACTGCTGGTGCCTGAACCGACTGCAACTATTATAGGTTGGACTGTTGCTGGCCGTAGTCCATCTCGTGACCAATAACGTGGCTCTATCTCGTCAACGACTGTGGCCACACAACGCCTCCATGTTTCAACTGTTACCCGACCAAGGGATTCCTTTACGAGTTGTTCAACGTCTCGTCATTTGAAAGGTTGTGTTCGATCGTTCAACGTCACCCTTGACGATGCCCCATACCAACTCGACTGGATTCAGGTCGCAGTGATAAGGTGGCAGTTGTAAGACAGCGTGACCCTGACGCTTGATGTAACTGTCAACTTTATACATGGGGTCAGGTTTCATAGTTTTGATGAGCTGTGGTTTCGTCGCTCGAGAAGGAAAGGTAATGTTCCTTCGTTGCAGCCAAGTAACCATGTCTCCTTTACGGTTATTAGAGGTTGGAGGTTGCTTTCTGGATCCTGCACACAATGAGAGACTTGGTAGGCAAAGCAGGGACTAATTTATCTTTCACCCACTCCAGAAATACATTGCCGTTCATTTCTGTGTGGTAGTCCCTGTTGTCTTTGGCCTTGGCTCTAAAGACGAGGTCACAGTCTGGGAGAAAACCCTGACTAGCATAACCAGCATGGAGAACTATGAGTCTTTCACCCTTTCCCATTGGTAACTTTCTACCAGACTCCTTACAGTCACCACTGGGTACCCACTGACTGCTGGCTGTGTGTGACACATTTACCCATGTCTCATCTAAGAAGACGGGCTCATATCCTTCTTCACGTTTCTGCTTGATGGTACGAAGGTAATGATTTCGGAGACGAACAATGTCAGACCGTTCACACAACACAGCCCTATTTTCTCCAGTTATCTTTTTGTATTTGTAACCAAATGTATGCAACACCTGTACTTTGTAACACGTAAATCATGGTCAGTTTCAATGTGTTTCTTCAAAATTCTTAGGGACAGGTACTTATTTTCTGAGTGCAGTTTAACAATTCCACGTCTGACTTGATCCCTTTGAAAACTGTTTAATTTATCAACCTTGCGTGGTTTTGACATGTTCCCTACCTCCTTGGCCTGACTTTTTGTATCTCGTCGACTAACAACACTTTTATGTTTCTCAGGGGACATACCAAGAGCTTTTGAAGCTCGTTTTAAGAATTTATTAATTGCATAAAAAGGCTTTGCTCTTTCTGCTTCACTTCTAAAGAAATCATACACATTCAACATCAACTGTTTAACATCTGCTGAGTAGCACATCTTTGTTGTTAACTTCCGGCAGAGATGGTCTGTAGATTGCAATTATTTTCCTTAAAAATAATACGTTGCATGATATATTCACCATGTTGGGTTTAACATCGTAATATTCTTCTGAACATACATCAAATCTAAACCGGAAGTAATCACAACACAAACCCTGCTAACCAAACGGAACCGTACACAACAGTAATGAATGAATGAGTGAGTGAGTTGGATTTAGTTATATCACGGCATTTAGCTTGATGTTGGAGGAAGCCCGAAGTGATGCAGGTCTCAGACGTTTACCACTTTGGTGAAACCCATGAGTAGGGGTATAGTGCTGACAGACCTAGAAACATAAACCGGGGTTCGAACACACTGTCATAGGTTTCTGGCGTGCCCTGCACAGCGAAATGCATCTTAGACGACTGGGCCACCCATACCCCCGTACACAACTGTCACAAACTATCATACAACAAAGAATCATTAGATAAGATAAGATATTTGTTACATAAAATTCCATGAAGAAACAGTGGCAATATACTACAACTACAAAATATATGCACAGTAAGTTCAAACACACAGGTACATTCAACATACAAAGGAGGTACATTATAACAATTCCATTTTAAAACAAGCGCAGTATTATGAAATAAATAAATATGAATAAGAACCAAGATGGCGGGTGTTACTCCTTCTCTCTCTCTCTCTCTCTCTCTCTCTCTCTCTCTCTCTCTCTCTCTCTCTCTATATATATATATATATATATATATATATATAATAAAATAATAAAGTCCACGTTTGTCCATCATCTTCTTTATATCAGTTTCATACATAGTACTTTCGCTGTCACTGAAGAGCTGTCATGAGACAGCGAAAGTACTATGTATGAAACTGATATAAAGAAGATGATGGACTAACGTGGACTTTATTATTTTATTATATATTACATGTACACCGAGTGAACATTTACCTCATTTTTGTATATATATATATAATGTAGAGGTGTGATTTTTTTCTATCCGAATATATTATACTATACAGGCAAGCATCGAGTTCCTGGGAAATACGCATACGCGTACTTGTCTGTATCACCCCCCACCCTCCCCCACCCCACCCCACCCACCCCAACCCCCAGCCCTGATTGCTATATCTGAACTGTTGAAACAATTAAACTGTACAATAAACTTTGAAAATTGATTGAAAGTGTACGAACTTGTCTGCAACCTGAACTGGATCCATGTAATGTGAACAATACATTCCGGAAGTCATGTGACCCAGAACGAATAACAATGAAGCCACACCTCCGAGAGCTGTCTAATAGCAATATAAGTCAGCATGAAAGTTTGGAATTAAATATATAGGATCGATTCTAGAAAGCTCCCTGTAAACATCGGTTGATAAAACCCTTGACTGTGATGGCATCATCACGCAATGATGATAATGATAATGTTAACAATCTGGTTGGAATGACCTCGGACCCCCAACCCTGGATCGCGAAGGCAATCGACGACTGTCAAAACATCTAAATGTAGACTGTGAACTGTAATATTTTATACGGACGACAATTCACTCGAGACTTGCAATAACTGTAACTGTAACTTGTATGCTTGAATAATTACAATCTTGAAATATATCGAAATGAATCTGGAATGGATGTCGGAATCTCGGAATCATATTTTTTGCATCCTAAGAGATTTTTAAATTGGCTAATATTAACACTTGGTCTGCTCTCTAAGTATTTAATTGCGGATTAGTGATTATTAACTTTTGAGGATATCCGGATGGCGTCTTGTTGACGTCCGGATGTCCTCAAAAGTTAATAATCACTAATCCGCAATCAAATACTTAGAGAGCAGACCAAGTGTTAATATTAGCCAATTTAAAAATCTCTTAGAATGCGAAAAATATGATTTAGTTATGACGTAACCCTGGAACCATACCATGCTTGTCAAAGTCAAAATTGCCGCTCCAAAGTAAACCTTGACAGGTCTATTTATAGATGACCTAAGGTCACATGATACGCAACCGTGACGTAAGAAATCCAAGATGGCGACTGTAAACATGAGTGACATGACTGACATGACTCAAGTTGGAATTTACTGCTTATTTGATTCTGTAACTTGGAAAAACACTGCTTAAATTAAGGTATGTCATCCTTGTAACGTGCAACATGATGCTAGTACCATGGTTGAAATTAGTGTGATGGCTTGGAGTTTTGAAAATCTGTTTACCTTGCCAGAACAGCAGGTTTTTTTGTCTTCTACTTTTATTTTGCATAAATATTCTCATTCCTGACTCTGTAGGTACCACATGCAAATTACAATTTGTTATATCTTCTTGGTTACGCATGTGTGCTTTATGACAGTACGGGTACAAAATTTCTTTGCACCGTGTTGATCCTCTGTATCAATGTTACCTTGTACACATGCACCCATACCAATTCATTTAGACCCTAATCAAAACGTGTCTGACAAAACTGTTGAAGCACATCACTGAGCTTCAGGTGTGTGACTTGTTTCCACCCTGCTTATACCGTCATACTTTGTTTCCCTTCCAGATTAGTACCGTGGTTACCACTTGTGCCGCTACTACTACCACTTCTACTACTACTCCTACTACTACTACTACTACCACTACTACTACTACTATTACTAACACTACAACTACTACTCCTACTACTATAACTACTACTACTACTCCTACTACTACTACTACTACCACTACTACTACTACTCCTACTACTATTACTACTACCACTACTACTACTACTACTCCTACTACTACTACTACTACCACTACTACTACTACTCCTACTACTATTACTACTACCACTACTACTACTACTCCTACTACTACTACTACTACCACTACTACTACTACTCCTACTACTATTACTACTACCACTACTACTACTACTCCTACTACTACTACCACTTCTACTACTACTCCTACTACTATTACTACTACTACTACTACTACTACTACTACTATTACTAACACTACTACTACTACTCCTACTACTATAACTACTACTACTCCTACTACCACTACTACTACTACTACTACTACTACTACTACTACTACCACTACCACTACTACTACTACTACTACTACTACTCCTACTCCTACTACTACTACTACTACTACTACCACTACTACTACTACTACTACTACTCCTACTACTATTACTACTACCACTACTGCTACTACTCCTACTACTACTACTACTACCACTACTACTACTACTCCTACTACTATTACTACTACTACCACTACTACTACTATTACTAACACTACTACTACTACTACTATAACTACTACTACTCCTACTACTACTACTACTACTACTACTACTACCACTACTACTACTACTACCACTACTACTACTACTACTACTACTACTACTACTACTATTACTAACAATACTACTACTACTACTACTACTATAACTACTACTACTACTCCTACTACTACTAATACTACTACTACTACTACCACTACTCCTACTACTACTACTACTACTACTCCTACTACTACTACTACTACTACTATTACTATTACTGGTCCATTTGCATTGCATGCTGGAAAAATACAACTTGAGTAATTGTTTTATATAAGTATTCTGAACACTAAATGTGATTCTTAACCCAGAAGAAACCATCAAGCCATAGGTTAATGCCCCCCTGTGTTAGGGTGTAGTGACATTTAGTCATCACAGTCACCGAGTATGACCACCTGCTTCACCTTTAGCCTCCCATCATGACGACTAATAGAATGCTGGAACACTATTCTAACCCAGATCCCCACTGGGACTTGCCTGATTCTAATCAATCTCCTAAGGCATGGTTTGTTTGTTTGTTTCAGAGTCTCCTTCTTCATGTTCTTGGAATCTGAAATGCTTGTATGGAACAAACTACAGCTTTTGAAGGATGGAAACTGACGACAACGTGGCACAAGGTGGCGCTGTGGCAAGACCATTCACAGATACTGTAGCTGCCACAGAGGGAAGTCAGCAACATGGGAGACAACTCACTACAATATCAACACAAGATGGTGCGGCGGCTAGACCTTTCACAGATAATGTAGCTGCCACAGAGGGAAGTCAGCCACAGGGGAGACAACTCACTACAACATCAACACTAGATGGCGCTGTGGCTAGGCCTTACACAGATACTGTAGCTGCCACAGAGGGAAGTCAGCAGCAGGGGAGACAACTCACTACAACATCAACACAAGATGGCGCTGTTGCTAGACTTTTCACAGATACTGTAGCTGCCACAGAGGGAAGTCAGCAGCAGGGGAGACAACTCACTACAACATCAACACAAGATAGCGCTGTGGCTAGGCCTTTCACAGATACCTTAGCTGCCACAGAGGGAAGTCAGCAGCAGGGGAGACAACTCAATACAACATCAACACCAGATGGTGCTGTGACAAAACCTTACACAGATAATGTAGCTGCCACAGAGGGAAGTCAGCAGCAGGGGAGACAACTCGCTACAACATCAACACCAGATAGCGCTGTGGCTAGGCATTTCACAGATACTGTAGCTGCCACAGAGGGAAGTCAGCAGCAGGGGAGACAATTCACTACAACATCAACACCAGATGGTGCTGTGACAAGACCTTACACAGATACTGTAGTTGCCACAGAGGGAAGTCAGCAGCAGTGGAGACAACTCACTACAACATCAACACCAGATTGCACTGTGGCTAGACATTACACAGATACTGTAGCTGCCACAGAGGGAAGTCAGCAACAGGGGAGACAACTCACTACAACATCAACACCAGATGGTGCTGCGGCTAGACCTTTCACAGATAATGTAGCTGCCACAGAGGGAAGTCAGCAACAGGGAAGACAACTCACTACAACATCAACACCAGATGGTGCTGCGGCCAGACCTTTCACAGATAATGTAGCTGCCACAGAGGGAAGTCAGCAACAGGGGAAACAACTCACTACAACATCAACACCAGATGGCGCTGTGGTTGGTCCTTCCACAAATACGACCGCCTCCGTGGTCTTGTGGTAGAGCGTCCGCCTGGAGAGCGGAAGGTCCAGGGTTCGATCCCGGGCCGCGTCATACAAAAAGTCGTTAAAAGATTGTACTTGTTGTTACCCTGTCTGGCGCTCGGCATTAAGGGGCTAAAACAAGGACTGGTCGGCTCGGAGTCAGTATACTGTGTCTGAGTGGGGTATTCATGTTAAACTGCGGCATGGTATCTCAGTGAGCTAGCACTATAAATCGGCATCAGTCCGGACTAGTACAAGCAGCCACACACACACATACACGTGCATGCACGTCGCTATATAAGTGCAATAATCTTGGACGCGACGTTAAACTCAATTTCACCTCACCTTCCACAAATACTGTAGATGTTGCAGAAGGAAGTCAGCAACAGGGGAGACAACTCAATACATCAACACCAGATGCTGCTGTGACTAGACCTTACACAGATACTGTAGCTGCCACAGAGGGAAGTCAGCAACAGGGGAGACAACTCAATACAACATCAACACCAGATGGCGCTGTGGCTAGTCCTTACACACATACTGTAGCTGCCACAGAGGGAAGTCAGCAGCAGGGGAGACAACTCACAACAACATCAACACCAGATGGCGCTGTGGCTGGACCTTTCACAGATACTGTAGCTGCCACAGAGGAAAGTCAGCAACAGGGGAGACAACTCACTACAACATCAACACCAGTAGGTGCTGCGGCTAGACCTTACACAGATAATGTAGCTGCCACAGAGGAAAGTCAGCAACAGGGGAGACAACTAACTACAACATCAACACCAGATGGTGCTGTGGCTAGACCTTTCACAGATACTGTAGCTGCCACAGAGGAAAGTCAGCAGCAGGGGGCACAGTCCATTTCCACAACCACCCACAACTACTTTGGTGAGGCTGTATGGAAAATCTGACTTAGTTTTCTTTTTGAGGAAAACAAAAGGAGGCCGTGGTAATCTAGGCACCATTATCCACTGTGTAGTGTTCCGTTCCATGGTTGTTGAAGAATCCTGTGATCTTTTATTTAAATTTATATGTTGATTATGTTCCACGCTTTTTCAGAATCAAAACTGTACTTTTTAGTTTCACCAAAGTGGTAAACATCTAAGACTTGCATCATTTCCCTAATTTAGTTGGCATCCCTTACTCACTCACTCACTTCAGGGGAGAGCCTGCAACCTGTAAACAAAACAAAGAATCTGACTAGAAGATGTTGTATTTCAGTGGAATACACCCTAACTTCATTCATTTTTGCTCCAGGTTCTACAGTTTCACATTATGACCTGTCCAACTCCTCTAACGTGGCAATGGAGGATGGCAGACATCAAGGCTGTATATCTCAAGGTAGGAAAGGCAATGAAACAACCCATTGTGAATAGCTTTACATGTTATTCAGAATTAAGCTCATAACCTGAGATTTAGCTAACACGGAATTACAATTTAAGCTTTTGAATAGAAAAGGAAATATGATGTTCATATACGCATTATATTTGATGTCATTGTTTTCAGAGTGTCTCAGTGTTAGGATCAACCAGCTCAGTGATATGTTTGTGGAAACCCATGCTCTTGACAAAGCAAAAGAACTTCTGAAAAGACACAACCACGTGGCCATCTGCGGAGCCCCTGGAGACGGGAAAACTAGTGCTGCTCTCAGGATCTGTGAAGCGTATATGAAGAAAAAGTATCAAGTATTGTTTGTTGAAAGTATTGAAGAGTTTGACAGTGATGTCGTCATTAAGCGAAAGTGTGACATGCTGGTTGTGTTTGACGATGTCTTTGGCTCTGTTGCATTTCCAAGCAGCTTGGAGAAGATACACAAAATGTTCAATGCCTTGGTTGATGTTTTACTGCGCTTTACAAGAGACAAGGAACTGAAAGCCAAGGAAAAACAACCCCAGAAGAAAATTAACGAAAGAAGGAAGAAGGAAGATGAGAAGCAATGTGAAGATGAAAAGACACCAGTGTGTAACTACAAGCTTCGCTTTATATTCACATCCAGAAGCTACAACTGGAATGAAGGATGTGCACGACTGCATCAGTTCAAAGTAAATCTGTTTAAGCCGGAAACCATTGTTGATATGGTCAAGACTTGTTTAACCACAGAAGAAAAGAAACATATTCTGACATTGTTCAGGAAATGCCAAATGTGCGATATCTCCAATAAGGACATGAAAACCATTACTCAGTTGCAAGACAGCAGGTTTGGCTTTCCTCTGATCTGTAAACTGTATTGTACCAACCCAGCCTTCCAGATGCACAACATAATTGACTTCTTTCAGAACCCTGTGACCTACCTGAGAGGTGACCTTGACACCATTGTCCGTGAAGGCAGCAGCAAGTCGGCAGCTCTAGTTCTCCTCGTCCTGTGTGGAGGGAAATTGAACCTTGCCTCTTTTAAGGGGAAGGAGAAGAATCTCACTGATCTGTTTCAGGCTGTAAAGGAGGATGTCGTGTCTTGCACTCGGACAGACATTGGCAGGGAGATCAGCAACTTTACTGGCACCTACTGTACGGTGGAGAATCATGTAGCCTCCTTCTCTCATCCATCCATCTACGATGCTGCAGCATGTGCCTTGGGGAATCTCAATGAAGATTTGTTACTGGAACATTGTTCCCTGCAGTTTTTATATGAAAGAGTGAGGCTGAACAAGGATGATCACCAGCAGACAACCCACACTGATGATGTCACAAACATGATCTACATCACCTCAAGTCTCCACCCGTTAGTGATCAGCAGATTGGTGGAGGGTGTCCGAGAAGGATGCTTCAGATGGACAGTAGGCCACCCTGTATTCAGAAGTGCTCAAATATTCTCCGACTTCTTGACACAGATGACGGCAGACTTGCAAGATGTTGTTCACAGGAAGGATAAGAGCTCAGGTGAATGTTTTCTGTATTGGGTTTCACTGTCAACTAACCATTCACTGTTTGAACGCTCAGTGTCACTGATGAGTAGCGAGAGAAGCCTTTCACATTCTGTACTCGCTGACTTCTATGAGAGTATCATAGGCTGTACACAACATGGCAATGTCAGGCATCTTAAACATATTGCTGCTGTACTCAAACAACATGGGGAATACGATGTAGACAATAGGACAAATGGAGTGAGGACTCCGCTGATGATTGCTGCGGAGGCAGGACAGTTGGGTGTGTTCAACTTCCTCCTCCAAGAGGGAGCTGATGTTTCAGCAACAGACACATATCGTTACAACTGTCTTCATCTTTCATGTAAATCAGGAAGCAAAGATATTGTAAATGTTATTATTAAACAGTTTCAATATCTGATCAATCACCGCGATTGTATAGGGAACACACCTGTTATAGTGTGTGCTACGTCAGGGCAGGTTGAAATCCTCAAGTGTCTTGTTTCACACAAAGCAGATCTTACTCTCAGGAATGTTTTCAGGAATGTGAACGCTTTCCACATAGCATGTATCAACGACCATGTATCGGTTGTAGAGTATCTGCTGACATGTGAACACATAACCATAGACATGCGAGGAGGATGGGAGGATCAAACAGCAGTCATGATGGCAGCTGAAAAAGGACACTGTGATGTTTATAATCTTCTTGTGTTGGAGGGAGCTGATCTGTCACTTATTGATAGAAACAACATGGACTGCCTGATGTTGGCATGTAAGGGAGGTAATTCGACTATGGTGAAACACTTCCTGTCCTTGAAAACATTTGACATCAACAGACGACGGGGGTCAGGGAAACAAACAGCAGTTATGTTGGCAGCTGAAAGAGGACACTCTGATGTTTTTAATCTTCTTGTGTTGGAGGGAGCTGATCTGTCACTTACTGATGAAGAAAACAGGAACTGCCTGATGTTGGCATGTGAGGGAGGTAACGTGTCTATGGTGAAACACCTCCTGTCCTTGAAAACATTTGACTTCAACAGACGAAGGTGGTGGTCTAAACAAACAGCAGTTATGATGGCAGCTGAAAGAGGACACTTTGAAATTTATGATCTTCTGGTGTTGGAGGGAGCTGATCTGTCACTAACTGATGTATACAACAGGGACTGCCTGATGTTTGCATGTGATGGAGGTAACGTCTCTATAGTGAAACACCTCCTGTCCTTGAAAAAAATTGACATCAACAGACGAGGGGGGTCACAGAAACAAACAGCAGTTATGATGGCAGCTGAAAGAGGACACTGTGATGTTTATAATCTTCTGGTGTTGGAGGGAGCTGATCTGTCACTAACTGATGTATACAACAGGGATTGCCTGATGTTGGCATGTAATGGAGGTAACGTGTCTATAGTGAAACACCTCCTGTCCTTGAAAACATTTGACATCAACAGACGAGGGGGGTGGTCCAAACAAACAGCAGTTATGATGGCAGCTGAAGGAAGACACTATGAAGTTTATTATCTTCTTGTGTTGGAGGGAGCTGATCTGTCACTAACTGATGTAAACAACAGGGACTGCCTGATGTTGGCATGTCATGGAGGTAACGTGTCTATAGTGAAATACCTCTTGTCCTTGAAATCATTTGACATCAACAGACGAGTGGGGTGGTCTAAACAAACAGCAGTTATGATGGCAGCTGAAAGAGGACACTCTGCAGTTTATGATCTTCTTGTGTTGAAGGAGGCTGATCTGTCACTAACTGATGTAAACAACAGGGACTGCCTGATGTTGGCATGTGAGGGAGGTAACGTGTCTACAGTGAAACACCTCCTGTCCTTGAAAACATTTGACATCAACAGACGAGGGGGGTCACGGAAACGGAAACTAACAGCACTTATGATGGCAGTTGAAAGAAGTCACTATGATGTTTATAATCTTCTTGTGTTGGAGGGAGCTGATCTGTCACTAACTGATGAAGAAAACAGGGACTGCCTGATGTTGGCATGTGAGGGAGGTAACGTCTCTATAGTGAAACACCTCCTGTCCTTGAAAACATTTGATATCAACAGACGAGGGGGGTCACAGAAACAAACAACAGTTATGATGGCAGCTGAAAGAGGACACTCTGATGTTTATAATCTTCTTGTGTTGGAGGGAGCTGATCTGTCACTTATTGATAGAAACAACATGGACTGCCTGATGTTGGCATGTAAGGGAGGTAATTCGACTATGGTGAAACACTTCCTGTCCTTGAAAACATTTGACATCAACAGACGAGGGGATTGGTCTAAACAAACAGCAGTTATGATGGCAGCTGAAAGAGGACACTCTGATGTTTATGATCTTCTTGTGTTGGAGGGAGCTGATCTGTCACTTACTGATGATGAGAACAACGACTGCCTGATGTTGGCATGTAAGGGAGGTAATTCGACTTTGGTGAAACACCTCCTGTCCTTGAAAACATTTGACATCAACAGACGAGAGGAGTGGCGGCAACACACAGCAGTTATGATGGCAGCTGAAAGAGGAGACAGTAATCTTTATGATCTTCTTGTTTTGGAGGGAGCTGATCTGTAACTAACTGATGAAAACAACATGGACTGCCTGATGTTGGCATGTGAGGGAGGTAACGTGTCTATAGTGAAACACCTCCTGTCCTTGAAAACATTTGACATCAACAAACGAGGAGGGAGGTGGAATAAAACAGCAGTTATGATGGCAGCTGAAGGAGGACATAATGATGTTTATGATCTTCTTATGTTTGAGGCAGCTGAACTGTCAGCTGATGAGGAAAACACGGACTGCCTGATGTTGGGAATTCTTGGAGCTGCCGAGTCAAAATTCAAACACATCCTGTCCTTGTAAACATTTGACATCAACAGACGAGGGGGGTCACGGGTACAAACAGCAGTTATGATAGCAGCTGAAAGAGGACACTCTGATGTTTATAATCTTCTTGTGTTGGAGGGAGCTGATATGTCACTAACAGGCATGTGAGGAAGGTAATGTGTCTATAGTGAAACACCTCCTGTCCTTGAAAACATTTGACATCACCAGACGAGGGGGGTGGTCTAAACAAACAGCAGTTATAACTGCAACTGAAAGAAGACACTCTGATGTTTATGATCTGCTTGTGTTGGAGGGAGCTGATCTGTCACTTACTGATGATGAGAACAACGACTGCCTGATGTTGGCATGTAAGGGAGTTAACGTGTCTTTGGTGAAACACCTCCTGTCCTTGAAAACATTTGACATCAACAGACGAGGGGAGTGGTCTAAACAAACAGCAGTTATGATGGCAGCTGAAAGAGGACACTCTGATGTTTATGATCTGCTTGTGTTGGAGGGAGCTGATCTGTCACTAACTGATGTAGACAACATGGACTGCCTTATGTTGGCATGTGAGGGAGGTAATGTGTCTATAGTGAAACACCTCCTGTCCTTGAAAAGATTTGACATCAACAAAAGAGGAGGGAGGTGGAATAAAACAGCAGTTATGATGGCAGCTGAAGGAGGACATGATGATGTTTATGATCTTCTTATGTTTGAGGCAGCTGAACTGTCACGGACTGCCTGATGTTGGCAATTCTTGGAGCTGCCGAGTCAAAATTCAAACACATCCTGTCCTTGTAAACATTTGACATCAACAGACGAGGGGGGTCACGGGTACAAACAGCAGTTATGATAGCAGCTGAAAGAGGACACTCTGATGTTTATAATCTTCTTGTGTTGGAGGGAGCTGATATGTCACTAACAGGCATGTGAGGAAGGGAATGTGTCTATAGTGAAACACCTCCTGTCCTTGAAAACATTTGACATCAACAGATGAGGGGGGTGGTCAAAACAAACAGCAGTTATAATTGCAGCTGAAAGAAGATGCTATGATGTTCATAATCTTCTTGTGTTGGAGGGAGCTGATCTGTCACCAACTGATGAAGACAACAATGAATGTGGACATGTGAGGGAAGCAGCGTGTCCATAGTGAATCACCTCCTTTGGTTGAAACGTCTGGCCGAGGCGAATGAAAATTCAGCCATAAAAAGAACGAGTACATTACTGAGTGAGTCAGTTTGACAAGGACCCAGTCACGGGAATAAACACTAAGGTTTTTGACATGCTACCGGAGTCTGGAGTGCAATAATCACTACCCAAGACACAAAAGAAACAAGCCATGGTTTTGGACAGAATGTGTTTTAAAGACATATATTTTCGTAAAATATACGCGTGTGTCCTTGTAATCATGAAGGATACAAAACCATCCGTAACCATGAAGATTCGTACCCAACGAAAATGGCTAACCCGTAACAAAAAGTCTCGCCAGATTCGTATCTGTTTTAGTGGTGTCATGTTTTATTTGGTTTGCCCGTACCCTAATTTGAAGGATCGGTATCCAGATTGGGATTACCCGTACCCATTTAGGTTTTTAAAGCAAAATGCCCGAAACTGGATTGCTTTAACAGGTACAGAGCAAGAAAACGTGTTTCTAATCATTTATTCAACAGTAAATTCTCATATATTCTGACCTGCACTTTCATAGCAATCTGTTCATTGCACTATTACATTTCCCATATTCATTCTTTTTACATTTCAAGCATTGACCCTGTATACGTTTCTGAACTTTATTCATTATACAATACAAACATTCATACATTTTACATTTGAAAATTCATTCATTTAAAATTTCAAAAATTCATTCATTCATTGGTGAATGAACAATCAACCAATTCACTCGATCAATGTCCGTTTTTGTCTTCAAGTGGCCTTACTTGCTCAACTCAATCAATGTCTGTGGTTTGTCTTTAAGTGGCTTTAATTGCTCAACTCAATCAGTGTCCGTGGTTTGTCTTCAAGTGGCCTTACTTGCTCAACTCAATCAATATCTGTGGTTTGTCTTCAAGTGGCCTTAATTGCTCAACTCAATCAGTGTCTGAGGTTTGTCTTCGAGTGGCTTTAATTGCTCAACTCAATCAATGTCTGAGGTTTGTCTTCAAGTGGCCTCAAGTGCTCAACTCAATCAGTGTCCGTGGTTTGTCTTCAAGTGGCCTTAATTGCTCAACTCAATCAATGTCTGAGGTTTGTCTTTTAGTGGCTTTAATTGCTCAACTCAATCAATGTCTGAGGTTTGCCTCCAAGTGGCCTTAATTGCTCAACTCAATCAATGTCTGTGGTTTGTGATATTAGTCCTTAAGTGGCCTCGTCACCTAGAGAGTTGCAGTCTGAAAGCTGATATCTCTCTCTGCTGGTATTTATACCAGCTTCTGAAACGTTTGCCTTGGTGTGACACATCATGTGTAGTTTCATTGGGTACAGATTCGCCTTTTGGGGGTAGGAGTCATCCAGTTGATTAGGAGCAAGTTGGTACGGCTTGTACAACACTTGGATACGAGTCATTCAGTTGATTAGGAACGAGTGGGTACGGGTTGACCAGCACTTGGGTACGAGTCATCCAGTTGATTAGGAACAAGTGGATATGGGTGTCCAACACTTGGGTACGAGTTATCCAGTTGATTAGGAACGAGTGGGTACGGGTTGTCCAACACTTGGGTACGAGTCATCCACTTGATTAGGAACGAGTGCGTACGGGTTGTCCAATACTTGTGTACGAGTCATCCAGTTTGATTAGGAACGAGTGGGTACGGGTATCCAACACTTGGGTACGAGTCATTCAGTTGATTAGGAACGAGTGGGTACGGCTTGTCCAACACGTGGGTACGAGTCATCCAGTTGATTAGGAACGAGTGGGTACGGCTTGTCCAACACGTGGGTATGAGTCATCCAGTTGATTAGGAACGAGTGGTTATGGGTATCCAACACTTAGGTACGAGTCATCCAGTTGATTAGGAACGAGTGGGTACGGGTTGTCAAACACGTGGGTACGAGTCATTCACTTGATTAGGAACGAGTGCGTACGGGTTGTCCAATACTTTTGTACGAGTCATCCAGTTTGATTAGGAACGAGTGGGTACGGGTATCCAACACTTGGGTACGAGTCATCCAGTTGATTAGGAACGAGTGGGAACGGCTTGTCCAACACGTGTTTACGAGTCATCCAGTTGATTAGGAACGAGTGGTTATGGGTATCCAACACTTGGGTACGAGTCATCCAGTTGATTAGGAACGAGTGGGTACGGGTTGTCCAACACTTGGGTACGAGTCATTCAGTTGATTAGGAACGAGTGGTTATGGGTATCCAACACTTGGGTACGAGTCATTCAGTTGATTAGGAACGAGTGGGTACGGGTTGTCCAACACTTGGGTACGAGTCATCCAGTTGATTAGGAACGAGTGGGTACGGGTTGTCCAACACTTGGGTACGAGTCATTCAGTTGATTAGGAACGAGTGGTTATGGGTATCCAACACTTGGGTACGAGTCATTCAGTTGATTAGGAACGAGTGGTTATGGGTATCCAACACTTGGGTACGAGTCATCCAGTTGATTAGGAACGAGTGGGTACGGGTTGTCCAACACTTGGGTACGAGTCATCCAGTTGATTAGGAACGAGTGGTTATGGGTATCCAACACTTGGGTACGAGTCATTCAGTTGATTAGGAACGAGTGGGTACGGGTTGTCCAACACGTGGGTACGAGTCATCCAGTTGATTAGGAACGAGTGGGTACGGCTTGTCCAACACGTGGGTATGAGTCATCCAGTTGATTAGGAACGAGTGGTTATGGGTATCCAACACTTAGGTACGAGTCATCCAGTTGATTAGGAACGAGTGGGTACGGGTTGTCCAACACTTGGGTACGAGTCATTCACTTGATTAGGAACGAGTGCGTACGGGTTGTCCAATACTTTTGTACGAGTCATCCAGTTTGATTAGGAACGAGTGGGTACGGGTATCCAACACTTGGATACGAGTCATCCAGTTGATTAGGAACGAGTGGGTACTGACGCTATGTTGGTGTAACATATTGTAAATAGCGTGGTTTAAATTTATTGATTGATGTATGTCATGTTACCATGTGATTATATCTGTTCAATCTTTGGATGTATTTTAATGATGACAACGATGTTTGTCAGGGACTATTTCTTGTCTACACTCATGCATCGTGGCTATTTTTAGAATGTAAGTTGACATTTTGCCTTGATAAACAAATACCTAATACACTAGTTATTGAAGATTTCCCGATTCATTTCTTCCTCTAGCATGTTTTAAAGTATATTTCACTTTGGATATTAATGGTAATTAAACTTGATTGCACCGAATGACTAATTCCATCCGCTGTTTTTCATTTCTTAGGTTTCGGTGACCTGTCAATTATGTTTATGTTTGGCATAATGACTGTTAATAACTTGGATGTCCGTTTTCATATCAAAGTCATAGATTCATGATAAAGTATTTTCCTGTTGTCCGTTTTTTCAGTTAGCATTTGATAAGTATTTTAGTCCATCTTGTAACTGTCCGAATTATTAAAGGACATATAGGAGAACATAAATACCTGGAATGAGGGTTTATTTGCTGCTTGGCCTGAACCATGCTTGTTCTTAATTTTGTCATCTCAGATATCAGCTCAAATCAGTTTGTTAATCATGTTTGATGTATTCGGTTGGTTGGTTGGCACAGGTGGCCCAGTCATCTAAGGCGCCGCGATTCTCTGTGCAGAGTTGTGTCCCTTGGGCACGCCATAAACCTATGATTGTGGGTTTGAATCCCGGTTCGCCCCGATTATGTTTCTAGGTTTGTCAGCACCATACCCGTGCTTGTGGGTTTCACTGAAGTGGTAAACGTCTGAGACCTGCATCACTTCGGGCTTTCCTCCCACATTAATCTGACACGCCGTGATATGACTGGAATACTGTTTAAAGCGGCGTTAAACCCAACTCTCTTACTCACTCACTCACTCACTCAGGTCCAGCACAGTTGGCACACTGACGTCACACAATACAAGGTATAATGTTAAGTAATTAAGTGTCACAGCTTGGCCTGCCAAACCCTTGTGACGTTGTCCGTCATTTGTAATTAAGGATGACTGATTGACGCCCCTAGCGAGTCTGGGGCAAGTTTCCGCTTCAGCACAGATAAGATAAGCATAAATGTCAATCAAAGAAAGTCAAGTTGTTCACGTTTATTTAAATGAAAGTTTATAATATCCATTGCATGTATAATCCAATGAAAGCACAGCATTTTATATTCTAACGATAGCTAATGGTTATTGTATTTCTGTTGATGTAATTATTACCATGTCTTTAGACTGCGTGTCGATGTGATTTGTTGTTGTTGTTGTTGTTGTTTTTTAATACTTTTAATGTTACATAGATTTACATTGTGTAACATGACATGTAATATACTTATTAGGTGGAGGTTACATACCTATACAGCAAATGTTAGTTGGCTTGAACAATGTTAACAAATGGTGGAACGAGCAGGCTACATTTGCCATGCTTAATGGGGTCACCATTAGCTAAGTGTGAAGTTAAATCCTTACAGCACATTAGTAGAAATTGTTCATGTTCAAAACAGACATATGAACCAGACAATTCATTTGCCAAATGTTACCATTTTCTGTCAAACTGTCTTTTTGTATTATTTGTGTGTGCAATTACTTTTTCTATCCAAAATATATCGATAAAAACTTCAGAAAGTTTTCAAGTGACAATTTGTTTTTCTTAATACTTGATACATGTATATATTTTTTGCATGCCAGTATGTGATTTAACAGAATGTTAGAGTGTTCACCAAAGTAACAGAGCATTTTGTAAATGTGAATTGTTTTGAACATTTTGCAATCAGAAAATAATTCTGCTTTGGCCCAAAACTCTTTAACATGCTTACAATCCCAATGTACATGAAGTAAGGATTCAGTATCAGTTTCACAAAATGAGCATAGATCTTCATCGAGAATTTTCATTTTAAACAATTCTTCCCTTGTATAGATGATGCGATGAATACATTTATATTGAAAATCAAGTAATTTTACATATATTGCACATTTTCTGTATCTGATAGAAACATCCTTTCATGATATATCTAAGTCAAGAATAGCATCCCATCCCATACCATGCTGTAGTTATAATGTTATCATAAAAATATCTGGAGCCTTCAGGCGCTACAAGTAAGTCCTTCAAAATTGTATTTAAATATTAATTATATAGGTTAATGTGATTATTTCTAATAGCTTCTTTCAAGGATTTTGGTATGTTTTGACCCAGTAATAGTCAAGTATTGTGTCTTCAGTTTGGTATTTCCTTTTAAGTCCATTAAAGGGCAATATATCATCTTCATTACAGATCTTTAATAGTGTAAATTCCCTTTAAAAACCAATTTCTTATAATGAAATCTGTTTTTTTAAACTAAAGGTTACACCAAAGAGGTTCTGATAGTACCTCTCCAATGTTTGTGGAGTTAGTTTTGTGTCTTTAAAAAGGTCCCCAGGCAGCCAAAACATCTCTCCAGTAGGGGTTAGCTAAGTGTATACAGTTTTCGATATTGTCCCCAAGTAGGAATATGTGTTTAAGTGGAAAGATGCTAGGGTTGTAACAATTTTTGTTTTGAAGATATTTTTTTAGAACTGACAGTTTTAGAGAAATTATAAAAGACCTTACCTCTATCATTCACAGTCCACCTAGGTCATATTTTCTAATCAATGTTGTTCATTTTATTTTGTCCTTTTTATCATTCCTGATGAATCTGTACAATATTTTGTTCATCAATAAATTCACTTGGAGGGTTTGGATGAGAGGGAAATATATGTACTTAGGTTGACAGGGCCAAGGTTTTGACAACAGTAATTTTAATTCGTTATAACCGTATTTCGTTATAAGCATATGTACAGCGTACATACAACAAATGGATGGGAGCAAGAAATATTTTGTTATATCCGCCAGTTCGTTGTAAGCATGTTCATTATAAATGTAGTTTACTGCATTGCAAAGTCCCCACTGTTCCAGTCTAGTTTCAGATCCTACAATAATTTGATGTCTCAGTCTGTCAGTGACCCTATCCATAATGCTTTTGTTTTATCAATATTATATTTTTAATCCAGACATTTTATAAAAAATCATTTTGGGCGTCAATGGCTGTACTTAAACTTCCATGAGTCCCATCAAGAAATATTTCTATATCATCAGCATCTTGGCCGAGTTTATGTTCCACATTATTCAGTTTGATACTGTTTATTGCAATTGTATCACGAAGCATTATTCCCAAAGTTTCTGCACTGAGCAGGAATAGATATGGAGACAATGGGTCTCCTTGTCTACATCCCCTTTCGTTATAGAAGAATGAAGATAAGTGTCCATTTTGTATGATGCAAGATGGAGCATTATTTGTAAGTATGTATATCCAGTTTCATTAGTTAGGTCAAAAGCCAAACTTTTCCAGTGTCAACATGGTAAATTGTTTTAAAACGGTATCAAAAGCTTTTTCAAAGTCTGTAAGTAATAGTTAACCAGGCTTATTTTGTAATTTTGTTTCAATCAAGATATCATATAGTAGTGGTATGTTTTCGTTAATACATTTCCCAGGGATAAAGCCAGTTTGGTTTTCATGTATACGAGTATTAAATGTCCAAATGAAGTCAAGTCTAGCTTGCTGTTTTGGCCTTTTCTTCCACCTCGTGTATTTCTTTGCATCTTGATTTTTGTCTCTGCAAACATCAATTATATCAATGCTTTCTGTTTTTTCAAGTACTAACTTTCTTTATTTGGGATTGTTGATATGCTTTTAATTTTCCAAATCGACAGCAGATTGAGAACCAAGTTCCAATTTCCTCATATAACCAGTGATTCGTTTTCAAATTCGTCAATTTTATTGAATAAAGTTTTGTTAAAAGCAGGTTCATCTTGATATGGCCAATAAATATTAGTTAGAGTTAACCTTATGCGCGTGCTATCTGCTATCATATCGTTTAAATCTATGGATTTTTATTTCTAAAGTATAACAAAACAAAATGGCAACTGCTCTTGCATTTGACTTGTTAGGCGATATTATATTTTGAAGTTATTCTCATTATTTGTCCCCATTCATTTTGAACTATTGTTTCATCTTCTTAAGAAATATGAATGTCTTGTAGACATATTATAGAAAATTTCTTCTTTCGACATAGGTTCATTTCTTCTTTACGTTTTGTTTTATCTGCTAGGCCCCTGCAATTTGTTGATAATATGATGGTTTTGTTACCCATATTCAGTGTTTTCCAAAATAAACATACTCCTGTTGTTGTCAAGGTTGTTATTTATATCATACATTGATTCATCCATGACTGGACTGAATTCAATGTTTTTAATGTTTGTGGGGAAAACAGATTGTTTGAAAATGTAGCAGGGCGTAGAGTCATCCCACAGATGACATCCTTACCTAGTGTAGCGTTTCCACAAGCTATATCCATCATTGGTATTTTACATCAAACAACATTACCATGGCCAGAATTGGGAGCGTTAATATAGCCATCAACTGACCTGTCCGTAAACTAGGCCAAGGAAGGGAGGTAACTCGCGTGTGAATGACTGAGTGAGTGAGTATGGTTTTACGATGCTTTTAGCAATATTCCAGCAATATCACGGCGGGGGACTCCAGAAATGGACTTCACATGTTGTACTCATGTCGGGAATCGAACCCGGGTCTTCGGCATGAGGAACGAACGCTTTAACCTCTAGGCCACCAGACCGCCTCAACTCATGTGTGAACATGGTGATGTGAAAGAATAACATAATATGTTTCTGATGGCATCATAAATCATACGTAGTTCTCAGATATCATCTTTAGTCGAACAATTAGGGAAAACTATTTGACTTTACACCAATACTGGTAGTCAGATACCCAACAGAACCATGTAACTAATAATAGTAACAAAAAAACTCGCAGATGAGGCCAAAGGCCTTCGGCTTCGTCTACGATTTTTTGCCGACTTTTCCGTCGATGTTGAAATTCAAGAGAGATACATAATCTCACGAACATTGACATGTTGTTTCATACGCGCTATGTTCTTGATAAAGTTCAAATATATGAAAACATTTAGAAAAATGACACTCACGTGATTCTATAAATAACAGCGTAAACAAACTTCAGTGTCACTGAACGTCATTCAATCATAGATTGATCAAGATAGATGCAAACATCATCGCGCATCATCCACGTTGCAATGTGTGGGTTCATTTAAGACGTAATGACATGGTGATTTGCATTAGTGTACACTATCACAACGCCAAGCACACTCAGGACTGGTGTAGCCATCGTTGTTTACTACAGCCGAGTGTTGTCAATATCCTCATCGAGACTGATATGTAGCCACGGTCTGCATTCTTCCTGTACTGGAGGGTGATATCTAACCTTTTTCCTGAATCCGTTTCTGGACTTGATGTTTGTTGCGAAGCGTGTAGGCCTGACTCGCTAGTTTACCATGGAGTTTTTTCAATGGTACAGGGAGGTCCGTGCGGATTGAGACATGTTTAATTCTTGAAACACTTCTTAAATACCAAATAATGCCCTTTTGGACTGCATAATATCACCATCAAAGTCATATTTCTGGAGTAATGTCATAATCTTCTTAACCCACCACAAGCAGGCTTTAGAAAACAAATATCAACCATCAATGATATTGGCCGAGAGCTCTAACGTCTTACAAAAATCCATTGACGCTTTGTATAATTACTGAAGTAAATGGATATCATCAGTCAACGGCCATGGAAGAACCGTTGATATATTTTGGTTTGAGGCTTCTAGGGGTACAATTCTCAATGTTGTCGTTTCTTATTACAACTACCAACTACGGCGTCTATTGTGTACAATCAAAGGTTGGTGAGAAAATGGTTGAAAACAGATGTTTTTGAACTGATAAAAGCAGGAAATATACGCCTTTCACTTCACTTCACTTCGCTGTATTGGCTACATTAAGTTTCCCATATGGTTGCGAAATTGTGAGGACACGAAAATGTCGAATTCATTGTGAAATTACAACTTTTTAATGAAAATGGCAGCAAGACTTAGGAACAGTACCCAAAACCTTAAGAGTTATGGCGAATGTGTTATAAAAGCGAATGACAAACTTCTGGCCTAAAAATGCAGTGCGTACTGAGTGAGTGAGAAGTAACAGAAATAATAATAATTAATGGTTAGAAATTATAACTGATATATCAGTGGTTTGTTTGTAGTTTATCTAACATGTTGAAAAACCCATATTCAGCTACGACTAAATGGCTCTCACACTATCTATAAAATACTTTAAGGGACCAGTTTCTTCAAGAAGAGCGATATAATATCACACCTAATTTTAAAGGCAATCTATATAGGAATATCAAACCTAAGCTGTCCTTGGAAAAATACGTCTTACGTAACAAAAACATTCCATTACTCTATTAAAATTTAGACTTTGAAATCATAGATTATCGTTAGAAACCGGAAGAAGGAATATAACTGCTAGAGAAGATCGAATATGCCATCTATTGTACTTCCACTGTGGTAGCTCATGGATACCATTATTTATGTATATGTGAATTCATTGCTCTGTTTACTTCTCTATACAACATTGAATAGTACTGTTTTCACCATTACCCATACATTGGGAAGTTTATTTCTAACAACCCTTGAGAAATGTATGTAAATTGACCAATAAACAACCCTTCATCCTGATGTTAATTTAAGCACGCAATATATGTATATATTTAAACCAACGGTTATGTCAGTGTAAACAAAAGCTGTCTCCCTTCAACCAGGAATTGACCAATCCACTTTGCCAGCGCCATACTTGATCTATGTTCAGACAACAGTCTACGAAGTAGGTGAATTCTTCTGGCTCCTCTACGCAGTACGTGAATTCTCCCGGCTTGTCTATGCAGTAGGTGAATTCTCCCGGCTTGTCTACACAGTAAGTGAATTGTTCTGGCTTGTCTACACAGTAGGTAAATTCTTCTGGCTTGTCTATGCAGAAGGTGAATTCACCCGGCTTGTCTACGCAGAAGGTGAATTCTTCTGGCTTGTCTACGCTGAAGGTGAATTCTCAGGGAATGTCTATGCAGTATTAACGGCTTTCTTTTCATGTAGTAATGCCGTGTTGTTAACGTCTATAGATATCTGGTTTTAATCCTGTTGTTAACGTCTATAAAGATCTGGGTCTAATCCTGTTGTTAACGTATATAAATGTCTGGGTCTAATCCTGTTCTTAACGCCTATAAATATCTGGTTTTAATCCTGTTGTTAACGTTTATAAATATCTGGGTCTAAACCTGTTGTTAACGTCTATACATATCTGATTCTAATCATGTTGTTAACCTTCAGAAATATCTGGGTCTAATCATGTTGTTAGTGTCTATAAATATCTGGGTCTCATCCTGTTGTTAATGTATATGAATAGCTAGGTCTAATCCTATTGTTAATGTCTATAAATATCTGGGTCTTATCCTGTTGTTAATGTCTATAAATATCTTGGTCTAATCCTGTTGTTAATGTCTATAAATATCCAGGTCTAATCCTGTTGTTAATGTCTATAAATATCTGGGTCTAATCCTGTTGTTAATGTCTATAAATATCTGGGTCTAATCCTGTTGTTAATGTCTATAAATATCAGGGTCTAATCCACATACACTGCAACAGAGACTAGAATTATTACATACTCAGTGACGTGGTGAATGGAAACTGATGTGACTAAATGTCATATGGTCGTAGTAGTCACTCAGAAGAAAGTAAAATACACTGTCTGAGGTTGCCTTTTAGGTGTTTGATAAAAACTTATATCAACTTAGGGATGTGAAATATGGGGATTTTCAGTCCATGAAATGTATGTAAATATTTGTTATATACGAGTTATAAATTATCAAGTAGTGTTGTGAATGGGGTTGATATCATCCGTCGGTTATTTACCACACAAGATGTATTATAGTTTATAACTATTGGCTACATAGAGATATCCAGGCCACTGCTATATAATGTAAAAGAACATTTGAAAGATGGCACCCAAAATGCGTTATATAATAGAAAACGTCAAGGCCACGGAATAATCAGTCTTTATTGTCCACCGAGTTCACTGGCTGTAAAAGGCAAACTACTAATGAACCATATATCACTGGATCACTAAAAACACACTTTAAAGGTTTGCTTTTTTTCCTTTTGGATTTGATCTAATATTGTTTTTACAACAGGTGGGGATGAGCAGTTACATCTGAAGGTATTTTAAGAAATATTAAAAGATTAAAGAGTTAAGATTGGCGCGGATTAGTCACTTCATCAAAGATTGTAGAATTCAATGCTTTCTTTAAGTCCTTGTTGGAATGTGAAATGTACTTATTACATTTAAAAAATATTACAGTGCAGGAGAACATTGATTAAATTCAGAAGTGGATATAATTTTCTCCGAATACAGAAATGCCGTGGGGTTGATGGTGATAATACTATTTGTGCAGTCAATTCAGTATCTGAAACTGAAAACCATTTACTATTAAATCGCCAAGTGTATGATCAAGATGACACTAAGCTAACAAGTTTAATAAATGTTAATATATCTGATGTCAATCAATTGTCCTATATGTATCAAGTCAATTTCCGAGGGGAAATCAAATCATAAGGAGAGTAGAAAATATTATCATGTCCCATTAAAAGTGTTAAAATCACACTCTCCGTAGTCAGCTTCCAAAACAAACATATTTGGGGGCACGGCTTAAAGGTACCGGCGCAGCGGTTCCGTGATAAAGGTTTTCATTGGCTGGCTGGTAGTTCTTAGCAGCCATATACATATCTTGTACCTGTTATTTCTGTTAGTCCTACAAAAATAACAACATTGTATATATTGTTGAATGTGTTAAATTTTACCTTTGAGCTTGAGATTGTGAATAATAAAAACATAACAATTAACAATCTCTTACTATCATTGTATTACACTGAAAGGACGATAACCTCGTTTTATGTCCTTTCTGACATCCTATTCGAATCCCGGTTCGCCCCGATTATGTTTCTAGGTTTGTCAGCACCATACCCGTGCTCTTGGATTTCACTGAAGTGGTAAACGTCTGAGACCTGCATCACTTCGGGCTTTCCTCCCACCTTAAGCTGACACGCCGCGATATAACTGGAATAATGTTAAAAGCGGCGTTAAAACAAACTCACTAACTCACACTCACACTGACAACCTTTTGGGTTCCCTAAACGATGACCTCTTGTTTATCCAGCAGCTGGCCAAGGGATAATCCCCATTGTGTTTGTTTAAGAGGATGCTTGTAACACATCGATAACGATTTGCGACACAAAAATACACAACACATCTTAAATTTACGTAATTCACAGTACAACTAAAAGTGAAACAGCATTGTGGTAATCGTTCACTGGTTTCTGGTTGTCAAGAGGTTGTCTCTTCTCCCTCTCCTGGGCATGGTCTAGGTTTCTAAACTTCATTTTGAGTGGCATCAAACTAAACCTGGATTGTGATCGCAGCATTATCCCACTCAACCTGCAGGATACTTCCAGTGTATGGCCAAATTAACAATGTTGATAAATATTCTAAATTAATAAGCATTATGAATTGTACTTTGTTATTTGTACTTTGCAGTAATTGTACAAATTGTCTTAGAAACTTTCGAAGTACATTATGGCAGCCTTATAGGTTGAGTAAGGTGGGAAAAATACAGCAAAAAGAACATCAGAAGTCCTATATGTGTTAAGTCTATATCCGTGGGAACAATATCCCTATAATTATTCGAAAGTACATAAATGTCCAAGTGAAAGTGCTGAAATCACAGGCTCCGTAATCGGCTTCCATAACAAAAAGTTTTTGTGGCATGGACTAAAACTATCGGTATAACCTCACTGTGCCCTCACCCCAACCTGCACCCTATAACAATAGGTGAGGGCACAGTGAGGTGTTCCCGAACTATCGGTATAACCTCACTGTGCCCTCACCATAACCTACACCCTATAACAATAGGTGAGGGCACAGTGAGGTGTTCCCAAACTATCGGCACAGCGGTGCAGCGGCGCGTGGCAACTGTTTTCATTGACTGACATGTTTGCCGTGTTTATCTATCTTGTGATCCTTAGCCGTTATACATACTGTTTCTGCTATTTCTGTTAAATAGAATCCATCTATGGACATCACCATCTTGTTGGTAGACTTCACTTCACTGAAGCCCAGATTCTGAGTCTTCCTCCGGAGAGAACAATGGCAATAGCGTCCATGGACATCACAGTTTAATGGGAAGCTGGAAGCTGGATCACATCTGGCTGCAGGGGTCGCCTGATGGCTGATGAACCATGTCACTGAAGACTTAGAAGACGCTCATAGGTACGTTGTGGACAATTCGGCAATAGCTAGGAAATCGGAATTATAAAAATACTGGAGATGCCACAGTAGAAGCATGTACAGGTTAGTTAATAGTTTTCAACAGTGTAGAAGGCAGTATATACTAGTTCAAAAAAGGTTTAGGACCACCCTTGTTTCATACAACTACAATAAATTTGTCAAGCCATGACAGATTAATCATTCCAATATGAAAGGATCGGGGTTCTTCTTCGGTCGTAGTATAATGTAGCGAATTCATCCTGTCACTTCCCTAAAACAACATACTGTGTAACTATTATTTCCTGTAGGCATTACTCGGCCTAACCATGTTGGGCGGTCGGGTGGCCTAGTGGTTAAAGCGTTCGCTCGTAACGCCGAGGACAAAGGGTTCTATTCACGACATGGGTACAATGTGTGAAGCCCATTTCTGGTGTCACCCGCCGTGATATTGCTGGAATATTGCTTGAAGCGGCGTAAAACCAAACTCACCCACTCGACCTAAACATGTGGCGTGCGAGGCTGGGCACACAGGGCAAGTCAAGCTCCACCCTAAACTGTCACACCCTTACTTGTGCAGATATTTTCCTAGTATGGAGTGCACCAATTCTAATCGATGTGATCTGTGTGTTGATTCTACTTAGGCGGAATTATTCAAGGAATTAGCCATGCATTGGTACAAGTCCTAAATCGACAAACCTAAATATCTGATAGTTCTAACTCATCTGGCTCGTCTATTTCGGCAAAATCAGCAAAATCCAAACCAGGTAAACAGGCGTCTATCGACGATTTTGTCCAGGGACCCTGGTTGTCCCTGACAAACGACCACGAGTCCGTTCAGCTAGTTCCGTTCCGGGAATCTGATGCTTGTCAATCCAGCGATGTCTGTCAGTTTGCAAGTACAGTTGAATTGGATCAAGTATCACGGCTGTCGATCCAGTGCATCATATTTCGGATCAGCAAGGGCAACAACGGGGTGAATCAGGGTCGACGGTTACGGCTCTCATGATACCCTGCTTTCGGATCGGATTCCCAGGGTGCAGGCCCATCCACGGACCTCGGATCCTACAGTGAGAGAGTGAGTGATTTGGGTTTAACGCCGCTTTTTACAGTATTCCAGTAGTATCACGACGTGTCAGCCTAATGTGGGAGGAAAGCCTGAAGTGATGCAGGTCTCAGACGTTTACCACTTCGGTGAAACTCACGTGCTGAGAAACCTAGAAACATAATCGGGGAGAACCGGGATTCGAGCCCACAATCATAGGTTTCTGGCGTGCCCAAGGGCCGCAACTCTGCACAGCGAATCGCGGCGCCTTAGACGACTGGGCCACCCGTGCCCCCCGGATCCTACAGTAGTTGCTGTCGATCCATCGGATTCCCAGGGTGCAGGCCCATCCACGGACCTCGGATCCTACAGTCGTAGCCACACCAACTTAGGAGATGGATATGATGTTATTACGTTACCTAACGTGCAGTTTGATGCGCATGGAGGGAGTTTGGTCGTACATTTCCAGAATTCTTTTGGGGATGATTTGTTGCCTACTTGGCATATTGGCCAAACATTGGAAGCTGTTCACAACCTGATACAGTTTTGAAAGTTTATGTGAGATCACTTTGATAATATCCTCATACAGGACAATGATCTTCTGTTCAAAGAAGATACCATCCCATGAGTGAGTAAAAATTTAACTAATTATTTCAGCCATAGAGCGACTCCTACCCATGAAAGCCTACACAAGACAAAGTTTATACCCCAACATACACCGCCGGCCATCTGACATGAGGCTTGAACCACTTCACTTGGCTGCAGGTGTGGGACTCATCTAAAACCAGACTTACCGTGTTGCTGTACAAGTTACCTCCCCTCCCACCGCTATACAGAAAGTAGGATTTACTTCCTTGTTACGTGGACAAGACAGACACTCCCCTGCACGTTCTTCACGTCTTACCAGGTAAACAATACAAATAACAATGATTGTGGCATAAACAACCTTCATTCACTCACTTTCCTGTGTAGACAATATAGACACAAACTGATTTAAGACCTTGAGAATTTATATTAAAGGGTTCATACTTAGAACCAGAAAATACAACGCATCATTATATCAATAGTTGAGGGTTCCATTTGACAATCTAAACAACAAATTTTACAGTTCACATTGATTTATATATGTAACAAATATAATTTATTATTATCTCACAGGACAATTATTTTCAGGATAACTGTTCGTGCCTTATTCTTCCCCGCCCTGAACGCAGGGAGGTTAATAGGTTAGTTTGTTTTTGACTGAAGGAGCGCGCTTTGATCTGGGCATGTTTTAACCTGCCACATACTGTTTCGTAATGGAGACAATGTATGCAATTTGTTCATTTTGTTCATTTAGGGGAAATATATCTCTCTTCGCTAAAATTAACCGGTCTATATTTTGTAAGAATAAACTATTAAGTATTATCACCTTTAGCTATATCTTGGTGTCGAGCTTTATCACGCACTGACCTGGTAATGCTGTACTTCGTATCTTATTCAAGAAGTAAGCTGCCGCGGGTGAATGATTATCTCCCTTCCCCAAATGGCTCTATTGCGCACTACCGTTCAGTGTATGGTAAGTTATTCAGGCTGCCAGGGAGGCGGTCAGGTCAAGCATGCAGGTGACGTGCACTCAATCTTTCTCTCTTCACAATGCTTTTGCAACTTATTGTTCAACACGATGAACACCAGGCTTCTATACAGTATGACTTTGTTCAATAAACAACACATGTCAAACAACTGGTTTGATATGAGAACTTTGTAATTACTTGTCTTGATAATGTCATGTATGGTGCTTGTTCTGTGTGCAAGGTTGAGCACAGTATTGTTTCAAGTAATTCACTGTGTGTAATGTATGATTCAAACCCTTTACAACTCTACATGGTCGGTTGCTTTGACATTGTTGTTAACTTCCGGCAGAGATGGTCTGTAGATTGCAATTATTTTCCTAAAAAATAATACGTTGCATGATATATTCAGCAACGTCGTAATATTCTTCTGAACATACTTCAAATCTAAACCGGAAGTAATCACAACACAAACCCTGCTAACCAAACGGAACCGTACACAACATTAATGAATGAATGAGTGAGTGAGTTGGGTTTAACGCCGCTTTGAAAATAATTCCAGTTATATCACGGCATATTAGCTTGATGTTGGAGGAAAGCCCGAAGTGATGCAGGTCTCAAAAGTTTACCACTTTGGTGAAACCCATGAGTACGGGTATGGTGCTGACAGACCTAGAAACATAAACCGGGATTAGAACACACTGTCATAGGTTTCTGGCATGCACTGAACAGCGAAATGCAGCATCTTAGACGACTGGGCCACCCATACCCCCGCACACAACTGTCACAGTGACACTATCATACAACAAAGAATCATTAGATAAGATAAGATATTTATTACATAAAATTCCTTGAAGAAACAGTGGCAATATTCTACAATCTACAAAATATATGCACAGTAAGTTCAAACACACCGGCACATTCAACATACAAAGGAGGTACATTATAACAATTCCATTTTAAAACAAGCGCAGTATTATAAAATAAATAAATATGAATAAGAACCAAGATGGCGGGTGTTACTCCTTGTCTATATATATGTATGTGATTTTTTTCTATCCGAATATATTATGCTATACACGCAAGCATCGAGTTCCTGTGAACTACGCATTCTCGTACTTGTCTGTATCCCCCCCCCCCCCCCCCCCCCCCCCCCCACCCCCAGCCCCCCAATTGATATATCTGAACTGTTGAAACAATGAAACTGTACAACAAACTTTGAAACTTGAAAGTGTACGAACTTGTCTGCAACCGGAACTGGATTCATGTAATGTACACAATACATTCCTGAAGTCATGTGACCCAGAATGAATAACAATGAAGCCACACCTCCGAGAGCTGTCTAATAGCGATATAAGTCAGCATGAAAGCTTGGAAGTAAATATATAGGATCGATTCTAGAAAGCTCCCTGTAAATGTAATGTAAACAATCCGGTCGGAATGACCTCGGACCCCCACCCCTGGATCGCAATCGACGACTGTCAAAACATCTAAATGTAGACTGTGAACTGTAATATTTTATACGGACGACAATTCACTTGAGACTTGCAATAACTGTAACTGTAACTTGTATGCTTGAATAATAATGATCTTGGAATGAATCCGGAATGGATGTCGGAATTGTCAGACGTCATCCGGACGTCAACAAGACGCCATCCGGATGTCCTCAAATCCGCAATCAAATACTTAGAGAGCAGACCAAGTGTTAATATTAGCCAATTTAATTAAAAGCTATAAAATAAAAATCTCGTATTGACGTAAATGACGTAACCCTGGAACCATACCATGCTTGTCAAAGTCAAAATTGCCGCTCCAAAGTTAACCTTGACAGGTCTATTTATAGATGACCTAAGGTCACATGATACGCAATCGTGACGTCAGGAAAAGCCAAGCTGGCGACTGTAAACATGACTGACATGACTGACATGAGTCAAGTTGGAATTTACTGTTTATTTGATTCTGTAACTTGGAAAAACACTGCTTAAAATAAGGTATGTCATTCTTGTAACGAGCAACATGATGCTAGTACCATGGTTGAAATTTGTGTGATGGCTTGGAGTTTTGAATATCTGTTAACCTTTCCAGAACAGGAGGTTTTTTTGTCTTCTACTTTTATATTGCATGTGTGCTTTATGACAGTACAGGTACAAAATTTCTTTGCACGGTGTTGATCCTCTGGATAAAAGTTACCTTGTACACATATACTCATACCAATTCATTTAGACCTAGACAAATCGAGTATGACAAAACCGTTGAAGCACATCACTGAGCTTCAGGTGTGTGACTTGTTTCCACCCTGGTTATACCGTCATACTTTGTTCCCCTTCCAGATTAGTACCGTGGTTACCACTTGTGCCGCTACTACTACTACTCCTACTCCTACTACTACTACTACTACTACTACTACTACTACTACTACTACTACTCCTCCTACTACTACTACTACTACTACTACTACAACTCCTACTCCTACTACTATTACTACTAATCTCCTAAGGCATGGTTTGTTTGTTTGTTTCAGAGTCTCCTTCTTCATGTTCTTGGAATCTGAAATGCTTGTATCGAACAAACTACAGCTTTTGAAGGATGGAAACTGATGACAACGTGCCACAAGATGGCGCTGTGGCTAGACCTTTCACAGATAATGTAGCTGCCACAGAGGGAAGTCAGCAACAGGGGAGACAACTCAATACATCAACACAAGATGGTGCTGTGACTAGACCTTACACAGATACTGTAGCTGCCACAGAGGGAAGTCAGCAGCAGGGGAGACAACTCACAACAGCATCAACACAAGATGGCGCTGTGGTCGGATCTTCCACTGATACTGTAGATGTTGCAGAAGGAAGTCAGCAACAGGGGAGACAACTCAATACATCAACAAAAGATGGTGCTGTGGCTAGACCTTACACAGATACTGTAGCTGCCACAGAGGGAAGTCAGCAACAGGGGAGACAACTCACTACAACATCAACTCAAGATGGCGCTGTGGTCGGATCATCCACTGATACTGTAGATGTTGCAGAAGGAAGTCAGCAACAGGGGAGACAACTCAATACATCAACACAAGATGGTGCTGTGGCTGGACCTTACACAGATACTGTAGCTGCCACAGAGGAAAGTCAGCAACAGGGGAGACAACTCACTACAACATCAACACCAGATGGTGCTGTGTCTAGACCATTCACACATACTGTAGCTGCCACAGAGGGAAGTCAGCAACAGGGGAGACAACTCACTACAACATCAACACCAGATGGTGCTGTGTCTAGACCATTCACACATACTGTAGCTGCCACAGAGGGAAGTCAGCAACAGGGGAGACAACTCACTACAACATCAACACCAGATAGTGCTGTGTCTAGACCATTCACACTTACTGTAGCTGCCACAGAGGGAAGTCAGCAACAGGGGAGACAACTCACTACAACATCAACACCAGATGGTGCTGTGGCTAGGCCTTACACAGATACTGTAGCTGCCACAGAGGGAAGTCAGCGGCAGGGGAGACAACTCGCTACAACATCAACACAAGATGGTGCTGTGGCTAGACCTTACACAGATAATTTAGCTGCCACAGAGGGAAGTCAGCAACAGGGGAGACAACTCAATACAACATCAATACAAGATGACTCTGTGGCTAGACCTTCAACAGATAATGTAGCTGCTACAGAGGGAAGTCAGCAACAGGGGAGACAACTCGATACAACATCAACACAAGATGGCGCTGTTGCTAGGCCTTACACAGATACTGTAGCTGCAATAGAGGGAAGTCAGCAACAGGGGAGACAACTCACTACAACATCAACACAAGATGGCGCTGTTGCTAGACTTTTCACATATACTGTAGCTGCCACAGAGGGAAGTCAGCAGCAGGGGAGACAACTCAATACATCAACACAAGATGGCGCTGTGGCTAGACCTTTCACAGATACTGTAGCTGCCACAGAGGGAAGTCAGCAGCAGGGGAGACAACTCAATACATCAACACCAGATGGTGCTGTGACTAGACTGTACACAGATACTGCAGCTACCACAGAGGGAAGTCAGCAACAAGGGAGACAACTCACTACAGCATCAACACAAGATGGCGCTGTGGCTAGGCCTTTCACAGATACCTTAGCTGCCACAGAGGGAAGTCAGCCGCAGGGGAGACAACTCAATACAACATCAAAACAAGATGACTCTGTGGCTAGGCCTTCCACAGATACTGTAGCTGCCACAGAGGGAAGTCAGCAGCAGGGGAGACAACCCACTACAACATCAACACAAGATGGCGCTGTGGCTAGACCTTACACAGAAACTGTAGCTGCCACAGAGGGAAGTCAGCAGCAGGGGAGACAACTCACAACAACATCAACACAAGATGGCGCTGTGGTCGGATCTTCCACTGATACTGTAGATGTTGCAGAAGGAAGTCAGCAACAGGGGAGACAACTCAATACATCAACACAAGATGGTGCTGTGGCTAGACCTTACACAGATACTGTAGCTGCCACAGAGGGAAGTCAGCAACAGGGGAGACAACTCACTACAACATCAACTCAAGATGGCGCTGTGGTCGGATCTTCCACTGATACTGTAGATGTTGCAGAAGGAAGTCAGCAACAGGGGAGACAACTCAATACATCAACACAAGATGGTGCTGTGGCTGGACCTTACACAGATACTGTAGCTGCCACAGAGGGAAGTCAGCAGCAGGGGAGACAACTCAATACATCAACACCAGATGGCGCTGTGGCTAGGCCTTACACAGAAACTGTAGCTGCCACAGAGGAAAGTCAGCAACAGGGGAGACAACTCACTACAACATCAACTCAAGATGGCGCTGTGGTCGGACCTTCCACTTACACTGTAGATGTTGCAGAAGGAAGTCAGCAGCAGGGGAGACAACTCACAACAACAACATCAACACAAGATGGTGCTGTGACTAGACCTTACACAGATTATGTAGCTGCCACAGAGGGAAGTCAGCAGCAGGGGAGACAACTCAATACATCAACACCAGATGGTGCTGTGGCTAGGCCTTACACAGAAACTGTAGCTGCCACAGAGGGAAGTCAGCAGCAGGGGGCACAGTCCATTTCCACAACCACCCACAACTACTTTGGTGAGGCTGTATGCAGAATCTGACTTAGTTTTCTTTTTGAGGAAAACAAAAGGAGGCCGGGGGTCATCTAGGCACCATAATTCACTGTGTAGAGTTCCTTCCTATGGTTGTTGAAGGATCCTCTGATCTTTTGTTTAAATTTATAAGTTGATTATGTGCCACGCTTTTTCAGAATCAGAACTGTACTTTTGGGTTTCACCAAAGTGGTAAACATATAAGACTTGCATCATTTCCCTCATTTAGTTGGCATCCCTTACTCACTCACTCACTTCAGTGGAGTAAACTTCAGTAAACAAAACATAGAAACCGACAAGAAGATGTTTTATTTCAGTGGAATACACCCTAACTTCATTCATTTTTGCTCCAGGTTCTACAGTTTCACATTATGACCTGTCCAACTCCTCTAACGTGGCAATGGGGGATGGCAGACATAAAGGCTGTATATCTCAAGGTAGGAAAGGCAATGAAACAACCCATTGTAAATACCTTTCATGTTATTCAGAATTAAGGGGCCTGAAGTAAGCAGCGGGTTCCTTATTCGTTTTTTGAATAACAAAAACAATCCAGCACCGGGTTCATTATTCAAAGGCTGTATATTAAACTACAGTAATGTGGAAAAATACACTGAAACTCATTTAATATATGACAGCAGGTTCGTCTTACATCATCATCCAAAAGCTGTTTAATTATTCAGTACTTTTGAATAACGGAAAACAAGCCAGCACTGGCTCGTTATTGAAAGGCTGTATATTAAACAACTACAGTAATGTGGTCACATACCGGGTTCTTTATTCAGTTTATGTCAAACAATTCTATTAAATATAAGATATTCTATGGTCTATCTCCCAACAACTGTTGAGCTATTCAGTATTTTGAATAAGGAAAACTAACCAGCACTGGGTTCGTTATTCAGTTCATGTCCAAGAAAACATATAAATAAATGGAATATAGAATCTGCTACTGTTTTTATTTATGTACTTATTTACAATAAAGATTTAAATTGTGGGAAAACCTTTGCAGAAGTAGCCCACATTAAATATTGACTGTATTTTAGGACAAATTAACAAATATAGGAAAATTTAATTGTATAATGAGTGTGGCCTCTGCTCTAGACGCTGCCACTGTATCGCTTCCTTCACATCACCTATATCTGTTCCCACAGAAAAACCCGTTTCTGGTCAGTGTCCATCATCACCCACTATAGAACGGAGTCTTACAATGTATCTATGTTTTCATGAATTACATGACTGGTCAGTAAATGGTGATGACATACTACTCTCCGAATGTCTGAAACTATGACATTAGATTTGTTTGGGTTTGTAACTTTGATCGTTGACTACGACCTGGAACGGATTCCATGATAATATTCATCAGATAGGTGACATATTAACCTCACGTTTGTTTGCACAGTTCTAGACAACTACTTGCATAGTGCAGTAAACTTAGATTATAGTTCAGTAGAGGTCAAGACTTCAGTAAACATAAGTGTACACTGTCTGTATGGATAAATTGCCATTTAGTATTATAGCAGTCAGATGGATCAGTTTTGCATTGTGATGTACATGAATATAACTTTCTCTCCACAGCAAATTTACCTATAGAATTAACATAACTGCAATCTGACGAAAGAAAATACTGTCTGGGTAACTCACTACATTTAACTGTAATAAGAATTATCATACAACACTGTAAGTGGTATTGTAACCCTTTCCTACAAATATAGTGAATACAGTTTGATCTATTCCCTTTTAGTTCGTTATTATTCATCCATAAACTGCCGGAAAGAATCCGACTGAATTGTGTTGCTGTTTAGATTCCAGTTGCTGGACAGTAATTAGTAACTAAAAACTGCTTGAACATAGATTAGACTACCTCACATTTGTCAATTTGTTGGACATGAACTGAAAATGCTGCAGTTTCAGTGTATTTGACCACATTACTGTAGTTGTTTATTATACAGCTTTTCAATAATGAACCCGGCGCTGACTTGTTTTTCGTTAATCGAAAACAAATAATGAATAACGAACCAACTGGAAATACGGTATCTTATATTTGTTATACCAAGTCTGAATAACGAACCCGGTGCTTGTTTGTTTTTCGTTATTCAAAAGTACTGAATAACTAAACAGCTTTTGGATGATGATGTAAGACGAACCTGCTGTCATAAATTAAATGAGTTTCAGTGTGCTTGACCACGTCACTGCAGTTGTTTGATATACAGCCTTTGAATAACGAACCCGGTGCTGTCTTGTTTTTCGTTATTCAAAAAACGAATAACGAATAACGAACCCGCTGCTAACTTCAGGCCCCTTCAGAATTCAGCTCATAACCTGATATTTAGCAAACACGGAATTACAATTTATGTTTTTAGATAGAAAAGGAAACATGATGTTCATACATGTATACGCATTATATTTGATGTCATTGCTTTCAGAGTGTCTCAGTGTTAGGATCAACCAGCTCAGTGATATGTTTGTGGAAACCCATGCTCTTGACAAAGCAAAAGAACTTCTGAAAAGGCACAACCACGTGGCCATCTGCGGAGCCCCCGGAGACGGGAAAACTAGTGCTGCTCTCGGGATCTGTGAAGCGTATATGAAGAAAAAGTATCAAGTATTGTTTGTTGAAAGTATTGAAGAGTTTGACAGTGATGTCGTCATTAAGCGAAAGTGTGACATGCTGCTTGTGTTTGACGATGTCTTTGGCTCTGTTGCATTTCCAAGCAGCTTGGAGAAGATACACAAAATGTTCAATGCCTTGGTTGATGCTTTACTGCGCTTTACAAGAGACAAGGAACTGAAAGCCAAGGAAAAACAACCCCAGAAGAAAATTAACGAAAGAAAGAAGAAGGAATATGAGATGCAATGTGAAGATGAAAAGACACAAGTGTGTAACTACAAGCTTCGCTTTATATTCACATCCAGAAGCTACAACTGGAATGAAGGATGTGCAAGATTACATCAATTCAAAGTAAATCTGTTTAAGCCTGAAACCATTGTTGATATGATCAAGACTTGTTTAACCACAGAAGAAAAGAAACATATTCTGACATTGTTCAGGAAATGCCAAATGTGCGATATCTCCAATAAGGACATGAAAACCATTACTCAGTTACAAGACAGCAGCTTTGGCTTTCCTCTGATCTGTAAACTGTACTGTACAAACCCAGCCTTCCAGATGTACAACATAATTGACTTCTTTCAGAAACCTGTGACCTACCTGAGAGGTGACCTTGACACCATTGTCCGTGAAGGCAGCAGCAGGTCGGCAGCTCTGGTTCTCCTCGTCCTGTGTGGAGGGAAATTGAACCTTGCCTCTTTTAAGGGGAAGGAGAAGAGTCTCGCTGATCTGTTTCAGGCTGTAAAGGAGGATGTCGCGTCTTGCACTCGGACAGACATTGGCAGGGAGATCAGCAACTTTACTGGCACCTACTGTACGGTGGAGAATCATGTAGCCTCCTTCTCTCATCCATCCATCTATGATGCTGCAGCATGTGCCTTGGGGAATCTCAATGAAGATCTGTTACTGGAACATTGTTCCCTGCAGTTTTTATATGAGAGAGTGAGGCTGAACAAGGCTGATCACCTAAAGACAACCCACACTGATGATGTCACAAATATGATCTGCATCACCTCAAGTCTACACCCGTTAGTGATCAGCAGATTGGTGGAGGGTGTCCGAGAAGGATGCTTCAGATGGACAGTAGGCCACCCTGTATTCAGAAGTGCTCAAATAGTCTCCGACTTCTTGACACAGATGACGGCAGACTTGCCAGGTGTTGTTCACAGGAAGGATAAGAGCTCAGGTGAATGTTTTCTGTATTGGGTTTCACTGTCAACTAACCATTCACTGTTTGAACACACAGTGTCACTGATGTGTAGAGAGAGAAGCCTTTCACATTCTGTACTCGCTGACTTCTATGAGAGTATCATAGGCTGTACACAACATGGCAATCTTAGGCATCTTAAACATATTGCTGCTGTACTCAAACAACAAGGGGAATACGATGTAGACAGGAGGACAGTGGGAGAGAAGACTCTGCTGATGATTGCTGCTGAGGCAGGACATTTGGGTGTGTTCAACTTCCTCCTCCAAGAGGGAGCTGATGTTTCAGCGACGGAGAAAGATCGTTACAACTGTCTTCATCTTTCATGTAAAACAGGAAGCAAAGATATAGTAAATGTTATCATTGAGAAGTTTCAACACCTCATCAATGACCGCAATGGTGAGGGAAACACCCCTGTTATGGTGTGTGCTGAGTCAGGGCAGGTTGAAATCCTCAAGTTCCTTCTTTCACACCAAGCAGATCTTACTCTCGTGAACGATGACAAGCTAAACGCTTTCCACATAGCATGTATCAACGACTATGTATCGGTTGTAGAGTATCTGCTGACATGTGAACACATAACCATAGACATGCGAGGAGGATGGCAGCATCAAACAGCAGTCATGATGGCAGCTGAAGGAGGACAGTATGATGTTTATAATCTGCTTGTGTTGGATGGAGCTGATCTGTCACTAACTGATGGAAACAACACTGACTGTCTGATGTTGGCATGTTGTGGAGGTAACGTGTCTATAGTGAAACACCTCCTGTCCTTGAAAACATTTGACATCAACAGACGTGGGTGGTGGCAACGAACAGCAGTAATGATGGCAGCTGAAAGTGGACACTCTGATATTTATAATCTTCTTGTGTTGGAGGGAGCTGATCTGTCACACATCGACTGCCTGATGATGGCATGTGAGGGAGGTAACATGTCTATAGTGAAACACCTCCTGTCCTTGAAAACATTTGACATCAACAGACGTGGGTGGTGGCAACGAACAGCAGTTATGATGGCAGCTGAAAGAGGACACTCTGATATTTATAATCTTCTTGTGTTGGAGGGAGCTGATCTGTCACTTACTGATAGAAACAACAAGGACTGCCTGATGTTGGCATGTGAGGGAGGCTACGTGTCTATAGTGAAACACCTCCTGTCCTTGAAAACATTTGACATCAACAGACGATGGGGGTCATGGAAACAAACAGCTGTTATGATGGCAGCTGAAAGAGGACACTATGAAGTTTTAGATCTTCTTGTGTTGGAGGGAGCTGATCTGTCACTTACTGATAGAAACAACAAGGACTGCCTGATGTTGGCATTTGAGGGAGGTAACTTGTCTATAATGAAACACCTCCTGTCCTTGAAAACATTTGACATCAACAGACGATGGGGGTCATGGAAACAAACAGCTGTTATGATGGCAGCTGAAAGAGGACACTATGATGTTTATGATCTTCTTGTGTTCGAGGGAGCTGATCTGTCACTTACTGATGAAGACAACAGGGACTGCCTGATGTTGGCATGTAATGGAGGTAATGTGTCTATAGTGAAACATCTCCTGTCCTTGAAAACATGTGACATCAACAGACAAGAGAAGTGGTGGGACCACACAGCAGTTATGATGGCAGCTGAAAGAGGACACTCTGATGTTTATAATCTTCTTGTGATGGATGGAGCTGATCTGTCACTAACTGATGCAGACAACAGGGACTGCCTGATGTTGGCATGTAAGGGAGGTAATGTGTCTATAGTGAAGCACCTCCTGTCCATGAAAACATTTGACATCAACAGACGAGGGGTGTTAGAGGAACAAACAGCAGTCATGATGGCAGCTCGAGGAGGACACGCTGATGTTTATGATCTTCTTGTGTTGGAGGGAGCTGATCTGTCACTTGCTGGTGAATACAACAGTGACTGCCTGAGGTTGGCATGTTATGGGGGTAACGTGTCAATTGTGAAACACCTCCTGTCCTTGAAAACATTTGACATCAACAGAAGAGCGGGGTTGTGGAATCAAACAGCAGTTATGATGGCAGCTGAAAGAGGACACAATGATGTTTATAATCTTCTTGTGTTGGAGGGAGCTGAACTGTCACTAACTGATAAATACAACATGGACTGCCTGATATTGGCATGTTATCGGGGTAACGTGTCTATAGTGAAACACCTCCTGTCCTTGAAAACATTTGATATCAACAGACGAGGGGGGTTACAGAAACAAACAGCAGTTATGATTGCAGCTGAAAGAGGACACAATGATGTTTATAATCTTCTTGTGTTGGAGGGAGCTGATCTGTCACTAACTGATGAAAACAACAGTGACTGCCTGATGTCGGCATGTGAGGGAGGTAACATGTCTCTAGCGAAACACCTCCTGTCCTTGAAAACGTTTGACATCAACAGACGAGGGGGGTCACAGAAACAATCAGCAGTTATGATGGCAGCTGTAAGAGGACAGTATAATGTTTTTAATCTTCTTGTGTTGGAGGGAGCTGATCTGTCACTTACTGATAGAGACAACAAGGACTGCCTGATGTTGGCAAGTGAGAGGGGTAACGTGTCTATAGTGAAACACCTCCTGTCCTTGAAAACATTTGACATCAACAGACGAGGGGGGTCACAGAAACAAACAGCAGTTATGATGGCAGCTGTAAGAGGACAGTATGATGTTTATGATCTTCTTGTGTTGGAGGGAGCTGATCTGTCACTAACTGATGGAAACAACAAGGACTGCCTGATGTCGGCATGTGAGGGAGGTGACGTGTATATAGTGAAACACCTCCTGTCCTTGAAAACATTTGACATCAACAGACGAGGGGGGTCACAGAAACAAACAGCAGTTATGATGGCAGCTGAAAGAGGACAGTATGATGTTTATGATCTTCTTGTGTTGGAGGGAGCGGATCTGTCACTAACTGATGAAGACAACAATGAATGTGGAGATGTGAGGGAAGCAGCGTGTCCATAGTGAATCACCTCCTTTGGTTGAAACGTCTGGTCGAGGCGAATGAAAATTCAGGCATAAAAAGAACGAGTACATTACTGAGTGAGTCAGTTTGACAAGGACCCAGTCACGGGAATAAACACTAAGGTTTTTTACATGGTACCGGAGTCTGGAGTGCAATAATCACTACCTAAGACATAAAAGAAACAAGCCATGGTTTTGGACAGAATGTGTTTTAAAGACATATATTTTCGTAAAATATACGCGTGTGTCTTTGTAATCATGAAGGATACTAAACCATCCGTAACCATGAAGATTCGTACCCAACGAAAATGGCTAACGCGTAACAAAAAGTCTCGCCAGATTCGTATCTGTTTTGGTGGTGTCATGTTTTATTTGGTTTGCCCGTACCCTAATTTGAAGGATCGGTATCCAGATTGGGATTGCCCGTACCCATTTAGGTTTTTAAAGCAAAATGCCCAAAACTGGATTGCTTTAACAGGTACAGAGCAAGAAAACGTGTTTCTAATCATTTATTCAACAGTAAATTCTCATATATTCTGACCTGCACTTTCATAGCAATCTGTTCATTGCACTATTACATTTCCCATATTCATTCTTTTTACATTTCAAGCATTGACCCTGTATACGTTTCTGAACTTTATTCATTATACAATACAAACATTCATACATTTTACATTTGAAAATTCATTCATTTAAAATTTCAAAAATTCATTCATTCATTGGTGAATGAACAATCAACCAATTCACTCGATCAATGTCCGTTTTTGAACTCAAGTGGACTTACTTGCTCAACTCAATCAATGTCTGTGGTTTATCTTCAAGTGGCTTTGATTGCTCAACTCAATCAGTGTCCGTGGTTTGTCTTCAAGTGGCCTTACTTGCTCAACTCAATCAATATCTGTGGTTTGTCTTCAAGTGGCTTTGATTGCTCAACTCAATCAGTGTCCGTTTTTGTCCTCAAGTGGCCTTACTTGCTCAACTCAATCAATATCTGTGGTTTGTCTTCAAGTGGCTTTGATTGCTCAACTCAATCAGTGTCCGTTTTTGTCCTCAAGTGGCCTTACTTGCTCAACTCAATCAATGTCTGTGGTTTGTCTTCAAGTGGCTTTAATTGCTCAACTCAATCAGTGTCCGTGGTTTGTCTTCAAGTGGCCTTACTTGCTCAACTCAATCAGTGTCCGTGGTTTGTCTTCAAGTGGCCTTACTTGCTCAACTCAATCAGTGTCCGTGGTTTGTCTTCAAGTGGCCTTACTTGCTCAACTCAATCAATGTCCGTGGTTTGTCTTCAAGTGGCCTTACTTGCTCAACTCAATCAGTGTCCGTGGTTTGTCTTCAAGTGGCCTTACTTGCTCAACTCAATCAATGTCTCTGGTTTGTCTTCAAGTGGCCTTACTTGCTCAACTCAATCAGTGTCCGTGGTTTGTCTTCAAGTGGCCTTACTTGCTCAACTCAATCAGTGTCCGTGGTTTGTCTTCAAGTGGCCTTACTTGCTCAACTCAATCAGTGTCCGTGGTTTGTCTTCAAGTGGCCTTACTTGCTCAACTCAATCAATGTCTGAGGTTTGTCTTCAAGTGGCCTTAATTGCTCAACTCAATCAGTGTCCGTGGTTTGTCTTCAAGTGGCCTTACTTGCTCAACTCAATCAATGTCTGAGGTTTGTCTTCAAGTGGCCTTAATTGCTCAACTCAATCAATGTCTGAGGTTTGTCTTCGAGTGGCTTTAACTGCTCAACTCAATCAATGTCTGAGGTTTGCCTTCAAGTGGCCTTAATTGCTCAACTCAATCAATGTCTGTGGTTTGTGATATTAGTCCTCAAGTGGCCTCGTCACCTAGAGAGTTGCAGTCTGAAAGCTGATATCTCTCTCTGCTGGTATTTATACCAGCTTCTGAAACGTTTGCCTTGGTGTGACAAATCATGTGTAGTTTCATTGGGTACAGATTCGCCTTTTGGGGGTAGGAGTCATGCAGTTGATTAGGAGCAAGTTGGTACGAGTTCTCCAACACTTGGGTACGAGTCATCCAGTTGATTAGGAACGAGTGGGTACTGACGCTATGTTGATGTAACATATTGTAAATTTAATTAATGTGGTTTAAATTTATTGATTGATGTATGTCATGTTACCATGTGGTTATATCTGTTCAATCTTTGGATGTATTTTAATGATGACAGCGATGATGGTCAGGGACTATTTCTTGTCTACACTCTTGCATCATGGCTATTTTTAGAATGTAAGTTGACATTTTGCCTTGATAAACAAATACCTAATACACTAGTTATTGAAGATTTCCCGATTCATTTCTTCCTCTAGGATGTTTTAAAGTATATTTCACATTGGATATTAATGGTAATTAAACTTGATTGCACCGAATGACTTTTCCATCCGCTGTTTTTCATTTCTAAGGTTTCGGTGACCTGTCAATTATGTTTATGTTTGGCATAATGACTGTTAATAACTTGGATGTCCGTTTTCATATCAAAGTCATAGATTCATGATAAAGTAGTTTCCTGTTGTCTACACTGTACATGCATTATTCAGACACATAGGCACACAATGTATACGTTCCTGTATCTCTTGCATTTGTACCTGTAATATGGTATTCGTTCCCTGGTTTGACATACATTGCCGACAATTCAAGGCAATATTGACAATATGTTTGTCCGTTTTTTTCAGTTAGCATTTGATAAGTATTTTAGTCCATCTTGTTACTGTCTGAAAAATTAAAGGACATATAGGAGAACATCAATGCCTGAAATGAGGGTTTATTTGTCGCTTGCTCTGAACCGTGCTTGTCCTTAATTTTGTATTATCAGATATCAGCTCAAATCAGTTTGTTTATCATGTTTGATCTATTTGGTTGGTTGGTTGGTTGTTTAACGTCGCACTCAGCAATATTCCATATGTTTGACGGCGGTCTGTAAATAATCGAGTCTGGAACAGACAATCCAATGATTGATATCATGAGCATCGATCCACGCAATTGCCGTTCTATTCGGACACTTTGTACATCATGAGGACGGTACCAATTGATAAAAGCAACTGATCGTTTTGTAAATTACACTTGTTATTGAGTTAATCCATCGTCCAAGATGGCAGCCACTGACGCTATCTTGGTGGAAATTATTGTGAATTTAATTATAAGAAATAAAACATTAAAGTAAATAATAAGATTTCAGCATCATAGATAGTTACATTGTAACATTTTCATTGTTGATAGCAATGTTTATCCATCACTGAATGTTCGTAGCACTTGTCAGACATGACCTAATTACCACTGTGCATCACTACAATATTTACATCCATGAGTAATCTACCGACTGATGATATATGCATTATTATCGTACAGGTTGATGTATGTGTTACCTCTAATAAATTCTCTTGATGTCCTTACTATTTCTACAGTGCCCTAATTGTTTTCGGACAAACAGGACATTCAAGACATTACATTCAAGGCCTCAGTAAAGCCTTCAAAAAGTTGTATGGTAGACATGTGGAGACATTTCCAAATTTGACGCATCAGTGAATAAAATTATTTTTGATGTAATTTCCTACTTTGACGTGTACAATTTTGTCATACAGGTACTCTATATGTGTATATTTTTACAATGGGCATACAGATTTCCATAACTTATTCACATAAAGAAATATAAAGTCAGAAGTTGAAAGTAAAGTGAACCTCAAGGGGGGCACGGGTGGCCCAGTCGTCTAAGGCGCCGCGATTCTCTGTGCAGAGTTGCGTCCCTTGGGCACGCGAGAAACCTATGACTGTGGGTTTGAATCCCGGTTCGCCACGATTATGTTTCTAAGATTGTCAGCACCATACTCGTGCTTGTGGGTTTCAATGAAGTGGTAAACGTCTGAGACCTGCATACTTCGGGCTTTCCTCCCACATTAAGCTGACCCACCGTGATATGACTGGAATACTGTTAAAAGCGGCGTTAAACCCAACTCTCTTACTCACTCACTCACCTCAAGGTCCAGCACAGTTGGCGCACTGACGTCACACAATACAAGGTATGACGTTAAATAATGAAGTGTCACAGCTTGACCTGTCGGTCCCTTGTGACGTTGTATGTTGTCATGTGTATTGAAGGATGACTGATTGACGCCCCTAGCGAGTCTAGGGCAAGTTTCCGCTTCAGCATAGATAAGATTAGCATAAATGTCAATCAAGTTAAGTCAATTTATTTATGTTCATTCAAATGAAAGTGTATAATATCCATTGCATATATAATCCAATGAAAACGCAGCATTTTACATTCTAACGATAGCCAATGGTTATTTTATTTCTGTTGATGTAATTATTGCCATGTCTTTAGACTGCGTGTCAATGTGATTTGTTGTTGTTGTTTTTAATACTTTTAATGTTACATAGATTTACATTGTATAACATGACATGTAATATACTTATTAGGTGGAGGTTACATACCTATACAGCAAATGTTAGTTAGTACAGGTGCACAACAATGTTAAAAAATGGTGAAACGAGCAGGCTATATTTGCCATGTTTAATGGGGTCACCATTAGCTAAGTGTGAAGTTAATTCCTTACAGCACATTAGTAGAAATTGTTCATGTTCAAAACAGACATATGAACCAGACAATTCATTTTGCCAAATTTTACCATTTTCTGTCAAACTGTCTTGTTGTATTATTTGTGTGTGCAATTATTTTCTCTATCCGAAATATATTGATTAAATCTTCAGAAAGTTTTCAAGTAACAACTTGTTTTTCTTAATACTTGATACATGTATATATTTTTTGCATGCCAGTATGTGATTTAACAGAATGTTAGAGTGTTTACCAAAGTAAAACAGAGCATTTTGTAAATGTGAATTGTTTTGAACATTTTGCATTCAGAAAATAATTCTGCTTTGGCCCAAAACTCTTTAACATGCTTACAATCCCAATATACAATATAACATCTCTCCAGTAAGGGTTAGCTAAGTGTATACAGTTTTCGATATTGTCCCCAAGTAGGAATATGTGTTTAAGTGGAAAGATGCTAGGGTTATAACAGTTTTTGTTTTGAAGATATTTCTTTAGAACTGACAGTTTTTGAGAAATTATAAAAAACCTTAACTCTATCATTCACAGCCCACCTTGGTCATATTTTCTAATTAATGTTGTTCATTTTATTTTGTCCTTTTTATCATTCCATATGAATCTGTACAATATTTTGTTAATCAATAAATTCACTTGGAGGGTTTGGATGAGAGGGGAATATATGTACTTAGGGATAAAGCCAGTTTGGTTTTCATGTATACGAGTATTAAATGTCAAAATGAAGTCAAGTCTAGCTGGCTTTTTTTGCTTTTTCTTCCACCATGTGTATTTCTTTGCATCTTGATTTATGTCTCTGCAAATATCAATTATATCAACGCTTTCTGTTTTATCAAATACTAACTTTCTTGGTTTGGGATTGTTGATATGATTATAATTTTCCAAATCGACAGCAGATTGAGAACCAAGGTCTAATTTCCTCATATAACCAGTGATTTCATTTTCAAATTCGTCAATATTATTGAATAAAGTGTTGTAAAAAGCAGGTTCAGCTTGATATGGCCAATAAATATTAGTTGGAGTTTACCTTATGCCCGCTATTGTGCTATCTGCTATCATATCATTTAAATCTATGGATTTTTATTGGCAACTGCTCTTGCATTTGACTTGTAACGCGCTATTATACTTGGAAGTTATGCTCATTTTTTGTCCCCATTCAGTTTGAATTATTGTTTCATCTTCTTTAGAAATATGAATGTCTTGTAGACATAATTATTATAGAAAATTTCTTCTTTGGCCATTACATAGTTTCATTACTTCTTTACGTTTTGTTGTATCTGCTAGTCCCCTGCAATTTGCTGATACTATGCTGGTTTTGTCGCCCATATTCAGTGTTTTCCAAAATAAACAGACTCCTGTTGTTGTCAAGGTTGTTATTTATATCATACATTGATTCATCCATGACTGGACTGAATTGAATGTTTTTAATGTTTGTGGGGAAAACAGATTGTGTGAAAATGTGGCAGGGCGTGGAGTCATCCCACAGATGACATCCTTACCTAGTGTAGCGTTTCCACAAGCTATATCCATCATGGGTATTTAAAATCAAACAACATTACCATGGCCAGAATTGGGAGCGTTAATATAGCCATCAACTGACCTGTCCGTAAACTAGGCCAAGAAAGGGAGGTAACTCGCGTGTGAGTGACTGAGTGAGTGAGTATGGTTTTACGATGCTTTTAGCAATATTCCAGCAATATCACGGCGGGGGACTCCAGAAATGGACTTCACACGTGGTACCCATGTCGAAACCTGGTCTTCGGCGTGACGAACGAACGCTTTAACCACTAGGCTACCCGACCGCCCCAACTGTGAACATGGTGTGTGAAAGAATAACACGTCAATACATAATATGTTTCTGATGGCATCATTAATCACACGTAGTTCTCAGATATTATCTTCAGTCGAACAATTAAGTAAAACTATTTGACTATACACCAATACTGGTTGTCAGATACTCCTAAGAACCATGTAACTAATAATAGTAACCAAAGAACTCGCAGATGAGGCCAAAGGCCCTCGGCTTCGTCTACGATTTTTTGCCGACTTTTCCGTCGATGTTGAAATTCAAGAGAGATACATAATCTCACGAACATTGACATGTAGTTTCATACGCGCTATGTTCTTGATAAAGTTCAAATATATGAAAACATTTAGAAAAATGGCACTCACGTGATTCTATAAATAACAGCCTCAACAAACTTCAGTGTCACTGAACGTCATTCAATCATAGATTGATCAAGATAGATGCAAACATCATCGCGCATCATCCACGTTGCAATGTGTGGGTTCATTTAAGACGTAATGACATGGTGATTTGCATTAGTGTACACTTTCACAACGCCAAGCACAACCAGGACTGGTGTAGCCATCGTTGTTTACTACAGCCGAGTGTTGTCAATGTCTCATCGAGACTGATATGTAGCCACGGTCTGCATTCTTCCTGTACTGGAGGGTGTTATCTAGCCCTTTTTCCTGTGCTCTAAATGTCCCTGGCCTGACTGTCTCCCCTCAATCAGGAATTGACCAATCCACTTTGCCAGCGCCATACTTGATCTATGTTCAAAAAACAGTATACGCAGTTGGTGAATTCTTCTGGCTCCTCTACACAGTTGGTGAATTCTCCCGGCTTGTCTACGCAGTTGGTGAATTCTCCCGGCTTGTCTACACAGTAGGTGAATTCTCCCGGCTTGTCTACGCAGTAGGTGAATTCTCCCGGCTTGTCTACACAGTAGGTGAATTCTCCCGGTTTGTCTACGCAATAGGTGAATTCTCCCGGCTTGTCTACACAGTAGGTGAATTCTCCCGGCTTGTCTACGCAGTAGGTGAATTCTCCCGGATTGTCTACGCAGTAGGTGAAATCTCCTGGCTTGTATACGCAGTTGGTGAATTCTCCCGGCTTGTCTACGCAGTAGGTGAATTCTTCTGGCTTGTCTACGCAGTAGGTGAATTCTCCTGGCTTGTCTACGCAGTAGGTGAATTCTCCCGGCTTGTCTACACAGTAGGTGAATTCTTCTGGATTGTCTACGCAGTAGGTGAATTCTCCCGGCTTGTCTACGCAGTAGGTGAATTCTCCCGGCTTGTCTGCACAGTAGGTGAATTCTCCCGGCTTGTCTACGCAGAAGGTGAAATCTTCTTGCTTGTCTACGCAGTAGGTGAAATCTTCTTGCTTGTCTACGCAGTAGGTGAGTTCTCCTTGTTTGTATACGCAGTTTGTGAATTCTTCTGGCTTGTCTACGCGGTAGGTAAATTCTCCCGTGCAGTAGGTGAATTCTTCCGGATTGTCTACGCAGTAGGTGAATTCTTCTGGCTTGTCTACGCAGTAGGTGAATTCTCCCGGCTTGTCTACACAGTAGGTGAATTCTCCCTGCTTGTCTACGCAGTAGGTGAATTCTCCCGGCTTGTCTACACAGTAGGTGAATTCTTCTGGTTTGTCTACGCAGTAGGTGAATTCTCCCGGCTTGTCTACGCAGTAGGTGAATTCTCCCAGCTTGTCTACACAGTAGGTGAATTCTCCCGGCTTGTCTACGCAGAAGGTGAAATCTTCTTGCTTGTCTACGCAGTAGGTGAATTCTCCTTGTTTGTCTACGCAGTTTGTGAATTCTCCCGGCTTGTCTACGCAGTAGGTGAATTCTCCTGGCTTGTCTATGCAGTAGGTGAATTCTTCTGGCTTGTATACGGAGTAGGTGAATTCTCCCGGCTTGTCTACGCAGTAGGTGAATTCTCCCGGATTGTCTACGCAGTAGGTGAATTCTCCTGGCTTGTCTATGCAGTAGGTGAATTCTTCTGGCTTGTCTACGCAGTAGGTGAATTCTCCTGGCTTTTCTACACAGTAGGTGAATTCTCCCAGATTGTCTACGCAGTAGGTGAATTCTTCTGGTTTGTCTACGCAGTAGGTGAATTCTCCCTGCTTGTCTTCGCAGTAGGTGAATTCTCCCGGCTTGTCTACACAGTAGGTGAATTCTCCCGGCTTGTCTACGCAGAAGGTGAAATCTTCTTGCTTGTCTACGCAGTAGGTGAATTCTCCTTGTTTGTCTACGCAGTTTGTGAATTCTTCTGGCTTGTCTACGCGGTAGGTAAATTCTCCCGTGCAGTTGGTGAATTCTTCAGGATTGTCTACGCAGTAGGTGAATTCTTCTGGCTTGTCTACGCAGTAGGTGAATTCTTCTGGCTTGTCTACACAGTAGGTGAATTCTACTGGCTTGTCTATGCAGTTGGTGAATTCTCCCGGATTGTCTACGCAGTAGGTGATTTCTCCCGGATTGTCTACGCAGTAGGTGAATTCTCCTGGCTTGTCTATGCAGTAGGTGAATTCTTCTGGCTTGTCTACGCAGTAGGTGAATTCTCCCGGCTTGTCTACGCAGTAGGTGAATTCTTCTGGCTTGTCTACGCAGTAGGTGAATTCTTCTGGCTTGTCTACGGAGTAGGTGAATTCTCCCGGCTTGTCTACGCAGTAGGTGAATTCTTCTGGCTTGTCTACGCAGTAGGTGAGTTCTCCCAGATTGTCTAAGCCGAAGGAAAATTCTCAGGGAATGTCTATGCAGCGTTAAACAGTTTTCTTTTCATGCAGTAATGCCGTGTTGTTAATGTCTATAGATATATGGGGCTAATCCTGTTGTTAACGTCTATACAGATATGGGTCTAATCCTGTTGTTAACGTCTATCACTATCTGGGTCTAATCCTGTTGTTAACGTCTATAAATATCTGGTTCTAATCCTGTTGTTAACGTCTATAAATATCTGGTTCTTATCATGTTGTTAACGTATATAAATATCTGGTTCTAATCATGTTGTTAACCTTGATAAGTGTCTGGGTCTAATCATGTTGTTAATGTCTATAAATATCCTATTCTTACCATGTTGTTAATGTCTATAAATATCTGGGTCTAATCCTGTTGTTAATGTCTATAAATATCTGGGTCTTACCCTGTTATTAATGTCTATAAATATCTGGGTCTAATCCTGTTGTTAACGTCTATAAATATCTGGTTCTAATCCTGTTGTTAACGTCTATAAATATCTGGTTCTTATCATGTTGTTAACGTATATAAATATCTGGTTATAATCATGTTGTTAACCTTGATAAGTGTATGGGTCTAATCCTTTTGTTAATGTCTATAAATATCCTATTCTTACCATCGTTGTTAATGTCTATAAATATCTGGGTCTAATCCTGTTGTTAATGTCTATAAATATCTGGGTCTTACCCTGTTGTTAATGTCTATAAATATCTGGGTCTAATCCTGTTGTTAATGTCTATATATATCTGGGTCTAATCCTGTTGTTAACGTCTATAAATATCTGGGTCTAATCCTGTTGTTAATGTCTATAAATATCTGGGTCTAATCCTGTTGTTAATGTCTATAAATATCTTGGTCTAATCCTGTTGTTAATTTCTATAAATATCTGGGTCTAATCCTGTTGTTAATGTCTATAAATATCTGGGTCTAATCCTGTTGTTAATGTCTATAAATATCTGGGTCTAATCCTGTTGTTAATGTTTATAAATATCTGGGTCTAATCCTGTTGTTAATGTCTATAAATATCTGGGTCTAACCCTGTTGTTAATGTCTATAAATATCTTGGTCTACTTCTGTTATTAATGTCTATAAATATCAGGGTCTATTGATTACCTCTGAATCTATTTGGACTCAAGCCTGAAAGATGCTACCAGAGCAGCTGGTAGAACACTTACCCCACATACTCGTTGACACTGCAACAGAGACTAGAATTATTACATACTCAGTGACGTGGTGAATGGAAACTGATGTGACTAAATGTCATATGGTCGTAGTAGTCACTCAGAAGAAAGTAAAATACACTGTCTGAGGTTGCCTTTTAGGTGTTTGATAAAAAAACGTGTACCTATATCAACTTAGGGATGTGAAAATGTGGATTTTCAGTCCATGAAATGTATGTAAATATTTGTTAAATACGAGTTATAAATTATCAAGTAGTGTTGTGAATGGGGTTGATATCATCCGTCGGTTATTTACCACACAAGATGTATTATAGTTTATAACTATTGGCTACATAGAGATATCCAGGCCACTGCTATATAATGTAAAAGAAACATTTGAAGATGCCACCCCAAATACGTTATATAATAGAAAACGTCAAGGCCAGAGAATAACCAGTCTTTATTGTCCGCCGAGTCCACTGGATGTAAAAGGCAAAATACTAATGAACATTATATCACTGAATCACTGAAACACACTTTAAAGGTTTGCTTTTTTTCCTTTTGGATTGAAATAATATTGTTTTTACAACAGGTGGGAATGTGCAGTTACATCTGAAGGTATTTTAAGAAATATTAAAAGATTAAAGAGTTCAGATTGGCGCGGATAAGTCACTTCATCAAAAATTGTAGAATTCAATGCTTTCTTTAAGTCCTTGTTGGAATGTGAAATGTACTTATTACATTTTAAAAAAAAATACAGTATAGAAGAACATTGATTATATTCAGAAGTGGATATAATTTTCTCCGAATACAGAAATTTCGTGGGGTTGATGGTGATAATACTATTTGTGCAGTCAATTCAGTATCTGAAACAAAAAAACCATTTACTTTTAAATCGCCCAGTGTATGATCGAGATGACACTAAGCTAACAAGTTTAATAAATATTAATATATCTGATGTCAATCAATTGTCCTATATGCATTAAGTCAATATCCGAGGGGAAATAAAATAATAAGGAAAGTAGAAAATATTATCATGTCCCATTGAAAGTGTTAAAATCACACTCTCCGTAGTCAGCTTCCAAAAAAAACATATTTGGGGGCGTGGCTTAAGGGTACCGGCGCAGCGGTCAGTGACAAAGGTTTTCATTGGCTGGCTGGTAGTTCTTAGCAGCCATATACATATCCTGTTTCTGTTATTTCTGTTAATCCAACAAAAATAACAACAATGTATACATTGTTGAATGGGTTAAAATTTACCCTTGACTTTGACGTTGTGAATAATAAAAACATAACAATTAACAATCTGTAACTATCATTGTATTACACTAAAAAAAGGACGATAACCTCGTTTTATGTCCTTACTGACATCCTATTCGAATCCCGGTTCGCCCAGATTATGTTTCTAGGTTTGTCAGCACCATACCCGTGCTCTTGGATTTCACCGAAGTGGTAAACGTCTGAGACCTGCATCACTTCGGACTTTCCTCCCACCTTAAGCTGACACGCCGCGATATAACTGGAATAATGTTAAAAGCTGCGTTAAAACAAACTCACTCACTCACACTCACACTGACAACCTTTTGGGTTCCCTAAACGATGACCTCTTGTTTATCCAGCAGCTGGCCAAGGGATAATCCCCATTGTGTTTGTTTAAGCGGATGCTTGTAACACATCGATAACGATTTGCCACACAAAAATACACAACACATCTTAAATTTACGTAATTTACAGTACAACTAAAAGAGAAACAGCATTGTGGTAATCGTTCACTGGTTTCTGGTTGTCAAGAGGTTGTCTTTTCTCCCTCTCCTGGGCATGGTCTAGGTTTCTCAACTTCTTTTTGAGTGGCATCAAACTATACCTAAATTGTGATCGCAGCATTATCCCACTCAACCTGCAGGATATTTTCCAGTGTATGGCCAAATTAACAATGTTGATAAATATTCTAAATTAATAAGCATTATGAATTGTACTTTGTTATTTGTACTTTGCAGTAATTGTACAAATTGTCTTAGAAACTTTCGAAGTACATTATGGCAGCCTTATAGGTTGAGTAAGGTGGGAAAAATACAGCAAAAAGAACATCAGAAGTCCTATATGTGTTAAGTCTATATCCGTGGGAACAATATTCCTATAATTATTCGAAAGTACATAAATGTCCAAGTGAAAGTGCTGAAATCACAGGCTCCGAAATCGGCTTCCATAACAAAAAGTTTTTGTGGCATGGACTAAAACTATCAGTATAACCTCACTGTGCCCTCACCCCATCCTGCACCCTAAAACAATAGGTGAGGGCACAGTGAGGTGTTCCCAAACTATCGGTATAACCTCACTGTGCCCTCACCCCAACCTGTACCCTATAACAATAGATGAGGGCACAGTGAGGTGTTCCCAAACTATCGGTATAACCTCACTGTGCCCTCACCCCATCCTGCACCCTATAACAATAGGTGAGGGCACAGTGAGGTGTTCCCAAACTATCGGTATAACCTCACTGTGCCCTCACCCCAACCTACACCCTATAACAATAGGTGAGGGCACAGTGAGGTGTTCCCAAACTATCGGTATAACCTCACTGTGCCCTCACCCCAACCTACACCCTATAACAATAGGTGAGGGCACAGTGAGGTGTTCCCAAACTATCGGTATAACCTCACTGTGCCCTCACCCCAACCTACACCCTATAACAATAGGTGAGGGCACAGTGAGGTGTTCCCAAACTATCGGCACAGCGGTGCAGCGGCGCTTGGCAACTGTTTTCATTGACTGACATGTTTGCCGTGTTTATCTATCTTGTGATCCTTAGCCGTTATACATACTGTTTCTGCTATTTCTGTTAAATAGAACCCATCTATGGACATCACCATCTTGTTGGTAGACTTCACTTCACTGAAGCCCAGATTTTGAGCCTTCCTCCGGAGAGAACAATGGCAATAGCGTCCATGGACATCACGGTTTAATGGGAAGCTGGAATCTGGATCACAATGGCTGCAGGGGTCGCCTGATGGCTGATGAACCATGTCACTGAAGACTTAGAAGACGCTCATTGGTACGTTGTGGACAATTCGGCAATAGCTAGGAAATCGGAACTATAAAAATACTGGAGATGAAACAGTAGAAGCATGTACTTAAGGTTAGTTAATAGCTTTCAAGAGTGTAGAAGGCAGTATATACTGGTTCGAAAAAAGGTTTAGGACCACCCTTGTTTCATACAACTACAATAAATTTGTCATGCCATGACAGATTAATCATTCCAATATGAAAGGATCGTGGCTCTTCTACTTTTCGTTCGTAGTATAATGTAGTAAATTCATCCTGTCACTTCCCTAAAACAACATACTGTGTAACTATTATTCCCTGTAGGCATTAGTAGGCCTAACCATGTGGGGATGGTCGGGTGGCCTAGTGGCTAAAGCGTTCGCTCGTAACGCCGAGGACAAGGGTTCGATTCACGACATGGGTACAATGTGTGAAGCGCATTTCTGGTGTCACCCGCCGTGATATTGCTGGAATATTGCTTGAAGCGGCGAAAAACCAAACTCACTCACTCGACCTAACTATGTGGCGTGCGAGGCTGGGCACAGAGGGCAAGTCAAGCTCCACCCTAAACTGTCACACCCTTACTTGTGCAGATATTGTCCTACTATGGAGTGCACCAATTCTACTCGATGTGATCTGTGTGTTGATTCTACTTAGGCGGAATTATTCAAGGAATTAGTCATGCAGTGGTACAAGTAGTAGTATAGGTAATAGGGGTTCTGGCTCACTTCCACTGGAGCTGGATTTATATACCTATACTGCTACTACAGATGGAATTTTTTATGCCAAAATGATTATGCGATTCAACGATAGTCATGAGATTCAGCTAAATTGACTCCAGCTCACCACCACCTGGAGTCTATGATACAAATTTTTATAGGTAATGATGGTTCTGGCTCACTTCCACTGGAGCCAGCTCACCAATACCTGGGGCCAATCATTGCTTCTATTAGTATAAAAATGATGATGTGATTCAACGAAAGTCGTTTTAAAAGAAATATCAATATTAATTAATAATGGATAAAATTTACTATAGCCCACGAGGATATTGGAAAGGTGTAGGAGCAATAAAAAAATTAGCCACCACGGCTAAGGTATCTCAAGATGTGGCCAAGGATTGGTTAAAGAAACAAGCGATGTGGCAGATATATTTACCGGCACCGCGTTATATACCGAGGAAGAAGTTTGATATTTTTACAACGAATGAAGTTCATCAGGCTGACCTCTTGTTTCTTCCCCACGATAAGGTAAAACGCAAAACGTATAAATACGCTTTAACCGTTGTGGATGTGGCTAGTCGATACAAAGAGGCTGAGCCATTAACATCGAAGAATCAACAGAGGTAGCTAATGCACTGAGTCGCATATACAAATGTGGACCGCTAAAATGGCCTAAGCTATTTCAAGTAGATCCCGGTCGCGAGTTTATGGGATCGGTAACTAAACTGTTAACAAAGAACGATGTCAAAATCGTCCGTGGTGAAAGAGAGGCCCACCGCAGTCAAGCTATCGTCGAAAGATTTAACAGGACATTAGCGGAACGTTTGTTTGGCTATCAGTATGGGATCGAAATGAAATCCGAGCGATTGAGATCAACCGAATGGGTGACACGATTATCAGCCGTTGTATCAGCGCTGAATAATGAAGTAACGAGATTCATAGGGAAGAAACCATCTGATGCTATTAAAATGAAATCCGTGACTTCCGAATCTTCAGCACCGAGGAGAGGCAAAGAACGAGAACTTCCGGATAGAGTAAGGGTAAGATATTTATACCAGGCCGGTGAACTCGAAGGAGGATCACGTCGCGCAACCGATCCCATATGGTCCCTTAAGACGTATAACATTAGTCGATTGGTTACGAAAGAAGGAGAGCCTATTCTTTATTATCTTCAAGATGGACCGGGTAGGGCATTTGTACGAGAAGAGTTGTTCATAGTTCCCGACGGTACGGTATTATCACCATAACCATAAGCATAGGTATTTACACCATCATTATCAATCCATCTCTTTGTATCTAAGGGGGATAATGATGTCTTGTTCATTCTTAATCCATATATCCTATGATTGTAACTTCTTAAAGAGTTCATCTCGTGTTTGAACGTTCTACCGTTGAATAATGATTCTTTATACTGTTCGTGTTTGATATGCTTTTTTACAACATACTTCTTAACGCCCTTGGCTTTTCTTATCTCTCCATTATCGGACTTCTTTATAGAATACATCTTAGGTCTTAATCCCACATACTCCGCTATAGGGGTCCCAGCACATTCATCCTTCATCTTACCTAATACCTTTTTATTTACAACGCTGTGCAGTGGATTATCTTTAGGATAATCGCTCGTGTCGTACATATCTATTTTTCTGCCATATCTTTATACACATCCTCGGTTTGTATTTCCATCAACAAAGAATCTGTGTCGGTATATAAAACCTCGCATCTATCGCCGTATTGCTTCTTAAGTTCGTTGTAATAAAAGTCATACATTAAATGTTTTGACAAGTCGAGAATACTCATACCGACGTACACAGGTCTGTTGAATTTTATATTACTCTTCTGCATATGCAACGCGGCTAAGTCGTTATCGAATATCTTGCTTCTGTTAAAAGCCGGACTGGCTATAAGTTTCCTGAGTCTTTCTTCCTCATTAGATCTGACTAATTTAACATCAACACGCTTCCTTAGATTCTCCATAGTTTTACCAAATACCGAGTTATTCATGAGCTTATACAGATTCTTTTCGAAATCGCTGGTACCTATCTTTCTTAAATCTGTGTTCAGCCTTATATAGGGCTCCATCCAAGGGCTTTGATCAAACTTTAGAACTCTGTGTATTTTCTTAAGTTTCATACCTAACGATAGATACAACTGGAGATTTCTGTAGTGAACTATATATTTTGTTTTATCCATCAAATTTGGTACGAGTTTTTCTACGTTAGCTAACCTACTATTACCCATCAAGGAGCGTTGATATTCCGACATCCAATCTTTATTAACCATTAATCTTTCGGGAGCTAGCGGATAACTGTTATGATCTTTATGTAACGAACTTGGATATTCCAAGTCAACTTCTAGTATGTACCCTTTATTCACTTCGATATTATGGATATTATTCACATTAATATCATCGACCCATTCAAAACCACCCGTGGGTAAAGGTTGACTCATAGCCCATCCGTACAAATTGTTAGCGTCGAGATATAATATGTGCGTGTCGGGTTTACTGGGATCGTATCCTTCCACTAATTTATTATTAGCCTTAGAATACCTTTTAGCTGCCATCGATATACCACCTCTTAATCCTTTCTCAATAAACAAGTGCATATCGTAATCTGTGAGTAGTTTTAGTTCTACGCCGGTCTTCTTCAACAATGCATCCCACGATAGTCCGGGACTGGAATAGTACCATGCCGGGTCCAAGCCATATTGTTTGAAACATGTCTTTCTAAATATCTCGAATATATCGGCGAGTAACAGTACATCGGTTTTTAAGTACAGATCGTGATAATCGCCTAAATTCTTACAACCTAATTTATCCCACACCGTCAGAGCGTGTTCATAATCGGCATCTGTTATTCTAGATTCTGTTAAGTTACTATAGAATGATTCGAGGGGTGGTAATTCAGTTTCTTCGAATCTAGACCAATCATCCATATATTCGTAAGGATATACACCTTTTCTCAGCAACAAATGACGAGTTATCTTATCGGTATATTTATTTGTTATCGCGAAGTCATCGGGATTGTTCGCATTAGCTAAATTGTCCAGGGAAGATAACAGAAACTGTACGGAGTCTATGAATCTAAGCCCATTACTTTGCTTTATTCTAGATTTCCCATCCTTGTACCTATAATGTATAGGTTTAGTCAACGAGAACGATATGTATTTTTCCATATTATTAGGAATGCACGTTAAACCGCCGTCGGTCTTCGAGAAAGCTTGCATAATGAGATGTGAATCGTATCCCCTAAGGTTATGAAACACAACGGGGATGGGTATTGTTTGAGAGTTCATTTTTAGTTTCAAGTTACACTCGTTATGAGCGGCTCCCCGATAATTACCCGTGACGTGACAATGATCTCTTACGGAATCCCCATCCAGGGGTTTATTACAAACGTGACAACTCGTTGACTTCTTATGAGCCCACCAATCATCCCTCGTCATACGCATGGGTTTCTTACACGATAATTTTTCCCTGATTATTCTCTCTTCATTTTGTAGATATTCTAGGAACTTTCCCGCTGCATCGGGACCTCTGTAAATCACGGGCGGGTTTGTTTTCCCATCATACCTTACAACTATATATCCAAACCCACAAGGAATATGTTCTTGAGTTTTGTACGTAAAACTACTATCAGTATTGCTATGGTTGGTATTTTCTATGGGTTTGATAAGCGCTTCGAAGTCGGCGTAAATTATGTACGGTACTGGCATTTGATTACAATAATGTTCAAATTTTAATATATTTTTTCCCTCTTTAGGCATATCGATCCTGATAGCATTCTGTCCAACACCTCTACAGTCTTCTTTATGCGCTTCTAATAGATCTTGTCTGCTGTACCCATGCAGGCATCTTTCGCAGAAATATTTCTTTCCCTTATATTTAGTTTGATCGTATAATAGCTTGTTTAAACTCTTTATCCACGTATAATGATATTTACCATCTTTTTCGATCAGAAATGAATTATCCTGTGTACAACAATTCCTTTAGAATGTCCGAAAACATTTATAGCTAAATTATTTTGCTTTTCCACCTTATCAATTTGTGATATTGGTGTAGATTCATCTATACCATCGAAGTTGAGTCCATCGTTTTGGGGATAGCTAGAAGGTCTATCCGGATTTTTGTCTACGGGGAACAATGCAGATCTTATCATCATTCTTAAACAGTCATCGCATTTATTTTTTACGTTAATTATGGCTTTTTTCTTCTTATAATACGGAGGTAAATCTATATAAGATCCACCTTTGAAAGGCATATAATTTGCTATATCTAAATATAAACTATGATTTTATCCACACCCCAACCAGAACCTCTATTAGTCCAGCGTTCTAAAGTTTCCTGTATCCTCTGAATTGATGTATCTAATGATGAGTTTATAGTATCGGATTCGGTTATAACTTCTTGATTGCTACGGAAATATGGTTCGATATATTCGGTGCTATCGTCTGTGTTACTTTTACTCAATGTCATTTTAATCGTCAGCTGGTATTTTATACTATGTAAATCATCTAATTCCTCGTTAATTTTACTCGATATGATGGGCTTAATATCGTTAACATCCATGTTGGAATTAATATCCATCTTCCAACCTCTTAGATATTTACCAACGCCGGCGGATGTGGGTACAAATATTAATTCTTGATGTTGATTATCATTATCATTATCATCATTATTAGGTTGAATATCATTATCAATAGGTTGATTATTATCTAGTAAAGCGATCAATTCAGCTCTTCTCATTCGAGAATAACCTCTCAGCCCACTGTTTCTCGCTCGAACTTTGAGTTCTCTAACAGTCTGGGGTCTGTTGTATTCCAAACCGAGTAAATCCATCAATTCAGCTTTTCTCATACGAGAATATCCACGCAGTCCACTTTGCTTTGCCATAGCTTTTAATTCTCTGACAAAAACCATTGTGGTTGAATGGTATATGCAAAATGAGACAAATGTCTAATTGGTTGTTTTCATATATCTAAATACATATTCTCCCCAACCTATTCCTCTCATTGATGTAATCTCTCTTCCTAGCATAAATAATCTGGTTCCTGACCCTATCAGCACCGTGTTCCTTACATAAACAATAACGACCTTTGACCCCTATCCCGCATACAGAACACGTATAGTTAATGTTTCCGCGCCTGATGTAATAATTGTGTAAACCGCAGTAAAAAAAATCAACACAGCGTCGGTTACAAAGGGTAGTCTTTCCCATGAGTGTAAACTTGCAGTTATTCATGGTATATACATCTATCATATCATTTGTCTAAATGCAAATCACAGCTACACTGTGAGATATTGATTATGCATAGCCACAGCTGTCACTCTGACTTATGCATGGTATAGCTGAAAATCAATAGAGAAGTCAATCCAATAATAATAAATGCGACCTCTCGGTTCTTTTGTTCCTCTGACGGTGTATAAAACTGACTCATTGTTGGTCTCGGTATTGGGTCTAGTTTTTTCCCATAAACGAGGAAGTATTCGTGCATGGCAGATTCGACATCCTTAAACGTTTGAATTGAATGTCCTTCCTTAAGCAGTTTTTCATGAATAAAGTCTAATCTTAATGTCCTATTTCTGACCCATTGTGACTGGGCTGCTTGGAGTTGTTCTAAAGCTTTATTATGTCTTTTCTGCTCGGAACCTCTCATACTAGAAAATAAAAAATTACTCCCCGAAAAAGCTAGAGCATTAACAATAGCTCCACCGACCATCATCGCAATTGATGCCATATGTATAATAATATAAAATATTCAAATGTTTAATTACTTCATTATGTCTTCCGGGATAAGTCCTTGTTTGATGAGCATATCCTTCGTTGCCATAGCCAATCCAATATCCAGAACCATCATTGGTATGTCATATCCATTAAAATCTAGCTTGGGAGGTGTGGCTTTAGTAATCATTTTAGCCATACGGGCATAGCCAATGGCCAAGCCGGTGACCACCGCTGAATGATACGTCGCGTTTACCAACATTTTACCGTCTGTAGCTGGAGTAGTCATGCTTCTTATAGCATTATATGAGGACTAACCTCTAATTGAACTTGTTGTTGCGGCGGGGGTGACGTTGTCTCTTCTCCGGTCTTATAAAAGAACCATACAACCGCTATACCAGCAACTCCTACTAGTGCCCATGTTTTAATCGGATTAATATTTGAATTATTTATTAATTTTGCTTTCCTCGCCAGCCCTCCCTTTCTTCCTGCAGCTATTTTCAAAGGATTCTTAGTAACTCTGGGTTGTTTTTTTGTTTTCTCATTCACATGTGGTGGTTCCTCATTCACTTGTTGTTCCGCAATCTGTTGTGTGTTCACAATCTGTTGTTCCATGTTCACAATCTGTGGTGTCACTTGTGTCTCCATTTATATTATTAAGTGGTCACGTATGTTTAAATTGACAATACCTAGCCGTTATTAAAGCTGTGGTGAACGGAGCTAAGAACATTCCGTATCTATGATAAAACTCACAGCTCACTGCGCTTATAGCGTGTTCGATGAATGGGTCTTTCTCGAGAGATTCGCATAAATACAGGCGATGTTCTGCCGGGATGGGGAGAAACGTACTAGCTACGGCTGTGTATAGTTGTAATATAGAAGACCCTATCGTTTTAGTCATGGTAGCTCCCAGTCTAGACTGGTAACGAGCGTACAGTTTTTTAATTTCTTCGTCGGTCATGTTATTAATTTTTTCGATGGTATAATTTTCTCCCAAATATTGGGAACATTTTCCACCGCCTACCAAAGCGGCGAGTCTTTCTCTATGTTTATCTAAAGATTTATCTAAAGATTTATCAGCATTTTGATCTGCATCAGATTCTTTGAGCATTTGTTCGATGAGTTCGTCGCATAATGTAATACCTAAGGAGATATTTAAGTCTAACATAATATAATATGACATATCCAATACAACCCGTAATAATGAACTGTTGCGAAAGAATGAGGATTTCGAACCACATTTTATGTAATATTAACCGCTAATGTTCAATTTGCTACATTTTTGCTACATTTTGCTATAATTTTGCTACATTTTGCTACAATTTGCTACAATTTGCTAAGCAATTGCATAAGCAGCTGGTTGATCGGTTTTTAAAACGAGTTTACAGTGCTTCATTGCCGCTAACACTTTTCTGACTTTATCTCGTTCCCCCTTGGTATAAATGACATCATTTTCGCGTAAACATTCCTCGAATGAATCTCGATCTTTGCAATGAAACAGCGCTACCCATTTGGTCTGCTCTCTGAGATCTTTCAGGACAGAGTTATATTTTTGAGTAAGTACCCAAACGCTATGTTGAGTATGCCGACCGGAGAATGCTAAATACGAAAGCATATCTTTCTTTTTTGTGAGTTCTTTACTCGCGCTGCAGTCGTCTATTACGAAAAGGGTTGATTCTCCTTTGTATCTTTCGTGACATACTCGGAGACAGTCTTGTAAACGATCACCCGGATCGACTCTGTGTACCCCGTCGTCATTCATTACCCAATCTCTCGATAAGTAGGTTTTATTAACGCTTATAGTCGGGCACAGAATAATAATATGATCGAAAACGTCCCGATAATGACTTTCTAAAATATCTAGAATAAAAGCTGTTTTTCCGCAGCCCGTTTGCCCGCATATGATAGCGCAGTGCGGATCTTGAGGTAAAAGATTATCAATAGATTGCTTGCACGAATCTCCCATTCTGTATATTAAGTTGTGCATCCATAATCACGTACAAATATATGTTTAATTTACCGGTCGATTCCTGAAGCTTCGTTATCTGTATGGTGGCACCCTCGCTAGCATTTTCTATTCTCCTCCCACTGCCGTGTAATTGGTCATCGTCCGTTGTTCGCATGTCTAGCCATAGCGCGTACTTCGTTGTGAGGTATTCACCCATCGATACACTCCCGAGAGACAGATCTTTCACGACCGCGTTAACTTCCGGAGAACGTTTTATAGAAGGAAGTTTTTTAATCTCATCCCACTGGTGATACGCTAGCATTCCTTGGCTATATAGTTGATTAGGAACGCCCTCGATAGTCAATTCTACTTTTGTAATCTTGGGATTGTAGAACTTCTCGGTATTTCTTTTAAACGCATCGGAGGGGTCCTCAAACAACATTAAAATACCCTTCAGCGACCTCCTGGGGACGTTTAGATTGATATTCCACATCGTATCTTTTTTGTCCCTCGTGATCTTTCGGTGTCGCAGCACTCGATCATACAAAATGGCTAAACTTCCGGTATACTGGTTACGAATTTGTCTGGCTAATTCGGGATCCGTTATCATATCGTACTCCAGCGATATATTGTCAATGGAATAGCTAGCATCTTCATTAGCAGATCTGATTACTCTACCGTAGTCATTAAAAGTGAGTTCGTATTCTAACCTATCACCTAGGGATGCTTGATAAAAGGGCATGTGGGAATCTAGTAATTCAAAGTCTAAGGGAACATAGAATCTGTTACCTAATGCGTCGGCAACGGCCTTATCTTTTTCGTTGGTAACAAACACCATTTTCAGCACCCACGCGCAGTCTCAATGTGTTCTTATTACAAATACCTTGGTACTGTAAGTTTTCCCGCTCTTTATCCGTTCTCCAGAGATCCATGTAACAATAGTATACATCGCTATCGTCGATACTCAAAACCTCATTACCGCTAATTTTAATAGCGATTTTCTTAACGATAGCACGACCTATGTTCTGAACGGGCTCCCTGTTAACGTCTGTAGAAGTCAAACTAATCGTAAATGCTAGTCGGACAGTTCCGGGAACTAACACATCGTGTGCGCCAAGATTAGGAAAGCGAACCAGAAGCGTTTGATTCTGATCGATGGTACTAGGGTTATTAGTTATAGTTACAGACTGACGAATTGCTTTGACCCCTAATGGATCTCGAAGTCTACGTTGTGGTTTAACTTGCGTCCGTATTGTGAAGACATTGTTTATATTGAAATTATGTACCCTATGTTTAATATAAAAATGACTGATTTTGATATTAATGACTTTGATCTAAGTACCTTTGATGATCCGAATCGAACTGAAGAGGGTACTGATGAAACCAGGTTTAGTAGTCTTAACGATGAACTTTTACAATCGTCCGTCAATGATTATTACGATGCATTAAAAGATGATAAAAATTATGTTATCCCAATAGGCCGTGACTATTGAAAGTTTACGATAGATAGTAAAGGAATATTGCGACTGCGTGACTCTCCTCATATTGATCTTATGCATTATAGTACTCGTAAGCCCCTAGCCTTGTCTACTATAGCTGGTAAACATAGCCGCGAGTTTGTTCGTGATAAATTAGGTTTTGTAGAATACGGACGAGCAAAACTTTCCGTGAAGACTACTAAGGTTCTTCGAACCGTGCGTGATGAACTCGTTAATACAGATGATTTGGAAGCAGCCTCGATGGTGGCCTCGAACGGACTCGGAGAAATCTTAGATACCTATTACGATAATTCCACGTTACAGGTATCGGAGTTTAGTATTAGGGAATTACGAGGTCTTGACAAGGCAATGCGAACAATGCGGGGAGAACTCATCAATAATATAGCCAAGATATCCGAAATCGACAAGCATATAGCTAAAGAGAAAACAAAACTCGAACAGGCGGGCGATGAGTTCAGTAGACGCCGCGTAGCGGAAAGATTGCGTAACTTAGAAGACGAAAGATCGGCCCGCCTCGAAGCAGCTTCCAGTAATAGAAAGGCACTTCGTTCGCAAATCAGTCGTATTCGAGAAACTATCGATCAAGTCCTCAACGATGACACTACACTGGCCGATAAAATTAAAACATTGTTCAGAGAACAGGGAATAACAATTGCCAGTATTTTAACCGCGTTGGGATTTATTATATCGACTTTGACTCTCTCATTAACAGGTGGCAGTACAGGTGGTGGCGGATCACCGCCCAACGATAAAAATGGTATAAAAGAGTGGATAAAAAAGCATTTAAAAGCATTAGGTTCAGCACTGGGAAAGCTCGCTGAGAAAGCCGCGGCCGCACTTCCCGGTATAATAGGGAGTGTTGTTTCCTGGCTATTGAATTTATTAGCTAAGACCACCACTTGGCTTAGTCAAAACTTGTGGGGGTTGATCGTAGCAATTGCAGGGCTGTTGTACGTATTCGCTAAGAACTATTTATCCACCAAATCAGTTTGCTAACCAAATCATGAGTAAACCAACCGAGACTCCACCCACTACAAGCGCTGTTTTTTCATCGATATGTTGTTGATTTTTAGCCTCAATATGCGGTGGTACTTGTGCGTGTGCGTTTGTAGATGGTTGTGCATTAGTAGAAGTTTTAGCGATAGTTGGTGTTTGCGGCTTGACTATTCCCTATTCCCTATTCGCCCGTGATCGTTTGCGTTATTAATTCAACGTTAATATCTGAATTTATACCTGGTTTTTGTTGATCGGTAGCGATAACAATTTTATTATTATAGCCTATCACTTGACCGATCTTAAGTTCCATATTACTCGGAGACATGTATAGTCCCGGCGCATAAACGAAGTCCACTTTGGATTGAGCGTACTGTAATGCATCTTGAAAACGCTTTATAGACGATGGTATGTCAACTGGTGAATTAATGGCGTCCTCCACGTTTGCGACAAACTGTTTTTGTGCATCGAGCGCCATCCCAGAACCGATAATGGACGTTCGTGTTTGCGATTGTGCTCCGAGAATTGCCCATACATAAGTTCTTATCGATTCATTAAATCTTAAAAATCCTGGGTTAGTAAAATTATTTTCCGTTTTATCATTAAGAAATTCATTCCAAGCGTTTGCGGTATCGTTCATTTGTATAAATTTTGTAACAATATAAGCCAAACCACCCTTAAAACTCATAAGAGAACCTCTCCAATCGTTACTCGAAAGTTCCCAGCCATGATTAAGATTATGCAATCTTACAAAAAGATTGTCTATCTGTAAGAATTTAAATGGATCGAATGGTTGATGAGTTTTTTTAACTAAATCATTGCTTACTTCTTTAACAGTTCTTTGTCCGCTGTACGGAACACCTAGACCATGGTTTGCTCCTTTAATGCGCCAATCTTTACTCGTAGAAACATTAAATTCATTACAAATACGCTCATACGCGGACCTATCATAATTATTATTTGTGGAATTCCACGCTCGATCCTGCGGTAAAGGAGCACTAATTTCTTTAAGTATACGTCTAATCTGATAATACACGTGAAATAATAAAACAGACTTATTTAGCATAAATCCTGGGGCATTAACAGATACGCCACATCCCGTTGTGGCACACCATATGGCAAAGTTTAACTGATTCTGCCAAAATTGCATAGGATTGTGAAACCAATCGTGCAGCATTTTATCACTAGTTGCCGTGACCCTGTAATTTTCAAAGATATCGGGGAATTTAACGAAAAATTCAGCACCAGAGGCAGTTACTATAATCGATTGATTAGTAATGTATCTCGATTTCATATTTAAGTTATGATATAGTATCATTGTATATTTAATATGTATGTTACACTCCCGGGAATAACAAATGGTCAGTCTATTGAACTGCTTCATACTATCGATAACTCGGATGGACAACTCGAAGTAGCTCTATGCGACGTAACGTATTACCCACTGTGGACCAATATAAATGCTATAAAAAATAATAATAAGATGAGTATACCAGGTGAAAACAATGGTATTGACAGAGAACTCATTATACCTGATGGGTATTACAGCGTATGCTCACTCAATGATGAATTTTTTAAGTCTAATGGAATGAGTATCACACAAAATGAGTCGAATGGGACAGTGAAAATATACACTGGAGAAAAAGGTGTAATTATTTACGAGTACTTAGCAATTACACTTGGACTTGAACAGTCAGCATTATTACCACCCAAAAAAAACAGTGACTGTATATGCATTACCCGATTTAGTTCCCTATAAAGAGTTGTGCATCCATCTGGATCAGATCAGTACGACGGATAATATTCAACAAGAAAGTCCTTCAACTCTACTCAGATGTGTTCCAGTTAAAGATGAAAAATACAATAGCGGTAGAACGGAATCTTTCTCAACATTACAATATAAAAAATTAAAGCGTGGTATTATTTCAGACCTCAAAATTTCTGTATTAGATGTAAAACATCAACCTGTACATATAGGATACTTAAGTGTAACACTCAATATTATAAGTGATGGTTGATTCCATATTTAAGTTATGATATAGTATCATTGTATATTTGATATGTATGTTACACTCCTGGGAATAACAAATGGTCAGTCTATTCAACTGCTTCGTACTATCGATAACTCGGATGGACTACTCGAAGTCGCACTATGCGATGTAACGTATTACCCGAGGTGGACCAATATAAATGCTGCAAAAAATAATAACAGGATAATTATATTAAATTCATATGGTAATAGCAAATCCATTACTATACCTGATGGGTATTACAGCGTAAGCTCACTCAATGATGAAATTTTTAAGCCTAATGGAATTATTCTCACACAAAATGAGGCGACTGGGACAGTGAAATTAGTCACTGGAAATCCACATATAATTGTATTGGGTCAACCAGGTAGAGAGGAATTTAATCGCTTAATTGCCGCACATCCTTATATTAAATTACCCGATTTAGTTCCCTATAAAGATTTGTTCATCCATCTTGATCAAATAAGCACGACGGATAATATTCAACTAGAAAGTCCTTCAACTCTACTCAGATCTATTCCAGTGAAAAATGAAAAATATAATAGCGGTAGAACGGAATCTTCCTCGTCATTACAATATAAAAAATTGAAGCGTGGTATTATTTCAGACCTCAAAATTTCTATATTAGATGTAAAACACCAACCTGTACATATAGGATACTTAAGTGTTACACTCCATATTAAAAATAATGGTTGATGCATCAGGCCCTGAAACAGTAAGACAATGTAATACAATTGCGCTTTCCGATCTCGGAGACACAGAAGGATTCGGTAAACCCGGTACCGATGGTAAGTTATACGCTTTACACTTACACGATAATGTATACAATCGGAAAGAAGTTACATTCACGGGTAATCTAGGAGATTTAAGCGATGTTGATGTTAGTAGACTCCTTAAAAACACTTCGTACAATATTACTCGCAACGACGATAATAAATGGACTATGATCGAAGCAAACATCGAGTGGCTACTGAATATCGTCATTACCCCACCTTATGTGATGATGGGTAAGGGACATAGTTTAACTAAGATAATAAATAGTGGCATCGTACTCGCGGCTTATATCCCGTCAAAACGAAAAAGTGTGTTAGTTACCCCCCTGCCAGAAAACCCAGGTCATATGTTATATAGTCGTTCGGCCTTAAAAAATGTTACTTTAAATTTGGTTACTGAATTCGAAGATATTAAAGATAACTTGAGTGCAATACCTAATCTTTCTACGCTTATTATTGAAGTCTTGTTCGGAGATGCACCGGAAGATGCCTTTGAAATATTACCAGGTCTATCGATTAAATGGCTAAAGAAACACCAACGTCAACGTTGCAGTATTATTCATATCGGAGCATCGCCCGTTGCAACCCTCGAGGGGGTCCAAATTATTAAAAGTGACAGTATTTCTCTTTCTAAGATATTCTTGCCGTATAATATACATTTGATAAGATTGATGTATAGTCTCAAAACATTTAAGCAAGACCAATTAAAGACTATTATATGACCGTAATATACACTATGAGTTTATATCCGGCGCTCGGTGAAGCATTTGAAAAGATGGAAACTGTTGATGGATTTCGATTACATCAAATAAGCGACATAAAACATCGAATAGGGAAGGATAGGGAGTTGAGACTTGGATTGTATAAAAAGTATCGCAGAGCCGTGAATGCTCTGGACAGAGTTGACACCATGCTTTTAGTATCTGGCATGGGACTCGGTGTAGCGGGTATCGGTTTACTATCAACTATAATCGCCGCGCCTATCGTGCTCGGCATGGAAATAACCGCTGGAGTCTCGGGACTGGCAGGAATAGCGATAAAATTCATTTCTCGTAGGTTACAAAAGAAAGCATTAAAACACGATAGTATTCGGATACTCGCCGAAGCAAAGTTGAACAGCATCGAGGATCATATTTCGACAGCAATGGCCGATTGTAAGATATCCGAGGATGAGTTTCGTTTAGTGCTGTCGGAACTCACCAAATACAACGAAATGAAGCAGGATATTCGATCAAAATCTCGTAAGACCAGTGGTATTAGTGAAGACGAGAAAAAAAAGTTAATAGAACAGGGGAGGCAACAAGCGCGTCAATTATTCCGTGCCAAAACCAAGGAACTGGTTGGAGATTAAAAATAGATTGTTTACTATCGTGTGATTACATTTAGACAAATGCTAACATAAATATATAATAATGGAGAAAGCTATTCAATGGAAAGAATTACCACAAGGTTTTTATTATATCAGTGATGTCAAACCAACCAAATACGGTTATCAATTGTTTCTTATCAATTTACAAAAAGAGTGTAGTTATATAGTCTGGTCTCCTAGTAAAATGAACGAAGAACTTAATAAAAATGTTGAATATCGCTTTATCGATAAAAATAATAAAGAATATTTTTATTACCATTTAGACTCATCTAAAGCAATGATTGGCCCCAGGTATTGGTGAGCTAGAGCCAATTTAACTTAATCTCATGACTATCATTAAATCACATAATCATTTTGGCATAAAAAATTCCATCTGTAGTAGCAGTATAGGTATATAAATCCAGCTCCAGTGGAAGTGAGCCAGAACCCCTATTACCTATACTACTCAAGTCTTAACTCGACAAACCTAAATATCTGATAGTTCTAACTCATTTGGCTCGTCTATTTCGGCAAAATCAGCAAAATCCAAACCAGTTAAACAGGCGTCTATCGACGATTTTGTCCAGGGACCCTGGTTGTCTCTGACAAACGACCACGAGTCCGTTCAGCTAGTTCCGTTCCGGGAATCTGATACTTGTCAATCCAGCGATGTGTGTCAGTTTGCAAGTACACATGGAATTGGATCAAGTATCACGGCTGTCGATCCAGTGCATCATATTTCGGATCAGCAAGGGCCACAACTTGGTGAATCAGGGTCGACGGCGACCATCTTCTTGGCTCGATCGTAGCGCCACCAGTGGCTATTACGACCATTCTATTCTATACCTCTCCCATATGGACTAATAAGATTCCACCTCTCGTATCACATGCATTTGCTTCAAACAAAACGGTGGCGCCCAGTGAAGACGATCTGATCGACTATCAAGATCTATTTTGTGGTAAAACGGTTCTTACTTCGCGAAGTACATCAAATCACGTGAGCACCTTGATTAAAAACATGAACAGATTTGGAAAATATCTGTTGACAACGAGTTGGCGAGGCACAGGCTTTGCAAATCCTGCAATCGACCGAAATCTGCATGACAGTTTACGAACCGAATATCGATTTCGGTGCGCGATTTTGATTGGACTATGCATAGACTCAATAGCCCAGTCAAAATCTAACTCCATAATCCCAGCCTAATTCGGCAAGGGTGGAAACTGGACTTTTATAGTCAGTTAACACTCTTGATCGGGAAGATGACGGTTACGGGCTCTCATAATACCCTGCTTTCGGATCGGATTCCCAGGGTGCAGACCCATCCACGCACCTCGGATCCTACAGTGAGTGAGTGAGTTGGGTCTAACGCCGCTTTTTACAGTATTCCAGTCATATCACGGCGTGTCAGCTTAATGTGGGAGGAAAGCCCGAAGTGATGCAGGTCTCAGACGCTTACCACTTCGGTGAAACCCACGTGCTGACAAACCTAGAAACATATTCGGGGCGGACCGGGATTCGAACCCACAACCATAGGTTCCTGGCGTGCCCAAGGGACGCAACTCTGCACAGCGAATCGCGGCGGCTTAGACGACTGGGCCACCCGTGCCCCCCGGATCCTACAGTAGTTGCTGTCGATCCAGTGCATCATATTTCGGATCAGCAAGGGCCACAACGGGGTGAATCAGGGTGAATTACGGGCTCTCATGATACCCTGCTTTCGGATCGGATTCCCCGGGTGCAGGCCCATCCACGGACCTCGGATACTACAGTATTTGCCACACCAACTAAGGAGATGGATATGATGTTATTACGTTACCTAACGTGAAGTTTGATCCACATGAAGGGAGTTTGGTCGTACATTCCCAGAATTCATTGGTTGGATGATGTGTTACTTACTTGGCATATTGGCAAAACATTGGGAGCTATTCACAAGCTGATACCGACAGCCAAGACCCCCGAGGAACCAGCAAGATCTTTTCCTGTGGAACTTGAAAAATACCTCCGGAGAGATGTTGTACGTTTTCACTGTCGCAATCTACTACTATTCACTCACTCAATCATCAGCTGGAAATAAATGTCATTAGAATATTGTTACAAGTTATACCGGGTTATGAATAGTATATCAAAAGAACATACACACACTATCTCAAATCTAAACATGTTAAATATGGTGTGAGACTAATCAGTTTTGAAAGTTTATGTGAGATCACTTTAATAACTCTGTTTAACCCAGCTCTATCACTTACTTTAAAATAGTTAAATCAGTACAAATAATATCCTCATACAGGACAATGATCTTCAGTACAAAGAAGACGCCATCCCATGAGTGAGTAAAAATTTAACGTCGCATCGGCATTATTCCAACCCATGAAAGCCTACACAAGACAAAGTTTATACCCCAACATACACCGCCGGCCATCTGACATGAGGCTTGAACCAATTCACTTGGCTGCAGGTGTGGGACTCATCTAAAACCAGACTTACCGTGTTGCTGTACAAGTTACCTCCCCTCCTACCTCTATACAGAAAGTAGGATTTACTTCCTTGTTACGTGGACAAGACAGACACTCCCCTGCACGTTCTTCACGTCTTACCAGGTAAACAATACAAATAACGATGACTGTGGCATAAACAACCTTCATTCGCTCACTTTTCTGTGTAGACAATATAGACACAAATTGATTTAAAACCTGGAGAATTTATATTAAAGGGTTTATACTTAGAAACAGAAAATACAACGCATCATTATATCAATAGTTGAGGGTTCCATTTGACAATCTAAACAACAAATTTTACAGTTCACACTGATTTTTATATGTAACCAATATAATTGATTATTATCACACAGGACAGTTATTTTCAGGATAAATGTTCGTGCCTTATTCTTCCCCGCCCTGAACGCAGGGAGGTTAATAGGTTAGAGTGTTTTTGACTGAAGGAGCGCGCTTTGATCTGGGCATGTCTTAACCTGCCACATTCTGTTTCGTAAGGGAGACAATGTATGCAATTTGTTAATTTTGTTAATTTAGGGGAAATGTATCTCGCTTAGCTAAATTTAACCGGTCTTTATTTTGTAAGAATAAGCTATTAAGTATTATCACCTTTAGCTATATCTTGGTGTCGAGTATCACGCACTGGCCTTGCAATGCTGTACTTCGTATCTTATTCAAGCTGTAAGCTGCCGCGGGTTTGTCGGGTGAGTGATCATCTCCCTTCCCCGAATGGCTCTATTGCGCACTACCGTTCAGTGTATGGTAAGTTATTCAGGCTGCCAGGGAGGCGGTCAGGTCAAGCATGCAGGTGACGTGCACTCAATCTATCTCTCTTCACAATGCTTTTGCAACTAATTGTTCAACACGATGAACACAAGGCTTCTATACAGTATGACTTTGTTCAATAAACAACACATGTCAAACAACTGGTTTGATATGAGAACTTCGTAATTATTTGTCTTGATAATGTCATGTATGGTGCTTGCTCTGTGTGCAAAGTTGAGCACAGTATTGTTTCAAGTAATTCACTGTGTGTAATGTATGATTCAAACCCTTTACAACTCTACATGGTCGGTTGCTTTGACATTGTGGTTAACTTCCGGCAGAGATGGTCAGTAGATTGCAATTATTTTCCTTAAAAATAATTCGTTGCATGATATATTCATCATGTTGGGTTCAACATCGTAACATTCTTCTAAACATACTTCAAATCTAAAACCGGAAGTAATCACAACACTAACCCTGCTAACCAAACGGAACCGTACACAACAGTAATGAATGAATGAGTGAGTTTGGTTTAACGCCGCTTTGGAAAGTATTCCAGCTATATCACGGCATATTAGCTTGATGTTGGAGGAAAGCCCGAAGTGATGCAGGTCTCACACGTTTACCACTTTGGTGAAACCCATGAGTACGGGTATGGTGCTGACAGACCTAGGAACATAAACCGGGATTCGAACACACTGTCACACCGAATATATTATGCTTAACACGCAAGCATCGAGTTCCTGTGAACTACGAATACGCGTACTTGTCTGTAACCACCAGCCCCCCCCCCCCCACACACACACATACACTCCTCTCCCAATTGATATATCTGAACTGTTGAAACAATTGAAACAATTTGAAACTTGAAAGTGTACGAACTTGTCTGCAACCGGAACTGGATCCATGTAATGTGAACAATACATTCCTGAAGTCATGTGACCCAGAACGAATAACAATGAAGCCACACCTCCGAGAGCTGTCAAATAGCGATATAAGTCTAGAAAGCTCCCTGTAAACATCGGTTGATAACAACCCTTGACTGTGATGGCATCATCACGCAACTTGATAATGTTAACAATCCGGTCGGAAAGAGCTCGGACCCCCAACCCTGGATCGCGAAGGCAATCGACGACTGTCAAAACATCTAAATGTAGACTGTAAACTGTAATATTTGATACGGACGACAAATCACTTGAGGCACCAAATCACCAGCACGCAAAGTCAGCGATCTAACCCACTCAGCCACCGAGGCTTCCGACCACTGGTAGTTTAGATCATGTACTTTGAGTACCCCCCTGACAAGTGTAAATTGGCACGGCTCCCATGGCCGAAAGCTATGAATACACAATGCCATTTAGAAAGTGGTCAAATGTAACTAATGTTATATTTGGGATAACATTAGTTACATGATCTAGATCTAGTACGTGATCTAGACTACCAGTTGTCGGACTTTCATTTTGTGGAAGCCTCGGTGGCTGAGTGGGTTAGATCGCTGACTTTGTGTGCTGGCGATTAGGTGCCTCACCCTGGCAGGTGTGGGTTCGAATCCCGGACGGGACTCAACCCCCCAAAAGTACTAGAATCTGTACTTTACTACGAAAGTGTTATCCCAAATATAACATAAGTTACATTTGACCACTTTCTAAATGGCATTGTGTATTCAAATCACTTGAGACTTGTGATAACTGTAACTCTAACGTGTATGCTTGAATAATTACGATATTGGAATATTCCGTCGAAATGAATGCTGAATGGATGTCCCAATCTCGGAATTGTCAGACGTCATCCGAACGTCGAGAAGAAGCCATCCGGATGTCCTCAAAGGTTAATAATCACTAATCCGCGATCAAATACTTAGAGAGCAGACCAAGTGTTAATATTGGCCATTTTAATTAACGTAAACATGACTGAAATGACTGACATGACTCAAGTTGGAATTTACAGTTTATTTGATTCTGTAACTTGGAAAAACACTGCTTAAATTAAGGTATGTCATCCTTGTAACGTGCAACATGATGCTGGTACCATGGTTGAAATTAGTGTGATGGCTATGAGTTTTGAATATCTGTTAACCTTGCCAGAACAGGAGGTTTTTTTTGTCTTCTACTTTTATATTGCATAAATATTCTGTAGGTACCACATGCAAATTACAATTTCTTATATCTTCTTGGTTACGCATGTGTGCTTTATGACAGTACAGGTACAAAATTTCTTTGCATCGTGTTGATTCTGTGGATCAAAGTTACCTTGTACACATACACTCATACCAATTCATTTAGACCTTAGACAAATCGTGTCTGACAAAACCGTTGAAGCACATCACTGAGCTCCAGGTGTGTGACTTGTTTCCACCCTGGTTATGCCGTCATACTTTGTTCCCCTTCCAAATTAGTACCTGTGGTTACCACTTGTGCCGCTACTACTACTACTACTACTACTACTACTACTCATACTACTACTACTACTACTACTACTACTACTACTACTACTACTACTACTTCTTCTCCCACTACTATTACTATTACTGGCCCATTTGCATTGCATGCTGACAAATACTTGAGTAATTGTTTCTTATAAGTATTCTGAACACTAAATGTGATTCTTAACCCAGAAGAAACCATCAAGCCATAGGTTAATGCCCCCCTGTGTTAGGGTGTAGTCACATTTAGTCATCACAGTCACCGAGTATGACCACCTGCTTCACCTTTAGCCTCCCAGCATGACGAGTAATAGAATGCTGGGACACTATTCTAACCCAGATCCCCACTGGGACTTGCCTGATTCTAATCTATCTCCTAAGGCATGGTTTGTTTGTTTCAGAGTCTCCTTCTTCATGTTCTTGGAATCTGAAATGCTTGTATCGAACAAACTACAGCTTTTGAAGGATGGAAACTGACAACAACGTGCCACAGGATGGCGCTGTGGCTAGACCATTCACAGATACTGTAGCTGCCACAGAGGGAAGTCAGCAACAGGGGAGACAACTCACTACAACATCAACACAAGATGGCGCTGCTGCTAGACCTTACACAGATTCTGTAGCTGCCACAGAGGAAAGTCAGCAACAGGGGAGACAACTCACTACAACATCAACACAAGATGGCGCTGTGGCTAGACCTTACACATATTCTGTAGCTGCCACAGAGGAAAGTCAGCAACAGGGGAGACAACTCACTACAACATCAACACAAGATGGCGCTGTGGCTAGACCTTACACATATACTGTAGCTGCCACAGAGGAAAGTCCGCAACAGGGGAGACAACTCACTACAACATCAACTCAAGATGGCGCTGTGGCTAGACCTTTCACTGATACTGTAGCTGCCACAGAGGAAAGTCAGCAACAGGGGAGACAACTCACTACAACATCAACTCAAGATGGCGCTGTGGCTAGACCTTACACATATTCTGTAGCTGCCACAGAGGGAAGTCATCAGCAGGGGAGACAACTCACTACAACATCAACACAAGATGGCGCTGTGGCTAGACCTTACACAGATTCTGTAGCTGCCACAGAGGGCAGTCATCAGCAGGGGAGACAACTCACTACAACATCAACACAAGATGGCGCTGTGGCTAGACCTTACACAGATTCTGTAGCTGCCACAGAGGGAAGTCATCAGCAGGGGAGACAACTCACTACAACATCAACACAAGATGGCGTTGTGCCTAGGCCTTACACAGATTCTGTAGCTGCCACAGAGGGACGTCAGCAGCAGGGGAGCCAACTCACTACAACATCAACTCAAGATGGCGCTGTGGTCGGACCTTCCACGAATACTGTAGATGTTGCAGAAGGAAGTCAGCAGCAGGGGAGACAACTCAATACATCAACACAAGATGACGCTGCGGCAAGACCATTCACAGATACTGTAGCTGCCACAGAGGGACGTCAGCAGCAGGGGAGACAACTCGCTACAACATCAACACAAGATGGCGCTGTGGCTAGACTTTTCACAGATACTGTAGCTGCCACAGAGGGAAGTCAGCAGCAGGGGCCACAGTCCATTTCCACAACAACCCACAACTACTTTGGTGAGGCTGTATGCAAAATCTGACTTAGTTTTCTTTTTGAGGAAAACAAAAGGAGGCAGGAGATCATCTAGGCACCATAATCAGTGTGTAGAGTTCCGTCCCATGGTTGTTGAAGAATCCTGTGATCTTTTGTTTAAATTTATATGTTGATTATGTTCCACGCTTTTTCAGAATCAGAACTGTACTTTTGGGTAAACATCTAAGACTTGCATCATTTCCCTCATTTAGTTGGCATCCCTTACTCACTCACTCACTCACTTCAGTGGAGAGCCTGCAGCATGTAAACAAAACAAAGAATCTGACTAGAAGATGTTTTATTTCAGTGGAATACACCCTAACTTCGTTCCTTTTTGCTCCAGGTTCTACAGTTTCACATTATGACCTGTCCAACTCCTCTAACGTGGCAATGGGGGATGGCAGACATCAAGGCTGTATATCTCAAGGTAGGAGAGGCAATGAAACAACCCATTGTAAAAAGCTTTACATTTTATTCAGAATTAAACTCATAACCTGAGATTTAGCAAACACGGAATAACAATTTAAGTTTTTAAATAGAAAAGGAAATATGATGTTCATATACGCATTATATTTGATGTCATTGTTTTCAGAGTGTCTCAGTGTTAGGATCAACCAGCTCAGTGATATGTTTGTGGAAACCCATGCTCTTGACAAAGCAAAAGAACTTCTGAAAAGACACAACCACGTGGCCATCTGCGGATCCCCTGGAGACGGGAAAACTAGTGCTGCTCTCAGGATCTGTGAAGCGTATATGAAGAAAAAGTATCAAGTATTGTTTGTTGAAAGTATTGAAGAGTTTGACAGTGATGTCGTCATTAAGCGAAAGTGTGACATGCTGCTGTGTTTGACGATGTCTTTGGCTCTGTTGCATTTCCAAGCTTGGAGAAGATACACAAAATGTTCAATGCCTTGGTTGATGTTTTACTGCGCTTTACAAGAGACAAGGAACTGAAAGCCAAGGAAAATCAACCCCAGAAGAAAATTAACAAAAGAAGGAAGAAGGAAGATGAGAAGCAATGTGAAGATGAAAAGACACCAGTGTGTAACTACAAGCTTCGCTTTATATTCACATCCAGAAGCTACAACTGGAATGAAGGATGTGCAAGACTACATCAATTCAAAGTAAATCTGTTTAAGCCTGAAACCATTGTTGATATGATCAAGACTTGTTTAACCACAGAAGAAAAGAAACATATTCTGACATTGTTCAGGAAATGCCAAATGTGCGATATCTCCAATAAGGACATGAAAACCATTATTCAGTTACAAGACAGCATGTTTGGATTTCCTCTGATCTGTAAACTGTATTGTACCAACCCAGCCTTCCAGATGCACAACATTATTGACTTCTTCCAGAAACCTGTGACCTACCTGAGAGGTGACCTTGACGCCATTGTCCGTGAAGGCAGCAGCAAGTCGGCAGCTCTAGTTCTCCTCGTCCTGTGTGGAGGGAAATTGAACCTTGCCTCTTTTAAGGGGAAGGAGAAGAGTCTCACTGATCTATTTCAGGCTGTAAAGGAGGATGTCGCGTGTTGCACTCGGACAGACATTGGCAGGGAGATCAGCAACTTTACTGGCACCTACTGTACAGTGGAGAATCATGTAGCCTCCTTCTCCCATCCATCCATCTATGATGCTGCAGCATGTGCCTTGGGGAATCTCAATGAAGATTTTTTACTGGAACATTGTTCCCTGCAGTTTTTATATGAAAGAGTGAGGCTGAACAAGGATGATCACCAGCAGACAACACACACCGATGATGTCACAAACATGATCTACATCACCTCAAGTCTCCACCCGTTAGTGATCAGCAGATTGGTGGAGGGTGTCCGAGAAGGATGCTTCAGATGGACAGTAGGCCACCCTGTATTCAGCAGTGCTCAAATAGTCTCCGACTTCTTGACACAGATGATGGCAGACTTGCCAGATGTTGTTCACAGGAAGGATAAGAGCTCAGGTGAATGTTTTCTATACTGGGTTTCACTGTCAACTAACCATTCACTGTTTGAACACACAGTGTCACTGATGTGTAGAGAGGGAAGCCTTTCACATTCTGTACTCGCTGACTTCTATGAGAGTATCATAGGCTGTACACAACATGGCAATCTTAGGCACCTGCAACATATTGCTGCTGTACTCAAACAACGTGGGGAATACGATGTAGACAGGAGGACAAGGGGAGAGAGGACTCCGCTGATGATTGTTGCTGAAGCAGGACAGTTAGGTGTGTTCAACTTCCTCCTCCAAGAAGGAGCTGATGTTTCAGCGACAGACAAAGATCGTTACAACTGTCTTCATCTTTCATGTAAATCAGGAAGCAAAGATATAGTAAATGTTATCATTGAGAAGTTTCAACACCTCATCAATAGTCTCGATAGTAAGGGAAACACCCCTGTTATGGTGTGTGCTGAGTCAGGGCAGGTTGAAATCCTCAAGTTCCTTGTTTCACACAAAGCAGATCTTACTCTCGTGAACGATGACAAGCTAAACGCTTTCCACATAGCATGTATCAACGACTATGTATCAGTTGTAGAGTATATGCTGATATGTGAACACATAACCATAGAAATGCGAGGAGGGTTGGGGTATCAATCAACAGTCATGATGGCAGCTGAAAGAGGACACTCTGATGTTTATAATCTTCATGTGTTGGAGGGAGCTGATCTGTCACTTACTGATAGATACAAAAGTGACTGCCTGATGTTGGCAAGTGAGGGAGGTAACGTGTCTATAGTGAAACACCTCCTGTCATTAAAAACATTTGACATCAACAGACAAGGGGGGTGGTCTAAACAAACAGCAGTTATGATGGCAGCTGCAAGAGGACAGTATGATGTTTATAATCTGCTTGTGTTGGAGGGAGCTGATTTGTCACTAACTGATGGAGAAAACAGGGACTGCCTGATGTTGGCAAGTGAGGGAGGTAACGTGTCTATAGTGAAACACCTCCTGTCCTTGAAAACATTTGACATCAACAGACAAGAGCTGTGTTCTAAAAAAACAGCAGTTATGATGGCAGCTGCAAGAGGACAGTATGATGTTTATAATCTTCATGTGTTGGAGGGAGCTGATCTGTCACTTACTGATTTATTCAACAGTGACTGCCTGATGTTGGCAAGTGAGGGAGGTAACGTGTCTATAGTGAAACACCTCCTGTCCTTGAAAACATTTGACATCAACAGACAAGAGCTGTGTTTAAAAAAAACAGCAGTTATGATCGCAGCTGAAAGAGAACACTATGATGTTTATAATCTTCTTGTGTTGGAGGGAGCTGATTTGTCACTAACTGCTGAATACAACATGGACTGCCTGATATTGGCATGTAAGGGAGGTAACGTGTTTATTGTGAAACACCTCCTGTCCTTGAAAACATTTGACATCAACAGAAGAGTGGGGTGGTCTAACCTAACAGCAGTTATGATGGCAGCTGCAAGAGGACAGTATGATGTTTATAATCTTCATGTGTTGGAGGGAGCTGATCTGTCACTAACTGGTCGAGATAACATGGACTGCCTGATGTTGGCATGTGAGGGAGGTAACGTGTCTATTGTGAAACACCTCCTGTCCTTGAAAACATTTGACATCAACAGACGAGGGGGGTCATGGAAACTAACAGCAGTTATGATGGCAGCTGAAGGAGGACACTATAATGTTTATAATCTTCTTGTGTTGGAGGGAGCTGATCTGTCACTAACTGGTCGAGATAACAAGGACTGCCTGATGTTGGCATGTGAGGGAGGTAACGTGTCTATAGTGAAACACCTCCTGTCCTTGAAAATATTTGACATCAACAGACGATGGGGGTTTTGGAATAAAACAGCAGTTATGATTGCAGCTGATTCAGGACACTCTGATGTTTATGACCTTCTTGTTTTCGAGGGAGCTGATCTGTCACTATCTGATGAAGACAACAATGAATGTGGACATGTGAGGGAAGCAGCGTGTCCATAGTGAATCACCTCATTTGGTTGAAACGTCTGGCCGAGGTGAATGAAAATTCAGCCATAAAAAGAACGAGTACATTACTGAATGAGTCAGTTTGACAAGGACCCAGTCACGGGAATAAACACTAAAGTTTATGACATGCTACCGGAGTCTGGAGTGCAATAATCACTACCCAAGACAGAAAAGAAACAAGCCATGGTTTTGGACAGAATGTGTTTTGAAGATATATATTTTTGTAAATTATACGCGTGTGTCCTTGTAATCATGAAGGATACTAAACCATCCGTAACCATGGAGATCCGTACCCAACGAAAATGGCTAACCCGTAACAAAAAGTCTCGCCAGATTCGTATCTGTTTTGGTGGTGTCATGTTTTATTTGGCTTGCCCGAACCCTTATTTGAAGGATCGGTATCCAGATTGGGATTACCCGTACCCATTTATGTTTTTAAAGCGAAATGCCCGAAACTGGATTGCTTTAACAGGTACAGAGCACGAAAACGTGTTTCTAATCATTTATTCAACAGTAAATTCTCATATATTCTGACCTGCACTTTCATAGCAATCTGTTCATTGCACTATAACATTTCCCAAATTCATTCTTTTTACATTTCAAACATTCGCCCGGTATACGTTTCTGAACGTTTTCATTATACAGTACAAACATTCATTCATTTTACGTTTGAAAATTCATTGATTTTACATTTCAAAAATTCATTCATTCATTGGTTAATGAACAATCAACCAATTCACTCGACCAATGTCCGTTGTTTGTCTTCAAGTGGCATTACTTGCTCAACTCAATCAATGTCCGTGGTTTGTCTTCAAGTGGCCTTACTTCCTCAACTCAATCAGTGTCCGTGGTTTGTCTTCAAGTGGCCTTACTTCCTCAACTCAATCAATGTCCGTGGTTTGTCTTCAAGTGGCCTTACTTCCTCAACTTGATCAATGTCCGTGGTTTGTCTTCAAGTGGCCTTACTTGCTCAACTCAATCAATGTCCGTGGTTTGTCTTCAAGTGGCCTTACTTCCTCAACTCAATCAATGTCCGTGGTTTGTCTTCAAGTGGCCTTACTTCCTCAACTCAATCAATGTCCGTGGTTTGTCTTCAAGTGGCCTTACTTCCTCAACTCAATCAATGTCCGTGGTTTGTCTTCAAGTGGCCTTACTTCCTCAACTTGATCAATGTCCGTGGTTTGTCTTCAAGTGGCCTTACTTCCTCAACTCAATCAATGTCCGTGGTTTGTCTTCAAGTGGCCTTTCTTCCTCAACTCAATCAATGTCTGAGGTTTGTCTTCAAGTGGCCTTACTTCCTCAACTCAATCAATGTCCGTGGTTTGTCTTCAAGTGGCCTTACTTCCTCAACTCAATCAATGTCCGTGGTTTGTCTTCAAGTGGCCTTACTTCCTCAACTCAATCAATGTCCGTGGTTTGTCTTCAAGTGGCCTTACTTCCTCAACTCAATCAATGTACGTGGTTTGTCTTCAAGTGGCCTTACTTCCTCAACTCAATCAATGTACGTGGTTTGTCTTCAAGTGGCCTTACTTCCTCAACTCGATCAATGTCCGTGGTTTGTCTTCAAGTGGCTTTACTTCCTCAACTCAATCAATGTCCGTGGTTTGTCTTCAAGTGGCCTTATTTGCTCAACTCAATCAATGTCTGTGGTTTGTCTTCAAACAATCAGTGTCCGTGGTTTGTCTTCAAGTGGCCTTAAGTGCTCAACTCAATCAATGTTTGAGGTTTGTCTTCAAGTGGCCTTAATTGCTCAACTCAATCAAAGTCTGTGGTTTGTGATATTAGTCCTCAAGTGGCCTCGTCACCTAGAGAGCTGCAGTCTGAAAGCTGATATCTCTCTCTGCTGGTATTTATACCGGCTTCTGAAAGGTTCGCCTAAATGGCCTGGCCGGGCCCGTGTGCGAAATACGCATCAGTCGGAAAGCGCACGTTAAATCTCCAAAGTAAGTAAGTAAGTAAGGTTTGCCTTGGTGTGACAAATCATATGTAGTTTCATTGGGTATGGATTCACCTTTTTGGGGGGAAGGAGTAATCAAGCTGATTAGGAACAAGTGGGTACGGGTTCTCCAACACTTGGTAACGAGTCATCCAGTTGATTAGGAACGAGTGGGTACGTGTTGTCCAACACTTGGGTACGAGTCATCCAGTTGATTAGGAACGAGTGGGTACGGCTTGTCCAACAGTTGGGTACGAGTCATCCAGTTGATTAGAAACGAGTGGGTACGGGTTGTCCAACACTTGGGTACGAGTCATTCAGTTGATTAGGAACAAGTGGATACGGCTTGTCCAACACTTGGGTTGAGTCATCCAGTTGATTAGGAACAAGTGTCTACGGGTATCGAACACTTCGGTACGAGTCATCCAGTTGATTAGGTACGAGTGTGTACGGGTTGTCCAACAGTTGGGTACGATTCATCCAGTTGATTAGGAACGAGTGGGTACGGGTATCCAACCCTTTGGTACGAGTCATCCAGTTGATTAGGTACGAGTGGGTACGGGTTGTCCAACACTTGGGTACGAGTCATCCAGTTGATTAGGAACGAGTGGGTACGGGTTGTCCAACACTTGGGTACGAGTCATCCAGTTGATTAGGAACAAGTGTCTACGGGTATCCAACACTTTGGTACGAGTCATCCAGTTGATTATGTACGAGTGGGTACGGGTTGTCCAACACTTGGGTACGTGTCATCCAGTTGATTAGGAACAAGTGGGTACGGCTTGCCCAACACTTGGGTACGAGTCATTCAGTTGATTAGGAACGAGTGGGTATGGGTATCCAACACTTTGGTACGAGTCATCTAGTTGATTAGGAACAAGTCGGGACGAGTCATCCAGTTGATTAGGAACAAGTCGGTACGGGTATCCAACACTTGGGTACGAGTCATCCAGTTGATTAGGAACGAGTGGGTACGGGTATCCAACACTTGGGTACGAGTCATCCAGTTTGATTAGGAACGAGTGGGTTCGGGTATCCAACACTTGGGTGCGAGTCATCCAGTTGATTAGGAACGAGTGGGTACGGGTATCCAACACTTGGGTACGAGTCATCCAGTTGATTAGGAACAAGTGGGTACGGGTATCCAACACTTGGGTACGAGTCATCCAGTTTGATTAGGTACGAATGGGTTCGGGTTGTCCAACACTTGAGTACGAGTCATCTAGTTTGATTAGGAACGAGTGGGTACAGCTTGTCCAACACTTGGGTACGAGTTATTCATTTGATTAGGATCGAGTGTGTACGGGTATCCAACACTTGGGTACGAGTCATCCAGTTGATTATGTACAAGTTGGTACGGCTCGTCCAACAGTTGGGTACGAGTCATCCAGTTGATTAGGAACGAGTGGGTACGGGTATCCAACACTTGGGTACGAATCATTCATTGGATTATGTACGAGTGGGTACGGGTTGTCCAACACTTGGGTACGTGTCATCCAGTTGATTAGGAATCAGTGGGTATGGCTTGCCCAACACTTGGGTACGAGTCATTCAGTTGATTAGGAACGAGTTGGTATGGGTATCCAACACTTGGGTACGAGTCATCCAGTTTGATTAGGTACGAATGGGTTCGGGTTGTCCAACACTTGAGTACGAGTCATCTAGTTTGATTAGGAACGAGTGGGTACGGCTTGTCCAACACTTGGGTACGAGTTATTCATTTGATTAGGAACGAGTGTGTACGGGTATCCAACACTTGGGTACGAGTCATCCAGTTGATTATGTACAAGTTGGTACGGCTCGTCCAACAGTTGGGTCCGAGTCATCCAGTTGATTAGGAACGAGTGGGTACGGGTATCCAACACTTGGGTACGAATCATTCATTTGATTAGGAACGAGTGGGTACGGGTTGTCCAACACTTGGGTACGTGTCATCCAGTTGATTAGGAACCAGTGGGTACGGGTATCCAACACTTTGGTACGAGTCATCCAGTTGATTATGTACGAGTGGGTACGGGTTGTCCAACACTTGGGTACGTGTCATCCAGTTGATTAGGAACAAGTGGGTACGGCTTGCCCAACACTTGGGTACGAGTCATTCAGTTGATTAGGAACGAGTGGGTATGGGTATCCAACACTTTGGTACGAGTCATCTAGTTGATTAGGAACAAGTCGGGACGAGTCATCCAGTTGATTAGGAACAAGTCGGTACGGGTATCCAACACTTGGGTACGAGTCATTCAGTTTATTATGTACAAGTGGGTACAGGTTGTCCAACACTTGGGTACGAGTCATCCAGTTGATTAGGAACAAGTCGGTACGGGTATCCAACACTTGGGTACGAGTCATCCAGTTGATTAGGAACGAGTGGGTACGGGTATCCAACACTTGGGTACGAGTCATCCAGTTTGATTAGGAACGAGTGGGTTCGGGTATCCAACACTTGGGTGCGAGTCATCCAGTTGATTAGGAACGAGTGGGTACGGGTATCCAACACTTGGGTACGAGTCATCCAGTTGATTAGGAACAAGTGGGTACGGGTATCCAACACTTGGGTACGAGTCATCCAGTTTGATTAGGTACGAATGGGTTCGGGTTGTCCAACACTTGAGTACGAGTCATCTAGTTTGATTAGGAACGAGTGGGTACAGCTTGTCCAACACTTGGGTACGAGTTATTCATTTGATTAGGATCGAGTGTGTACGGGTATCCAACACTTGGGTACGAGTCATCCAGTTGATTATGTACAAGTTGGTACGGCTCGTCCAACAGTTGGGTACGAGTCATCCAGTTGATTAGGAACGAGTGGGTACGGGTATCCAACACTTGGGTACGAATCATTCATTGGATTATGTACGAGTGGGTACGGGTTGTCCAACACTTGGGTACGTGTCATCCAGTTGATTAGGAATCAGTGGGTATGGCTTGCCCAACACTTGGGTACGAGTCATTCAGTTGATTAGGAACGAGTTGGTATGGGTATCCAACACTTGGGTACGAGTCATCCAGTTTGATTAGGTACGAATGGGTTCGGGTTGTCCAACACTTGAGTACGAGTCATCTAGTTTGATTAGGAACGAGTGGGTACGGCTTGTCCAACACTTGGGTACGAGTTATTCATTTGATTAGGAACGAGTGTGTACGGGTATCCAACACTTGGGTACGAGTCATCCAGTTGATTATGTACAAGTTCGTACGGCTCGTCCAACAGTTGGGTACGAGTCATCCAGTTGATTAGGAACGAGTGGGTACGGGTATCCAACACTTGGGTACGAATCATTCATTTGATTAGGAACGAGTGGGTACGGGTTGTCCAACACTTGGGTACGTGTCATCCAGTTGATTAGGAACCAGTGGGTACGGGTATCCAACACTTTGGTACGAGTCATCCAGTTGATTATGTACGAGTGGGTACGGGTTGTCCAACACTTGGGTACGTGTCATCCAGTTGATTAGGAACAAGTGGGTACGGCTTGCCCAACACTTGGGTACGAGTCATTCAGTTGATTAGGAACGAGTGGGTATGGGTATCCAACACTTTGGTACGAGTCATCTAGTTGATTAGGAACAAGTCGGGACGAGTCATCCAGTTGATTAGGAACAAGTCGGTACGGGTATCCAACACTTGGGTACGAGTCATTCAGTTTATTATGTACAAGTGGGTACAGGTTGTCCAACACTTGGGTACGAGTCATCCAGTTGATTAGAAACGAGTGGGTACGGGTATCCAACACTTGGGTACGAGTCATCCAGTTGATTAGGAACGAGTGGGTACGGGTATCCAACACTTGGGTACGAGTCATCCAGTTTGATTAGGAACGAGGAGGTTCGGGTATCCAACACTTGGGTCCGAGTCATCCAGTTGATTAGGAACGAGTGGGTACGGGTATCCAACACTTGGGTACGAGTCATCCAGTTGATTAGGAACAAGTGGGTACGGGTATCCAACACTTGGGTACGAGTCATCCAGTTTGATTAGGTACGAATGGGTTCGGGTTGTCCAACACTTGAGTACGAGTCATCTAGTTTGATTAGGAACGAGTGGGTACAGCTTGTCCAACACTTGGGTACGAGTTATTCATTTGATTAGGAACGAGTGTGTACGGGTATCCAACACTTGGGTACGAGTCATCCAGTTGATTATGTACAAGTTGGTACGGCTCGTCCAACAGTTGGGTACGAGTCATCCAGTTGATTAGGAACGAGTGGGTACGGGTATCCAACACTTGGGTACGAATCATTCATTTGATTAGGAACGAGTGGGTACGGGTTGTCCAACACTTGGGTACGTGTCATCCAGTTGATTAGGAACCAGTGGGTACGGGTATCCAACACTTTGGTACGAGTCATCCAGTTGATTATGTACGAGTGGGTACGGGTTGTCGAACACTTGGGTACGTGTCATCCAGTTGATTAGGAACAAGTGGGTACGGCTTGCCCAACACTTGGGTACGAGTCATTCAGTTGATTAGGAACGAGTGGGTATGGGTATCCAACACTTTGGTACGAGTCATCTAGTTGATTAGGAACAAGTCGGTACGAGTCATCCAGTTGATTAGGAACAAGTCGGGACGGGTATCCAACACTTGGGTACGAGTCATTCAGTTGATTATGTACAAGTGGGTACAGGTTGTCCAACACTTGGGTACGAGTCATCCAGTTGATTAGAAACGAGTGGGTACGGGTATCCAACACTTGGGTACGAGTCATCCAGTTGATTAGGAACGAGTGGGTACGGGTATCCAACACTTGGGTACGAGTCATCCAGTTTGATTAGGAACGAGTGGGTACGGGTATCCAACACTTGGGTACGAGTTATCCAGTTTGATTAGGAACCAGTGGGTACGGGTATCCAACACTTGGGTACAAGTCATCCAGTTGATTAGGAACAAGTGGGTACGGGTATCCAACAGTTGGGTACGAGTCATCCAGTTGATTAGGAACGAGTGGGTACGGGTATCCAACACTTGGGTACGAGTCATCTAGTTTGATTAGGAACAAGTGTGTACGGGTATCCAACACTTGGGTACGAGTCATCCAGTTAATTAGGAACGAGTGGGTTCGGGTATCCAACACTTGGGTCCGAGTCATCCAGTTGATTAGGAACGAGTGGGTACGGGTATCCAACACTTGGGTACGAGTCATCCAGTTTGATTAGGAACGAGTGGGTACGGGTATCCAACACTTGGGTACGAGTCATCCAGTTTGATTAGGTACGAATGGGTTCGGGTTGTCCAACACTTGAGTACGAGTCATCTAGTTTGATTAGGAACCAGTGGGTACGGCTTGTCCAACACTTGGGTACGAGTTATTCATTTGATTAGGAACGAGTGTGTACGGGTATCCAACACTTGGGTACGAGTCATCCAGTTGATTATGTACAAGTTGGTACGGCTCGTCCAACAGTTGGGTACGAGTCATCCAGTTGATTAGGAACGAGTGGGTATGGGTATCCAACACTTGGGTACGAATCATTCATTTGATTAGGAACGAGTGGGTACGGGTTGTCCAACACTTGGGTACGTGTCATCCAGTTGATTAGGAACCAGTGGGTACGGGTATCCAACACTTGTGTACGAGTCATCCATTTGTTTAGGAACGAGTGGGTACGGGTATCCAACACTTGGGTACGAGTCATCCAGTTGATTAGGAACGAGTGGGTACGGGGGTCCAACACGTGGGTACGAGTCATCCAGTTGATTAGGAACGAGTGGGTGCTGACGCTATGTTGGTGGAAAATATTGTAAATTTAATTAGCCTGGTGTTAATTTATTAATTGATGTATGTCATGTTACCATGTGATTATATCTGTTCAAACTTGGATGTATTTTAATGACAACAACGATGTTTGTCAGGGACTATTTCTTTTCTACACTCTTGCATCGTGGCTATTTTTAAAATTTAAGTGGACATTAAGCCTTGATAAACAAATACCTAATACACTAGCTATTGAAGATTTCCCGATTCATTTCTTCCTCTAGCGTGTTTTAAAGTATATTTCACTTTGGATATTTATGGTAATTAAACTTGATTGCACCGATTGATTTATTCCATCCGCTGTTTGTCATGTCTAAGGTTTCGGTCCACTGTCAATTATGTTTATGTTTGGCATAATGACTGTTAATAACGTGGATGTCCGTTTTCACATCAAAGTCATAGATTCATGATAAAGTATTTTCCTGTTGTCTACACTATACGTTCATTATTCAGACACATAGGCACACAATGTATACGTTCCTATATCTCTTGAATTTGTACCTGTAATATGATATTCGTTCCCTGGTTTGACATACATTGCCGACAATTCAAGGCAATATTGACAATATGTTTGTCCGGTTTTTCAGTTAGCATTTGATAAGTATTTTAGTCCATCTTGTTACTGTCCGAATTATTAAAGGACATATAGGAGAACATCAATACCTGGAATGAGGGTTTATTTGCTGCTTGGTCTGAATCGTGCTTGTCCTTAATTTTGTAATCTCAGATATCAGCACAAATCAGTTTGTTTATCATGTTTGATCTATTCGGTTGGTTGGTTGTTTAACGTCGCACTCAGCAATATTCCAGCTATATGACGGTGGTCTGTAAATAATCGAGTCTGGAACAGACAATCCAGTGATTGATGTCATGAGCATCGACCCACGGACGTCTATTCGGTCACTTTGTACATCTTGAGGACAATACCAATTGATAGAAGCAACTGATCGTTTTGTAAATTTCACTTGTCATAGGGTTAATCCATCGTCCAAGATGGCAGCCACTGACGCTATCTCGGTGGAAAATATTGTGAATTTAATTATAAGAAATAAAACATCAAAGTAAATAATAAGATTTCAGCATCATAGATAGTTACATTGTTACATTTTCATTGTTGATAGCAATGTTTATCCATCACTGAATGTTCGTAGCACTTGTCAGACATGACCTAATTACCACTGTGCATCACTACAATATTTACATCCATGAATAATCTACCGACTGGTGATGTATGCATTATTATCATACAGGTTGATGTATGTGTTACCTCTAATAAATTCTCTTGATGTCCTGACTAGTTCTACAGTGCCCTAATTGTTTTTGGACAAACAGGACATTCAGGACATTACATTCAAGGCCTCAGTAAAGCCTTCAAAAAGTTGTATGGTAGACATGTGGAGACATTTCCAAAGTTGACGCATCAGTGACAAAATTATTTTTGATGTAATTTCCTACTTTGACTTTGTCATACAGGTACTTTATATGTATATATATTTACAATGTGCATACAGATTTCCATAACTTATTCACATAAAGAAATATAAAGTTAGAAGTTAAAAGTAAAGTGAACCTCAAGGGGGGCACGGGTGGCCCAGTCGTCTAAGGCGCCGCGATTCTCTGTGCAGAGTTGCGTCCCTTGGGCACGCGAGAAACCTATGACTGTGGGTTTGAATCCCGGTTCGCCCCGATTATGTTTCTAGGTTTGTCAGCACCATACTCGTGCTTGTGGGTTTCAATGAAGAGGTAAACGTCTGAGACCTGCATCACTTCGGGCTTTCCTCCCACATTAAGCTATCACGCCGTGATATGACTGGAATACTGTTGAAAGCGGCGTTAAACCCAACTCTCTAACTCACTCACTCACTCACTGAACCTCAAGGTCGGGCACAGTTGGCGCACTGACGTCACACAATACAAGGTATAATGCTAAATAATGAAGTGTCACAGCTTGACCTGTCGGTCCCTTGTGACGTTGTCCGTCATTTGTAATGAAGGATGACTGATTGACGCCCCTAGCGAGTCTAGGGCAAGTTTCCGCTTCAGCATAGATAAGATAAGCATAAATGTCAATCAAGTTAAGTCAATTTATTCATGTTCATTCAAATGAAAGTGTATAATATCCATTGCATATATAATCCAATGAAAACGCAGCATTTTACATTCTAACGATAGCCAATGGTTATTTTATTTCTGTTGATGTAATTATTGCCATGTCTTTAGACTGCGTGTCAATGTGATTTGTTGTTGTTGTTTTTAATACTTTTAATGTTACATAGATTTACATTGTGTAACATGACATGTAATATACTTATTAGGTGGAGGTTACATACCTATACAGCAAATGTTAGTTGGCTACAGGCATACAACAATGTTAACAAATGGTGATACGAGCAGGTTATATTTGCCATGCTTAATGGGGTCACCATTAGCTAGGTGTGAAGTTAATCATATGAACTAGAAAATTCATTTGCCAAATGTTACCATTTTCTGTCAAACTGTCTTTTTGTATTATTTGTGTGTGCAATTATTTTCTCTATCCGAAATATATTGATTAAATCTTCAGAAAGTTTTCAAGTAACAACTTGTTTTTCTTAATACTTGATACATGTATATATTTTTTTGCATGCCAGTATGTGATTTAACAGAATGTTAGAGTGTTTACCCAAGTAAAACAGAGCATTTTGTAAATGTGAATTGTTTTGAACATTTTGCATTCAGAAAATAATTCTGCTTTGGCCCAAAACTCTTTAACTTGCTTACAATCCCAATATACATGAAGTAAGAATTCAGTATCAGTTTCACAAAATGAGCATAGATTTTAAACAATTCTTTCTTTGTATAGATGATGCGATGAATACATTTATATTGAAAATCAAGTAATTTTTCATATATTGTACATTTTCTGTATCTGATAAAAACATCCTTCCATGATATATCTAGGTCAAGAAAAGTATCCCATCCCATACTGTTAGGAGATTTGCTGTAGTGTTAATTTTATCATAAAAATATCTTGAGCCTTTAGGCGCTACAAGTAAGTCCATCAAAATTGTGTTTAAATATTAATTATATAGGTTAATGTGATTATTTCTAATAGCTTCTTTCCAGGATTTTGGTATGTATTAACCCGGTAATAGTCAAGTATTGTGCCTTCAGTTTGGTATTTCCTTTTAAGTCCATTAAAGGGCAATATATCATCTTCATTATAATGAAATCTGGTTTTTTAAACTAAAGGTTACACCAAAGAGGTTTTTATAGTACCTCTCCAATGTTTGTGGAGTTATTTTTGTGTCTTTACAATGTTCCCCAGGCAGCCAAAACATCTCTCCAGTAAGGGTTAGCTAAGTGTATACAGTTTTCGATATTGTCCCCAAGTAGGAATATGTGTTTAAGTGGAAAGATGCTAGGGTTATAACAGTTTTTGTATTGAAGATATTTCTTTAGAACTGACAGTTTTTGAGAAATTATAAAAAACCTTACCTCTATCATTTACAGTCCACCTTGGTCATATTTTCTAATTGATATTGTTCATTATATTTTGTCCTTTTTATCATTCCTGATGAATCTGTACAATATTTTGTTCATCAATAAATTCACTTGGAGGGTTTGAATGAGAGGGAAATATATGTACTTAGGTTGACAGGGCCAAGGTTTTGACAACAGTTATTTTACTTATCAATGTTACATTTCTTTTCCTCAAATTCCCTCAAATTTTAATTCGTTAAAACTGTATTTCGTCATAAGCATATGTACAGCGTACATACAACAAATGGACGGGAGCAAGAAATATTTTGTTATATCCATCAGTTCGTTGTAAGCATGTTCATTATAAATGTAGTTTACTGCATTGCAAAGTGTTCCAGTCTAGTTTCAGATCCTACCATAATTTGATGTCTCAGCCTGTCATTGACCCTATCCATGATGCTTTTGTTTTATCAAAAGCTTTTTCAAAGTCTGTAAGTAATAGTAAACCAGGCTTATTTTGTCATTTTGTTTCAAACAAGATATCATATGGTAGTGGTATGTTTTCGTTAATACATTTCCCAGGGATAAAGCCAGGTTGGTTTTCATGTATACGAGTATTAAATGTCCAAATGAAGTCAAGTCTAGCTTGCTGTTTTTGGCCTTTTCTTCCACCGTGTGTATTTCTTTGCATCTTGATTTTTGTCTCTGCAAACATCAATTAGATCAACGCTTTCTGTTTTTTCAACTAACTTTGTACTAACTTTCTTGGTTTGGGATTGTTGATGTGCTTATAATTTTCCAAATCGACAGCAGATTGAGAACCAAGTTCCAATTTCCTCATATAACCAGTGATTGGTTTTCAAATTCGTCAATATAATTGAATAAAGTTTTGTAAAAAGCAGGTTCAGCTTGATATGGCCAATAAATATAAGTTAGAGTTCACCTTATGCCCGCTATTGTGCTATCTGCTATCATATCATTTAAATCTATGGATTTTTATTTCTAAAGTGTAACAAAACAAAATGGCAACTGCTCTTGCATTTGACTTATTCTCATTATTTGTCCCCATTCATTTTGAACTATTGTTTTATCTTCTTTAGAAATATGAATGTCTTGTAGACATAATTATTACAGAAAATCTCTTCTTTTGCCATAGGTTCATTACTTCTTTACGTTTTGTTTTATCTGCTAGGCCCCTGCAATTTGCTGATACTATGCTGGTTTTGTCACCTATATTCAGTGTTTTCCAAAATAAACAGACTCCTGTTGTAAAGGTTGTTATTGATATCATACATTGATTCATCCATGACTGGACTGAATTTAATGTTTTTAATGTTTGTGGGGAAAACAGATTGTATGAAAATGTAGCAGGACGTGGAGTCATCCCACAGATGCATCCTTACCTAGTGTAGCGTTTCCACAAGCTATATCCATCATGGGTATTTGAAATGAAACAGCATTACCATGGCCAGAATTGGGAGTGTTAATATAGCCATCAACTGACCTGTCCGTAAACTAGGCCAAGAAAGGGAGGTAACTCGCGTGTGAGTGACTGAGTGAGTGAGTATGGTTTTACGGCGCTTTTAGCAATATTACAGCAATATCACGGCGGGGGACTCCAGAAATGGACTTCACACGTTGTACCCATGTCGAACCCTGGTCTTCGGCGTGACGAACGAACGCTTTAACCACTAGGCTACCCGACCGCCCCAACTCGCGTGTGAACATGGTGTGTGAAAGAATAACACGTCAATACATAATATGTTTCTGATGGCATCATTAATCACACGTAGTTCTCAGATATTATCTTCAGTCGAACAATTAAGTAAAACTATTTGACTATACACCAATACTGGTAGTCAGATACTCCTAAGAACCATGTAACTAATAATAGTAACCAAAAAACTCGCAGACGAGGCCAAAGGCCCTCGGCTTCGTCTACGATTTTTTGGCGACTTTTCCGTCGATGTTGAAATTCAAGAGAGATACATAATCTCACGAACATTGACATGTAGTTTCATACGCGCTATGTTCTTGATAAAGTTCAAATATATGAAAACATTTAGAAAAATGACACTCACGTGATTCTATAAATAACAGCGTCAACAAACTTCAGTGTCACTGAACGTCATTCAATCATAGATTGATCAAGATAGATGCAAACATCATCGCGCATCATCCACGTTGCAATGTGTGGGTTCATTTAAGACGTAATGACACGATGATTTGCATTAGTGTACACTTTCACAACGCCAAGCACACTCAGGACTGGTGTAGCCATCGTTGTTTACTACAGCCGAGTGTTGTCAATGTCTCATCGAGACTGATATGTAGCCACGGTCTGCATTCTTCCTGTACTGGAGGGTGATATCTAGCCCTTTTTCCTGTGCTCTAAATGTCCCTGGCCTGACTGTCTCCCCTCAATCAGGAATTGACCAATCCACTTTGCCAGCGCCATACTTGATCTATGTTCAGACAACAGTATATGCAGTTGGTGAATTCTTCTGGCTCCTCTACGCAGTTGGTGAATTCTCCCGGCTTGTCTACGCAGTAGGTGAATTCTCCCGGCTTGTCTACACAGTAGGTGAATTCTCCCGGCTTGTCTACGCAGTAGGTGAATTCTCCCGGCTTGTCTACGCAGTAGGTGAATTCTCCCGGCTTGTCTACGCAGTAGGTGAATTCTCCCGGCTTGTCTACGCAGTAGGTGAATTCTCCCGGCTTGTCTACGCAGTAGGTGAAATCTCCCGGCTTGTCTACGCAGTAGGTGAAATCTCCTGGCTTGTATACGCAGTAGGTGAATTCTCCCGGCTTGTCTACGCAGTAGGTGAATTCTCCTGGCTTGTCTACGCAGTAGGTGAATTCTTCTGGCTTGTCTACGCAGTAGGTGAATTCTCCCGGATTGTCTACGCAGTAGGTGAATTCTCCGGCTTGTCTTCGCAGTAGGTGAATTCTCCCGGCTTGTCTACACAGTAGGTGAATTCTCCCGGCTTGTCTACGCAGAAGGTGAAATCTTCTTGCTTGTCTACGCAGTAGGTGAATTCTCCTTGTTTGTCTACGCAGTTTGTGAATTCTTCTGGCTTGTCTACGCGGTAGGTAAATTCTCCCGTGCAGTTGGTGAATTCTCCCGGATTGTCTACACAGTAGGTGAATTCTCCCGGATTGTCTACGCAGTAGGTGAATTCTCCCGGCTTGTCTACGCAGTAGGTGAATTCTCCTGGCTTGTCTATGCGATAGGTGAATTCTTCTGTCTTGTCTATGCAGTAGGTGAATTCTCCCGGCTTGTCTACGCAGTAGGTGAATTCTCCCGGATTGTCTACGCAGTAGGTGAATTCTCCTGGCTTGTCTATGCAGTAGGTGAATTCTTCTGGCTTGTCTACGCAGTAGGTGAATTCTCCTGGCTTGTCTATGCAGTAGGTGAGTTCTCCCGGCTTGTCTACGCAGTAGGTGAATTCTTCTGGCTTGTCTACCGAGTAGGTGAATTCTCCCGGCTTGTCTACGCAGTAGGTGAATTCTCCCGGATTGTCTACGCAGTAGGTGAATTCTCCTGGCTTGTCTACGCAGTAGGTGAATTCTTCTGGCTTGTCTACGCAGTAGGTGAATTCTCCTGGCTTGTCTATGCAGTAGGTGAGTTCTCCCGGCTTGTCTACGCAGTAGGTGAATTCTTCTGGCTTGTCTACGCAGTAGGTGAATTCTTCTGGCTTGTCTACGCAGTAGGTGAGTTCTCCCAGATTGTCTAAGCCGAAGGAAAATTCTCAGGGAATGTCTATGCAGCGTTAAACAGTTTTCTTTTCATGCAGTAATGCCGTGTTGTTAATGTCTATAGATATATGGGGCTAATCCTGTTGTTAACGTCTATACAGATATGGGTCTAATCCTGTTGTTAACGTCTATCAATATCTGGGTCTAATCCTGTTGTTAACGTCTATAAATATCTGGTTTTAATCCTGTTGTTAACGTCTATAAATATCTGGTTCTTATCATGTTGTTAACGTATATAAATATCTGGTTCTAATCATGTTGTTAACCTTGATAAGTGTCTGGGTCTAATCCTGTTGTTAATGTCTATAAATATCTGGGTCTAATCCTGTTGTTAATGTCTATAAATATCTGGGTCTTACCCTGTTGTTATGTATATAAATATCTGGGTCTAATCCTGTTGTTAATGTCTATAAATATCTGGGTCTAATCCTGTTGGTAATGTCTATAAATATCTGGGTCTAATCCTGTTGTTAATGTCTTTAAATATCTGGGTCTAATCCTGTTGTAAATGTCTTTGAATATCTGGGTCTAATCCTGTTGTTAATGTCTTTAAATATCTGGGTCTAATCCTGTTGTTAATGTCTTTAAATATCTGGGTCTAATCCTGTTGTTAATGTCTTTAAATATCTGGGTCTAATCCTGTTGTTAATGTCTTTAAATATCTGGGTCTAATCCTGTTGTTAATGTCTTGAAATATCAGGTTCTAATCCTGTGGTTAATGTCTATAAATATCAGGGTCTAATCCTGTTGTTAATGTCTTTAAATATCTGGGTCGTATCCTGTTGTTAATGTCTTTAAATATCTGGGTCTAATCCTGTTGTTAATGTCTTTAAATATCTGGGTCTAATCCTGTTGTTAATGTCTTTAAATATCTGGGTCTCATCCTGTTGTTAATGTCTTTAAATATCAGGGTCTTATCCTGTTGTTAATGTCTATAAATATCTTGGTCTAATCCTGTTGTTAATGTCTTTAAATATCTTGGTCTAATCCTGTGGTTAATGTCTATAAATATCAGGGTCTTTTCCTGTTGTTAATGTCTATAAATATCTAGGTCTAATCCTGTTGTTAATGTCTATAAATATCTTGGTCTCATCCTGTTGTTAATGTCTATAAATATCTGTGTCTAATCCTGTTGTTAATGTCTATAAATATCAGGGTCTATTCCTGTTGTTAATGTCTATAAATATCTAGGTCTAATCATGTTGTTAATGTCTATAAATATCTGGGTCTAACCCTGTTGTTAATGTCTATAAATATCTTGGTCTACTCCTGTTATTAATGTCTATAAATATCAGGGTCTATTGATTACCTCTGAATCTATTTGGACTCAAGCCTGAAAGATGCTACCAGAGCAGCTGGTAAAACACTTACCCCACATACTCGTTGACACTGCAACAGAGACTAGAATTATTACATACTCAGTGTCGTGGTGCATGGATATTGATGTGACTAAGTGTCATGTCATCGTAGTAGTCACTCAGAAGAAAGTAAAATACACTCTCTGAGGTTGCCTTTTAGGTGTTTGATAAAAAAACGTGTACCTATATCAACTTAGGGATGTGAAAATGTGGATTTTCAGTCCATGAAATGTATGTAAATATTTGTTAAATACGAGTTATAAATTATCAAGTAGTGTTGTGAATGGGGTTGATATCATCCGTCGGTTATTTACCACACAAGATGTATTATAGTTTATAACTATTGGCTACATAGAGATATCCAGGCCACTGCTATATAATGTAAAAGAAACATTTGAAAGATGCCACCCCAAATACGTTATATAATAGAAAACGTCAAGGCCAGAGAATAACCAGTCTTTATTGTCCGCCGAGTCCACTGGATGTAAAAGGCAAAATACTATTGAACATTATATCACTGGATCACTGAAACACACTTTAAAGGTTTGCTTTTTTTCCTTTTGGATTGAAATAATATGGTTTTTACAACAGGTGGGAATGTGCAGTTACATCTGAAGGTATTTTAAGAAATATTAAAAGATTAAAGAGTTCAGATTGGCGCGGATAAGTCACTTCATCAAAAATTGTAGAATTCAATGCTTTCTTTAAGTCCTTGTTGGAATGTGAAATGTACTTATTACATTTTAAAAAAAATTACAGTATAGAAGAACATTGATTACATTCAGAAGTGGATATAATTTTCTCCGAATACAGAAATTTTGTGGGGTTTATGGTGATAATACTATTTGTGCAGTCAATTCAGTATCTGAAACAAAAAAACATTTACTATTAAATCGCCCAGTGTATGATCAAGATGACACTAAGCTAACAAGTTTAATAAATATTAATATATCTGATGTCAATCAATTGTCCTATATGCATTAAGTCAATTTCCGAGGGGAAATAAAATAATAAGGAAAGTAGAAAATATTATCATGTCCCATTGAAAGTGTTAAAATCACACTCTCCGTAGTCAGCTTCCAAAAAAAACATATTTGGGGGCGTGGCTTAAGGGTACCGGCGCAGCGGTCCGTGACAAAGGTTTTCATTGGCTGGCTGGTAGTTCTTAGCAGCCATATACATATCCTGTTTCTGTTATTTCTGTTAATCCTACAAAAATAACAACAATGTATACATTGTTGAATGGGTTAAAATTTACCCTTGACTTTGACGTTGTGAATAATAAAAACATAACAATTAACAATCTGTAACTATCATTGTATTACACTGAAAGGACGATAACCTCGTTTTATGTCCTTACTGACATCCTATTCGAATCCCGGTTCGCCCAGATTATGTTTCTAGGTTTGTCAGCACCATACCCGTGCTCTTGGATTTCACCGAAGTGGTAAACGTCTGAGACCTGCATCACTTCGGACTTTCCTCCCACCTTAAGCTGACTCGCCGCGATATAACTGGAATAATGTTAAAAGCTGCGTTTAAACAAACTCACTCACTCACACTCACACTGACAACCTTTTGGGTTCCCTAAACGATGACCTCTTGTTTATCCAGCAGCTGGCCAAGGGATAATCCCCATTGTGTTTGTTGAAGCGGATGCTTGTAACACATCGGTAACGATTTGCCACACAAAAATACACAACACATCTTAAATTTACGTAATTTACAGTACAACTAAAAGAGAAACAGCATTGTGGTAATCGTTCACTGGTTTCTGGTTGTCAAGAGGTTGTCTCTTCTCCCTCTCCTGGGCATGGTCTAGGTTTCTCAACTTCTTTTTGAGTGGCATCAAACTATACCTAAATTGTGATCGCAGCATTATCCCACTCAACCTGCAGGATATTTTCCAGTGTATGGCCAAATTAACAATGTTGATAAATATTCTAAATTAATAAGCATTATGAATTGTACTTTGTTATTTGTACTTTGCAGTAATTGTACAAATTGTCTTAGAAACTTTCGAAGTACATTATGGCAGCCTTATAGGTTGAGTAAGGTGGGAAAAATACAGCAAAAAGAACATCAGAAGTCCTATATGTGTTAAGTCTATATCCGTGGGAACAATATTCCTATAATTATTCGAAAGTACATAAATGTCCAAGTGAAAGTGCTGAAATCACAGGCTCCGAAATCGGCTTCCATAACAAAAAGTTTTTGTGGCATGGACTAAAACTATCGGTATATCCTCACTGTGCCCTCACCCCAACCTACACCCTATAACAATAGATGAGGGCACAGTGAGGTGTTCCCAAACTATCGGTATAACCTCACTGTGCCCTCACCCCATCCTGCACCCTATAACAATAGGTGAGGGCACAGTGAGGTGTTCCCAAACTATCGGTATAACCTCACTGTGCCCTCACCCCAACCTGTACCCTATAACAATAGGTGAGGGCACAGTGAGGTGTTCCCAAACTATCGGCACAGCGGTGCAGCGGCGCTTGGCAACCGTTTTCATTGACTGACATGTTTGCCGTGTTTATCTATCTTGTGATCCTTAGCCGTTATACATACTGTTTCTGCTATTTCTGTTAAATAGAACCCATCTATGGACATCACCATCTTGTTGGTAGACTTCACTTCACTGAAGCCCAGATTTTGAGCCTTCCTCCGGAGAGAACAATGGCAATAGCGTCCATGGACATCAAGGTTTAATGGGAAGCTGGAATCTGGATCACAATGGCTGCAGGGGTCGCCTGATGTCTGATGAACCATGTCACTGAAGACTTAGAAGACGCTCATAGGTACGTCGTGGACAATTCGGCAATAGCTAGGAAATCGGAACTATAAAAATACTTGAGATGAAACAGTAGAAGCATGTACTTAAGGTTAGTTAATAGCTTTCAAGAGTGTAGAAGGCAGTATATACTGGTTCGAAAAAAGGTTTAGGACCACCCTTCTTTCATACAACTACAATAAATTTGTCATGCCATGACAGATTAATCATTCCAATATGAAAGGATCGTGGCTCTTCTACTTTTCGTTCGTAGTATAATGTAGTGAATTCATCCTGTCACTTCCCTAAAACAACATACTGTGTAACTATTATTCCCTGTAGGCATTAGTAGGCCTAACCATGTGGGGATGGTCGGGTGGCCTAGTGGTTAAAGCGTTCGCTCGTAACGCCGAGGACAAGGGTTCGATTCACGACATGGGTACAATGTGTGAAGCCCATTTCTGGTGTCACCCGCCGTGATATTGCTGGAATATTGCTTGAAGCGGCGAAAAACCAAACTCACTCACTCGACCTAACTATGTGGCGTGCGAGGCTGGGCACACAGGGCAAGTCAAGCTCCACCCTAAACTGTCACACCCATACTTGTGCAGATATTGTCCTTCTATGGAGTGCACCAATTCTACTCGATGTGATCTGTGTGTTGATTCTACTTAGGCGGAATTATTCAAGGAATTAGTCATGCAGTGGTACAAGTCTTAACTCGACAAACCTAAATATATGATAGTTCTAACTCATCTGGCTCGTCTATTTCGGCAAAATCAGCAAAATCCAAACCAGTTAAACAGGCGTCTATCGACGATTTTGTCCAGGGACCCTGGTTGTCTCTGACAAACGACCACGAGTCCGTTCAGCTAGTTCCGTTCCGGGAATCTGATACTTGTCAATCCAGCGATGTGTGTCAGTTTGCAAGTACACATGGAATTGGATCAAGTATCACGGCTGTCGATCCAGTGCATCATATTTCGGATCAGCAAGGGCCACAACTTGGTGAATCAGGGTCGACGGCTACCATCTTCTTGGCTCGATCGTAGCGCCACCAGTGGCTATTACGACCATTCTATTCTATACCTCTCCCATATGGACTAATAAGATTCCACCTCTCGTATCACATGCATTTGCTTCAAACAAAACGGTGGCGCCCAGTGAAGACGATCTGATCGACTATCAAGATCTATTTTGTGGTAAAACGGTTCTTACTTCGCGAAGTACATCAAATCACGTGAGCACCTTGATTAAAAACATGAACAGATTTGGAAAATATCTGTTGACAACGAGTTGGCGAGGCACAGGCTTTGCAAATCCTGCAATCGACCGAAATCTGCATGACAGTTTACGAACCGAATATCGATTTCGGTGCGCGATTTTGATTGGACTATGCATAGACTCAATAGCCCAGTCAAAATCTAACTCCATAATCCCAGCCTAATTCGGGAAGGGTGGAAACTGGACTTTTATAGTCAGTTAACGCTCTTGATCGGGAAGATGACGGTTACCGGCTCTCATGATACCCTGCTTTCGGATCGGATTCCCAGGGTGCAGACCCATCCACGCACCTCGGATCCTACAGTGAGTGAGTGAGTTGGGTCTAACGCCGCTTTTTACAGTATTCCAGTCATATCACGGCGTGTCAGCTTAATGTGGGAGGAAAGCCCGAAGTGATGCAGGTCTCAGACGTTTACCACTTCGGTGAAACCCACGTGCTGACAAACCTAGAAACATATTCGGGGCGGACCGGGATTCGAACCCACAACCATAGGTTCCTGGCATGCCCAAGGGACGCAACTCTGCACAGCGAATCGCGGCGGCTTAGACGACTGGGCCACCCGTGCCCCCCGGATCCTACAGTAGTTGCTGTCGATCCAGTGCATCATATTTCGGATCAGCAAGGGCCACAACGGGGTGAATCAGGGTGAATTACGGCCTCTCGTGATACCCTGCTTTCGGATCGGATTCCCCGGGTGCAGGCCCATCCACGGACCTCGGATCCTACAGTATTTGCCACACCAACTAAGGAGATGGATATGATGTTATAAAGTTACATAACGTGAAGTTTGATACGCATGAAGGGAGCTTGGTCGTACATTCCCAGAATTCTTTGGGGGATGATTTGTTGCCTACTTGGCATATTGGCCAAACATTGGAAGTTATTCACAAGCTGATACCGACAACTAAGCCCCCCGAGGAACCAGCAAGATCTTTTCCCGTCGAACTTAAAAAATACCTCCGGAGAGAAGTCCGTTTTCACTGTCGCAATCTACAACTATTCACTCACTCACTCATCAGCTGGAAATAAATGTCATTAGAATATTGTTACAACTTATACCGGGTTATGAATAGTATATCAAAAGAAGATACACACACTATCTCAAATCTAAACATGTTAAATATGGTGTGAGATTGAAACAGTTTTGAAAGTTTATGTGAGATCGCTTTAATAACTCTGTTTAACCCAGCTCTGTCACTTACTTTAAAATAGTTAAATCAGTACAAATAATATCCTCATACAGGACAATGATCTTCAGTACAAAGAAGACGCCATCCCATGAGTGAGTAAAAATTTAACGTCGCATGGGCATTATTCCAACCCATGAAAACCTACACAAGACAAAGTTTATACCCCAACATACACCGCCGGCCATCTGACATGAGGCTTGAACCACTTCACTTGGCTGCAGGTGTGGGACTCATCTAAAACCAGACTTACCGTGTTGCTGTACAAGTTACCTCCCCTCCTACCTCTATACAGAAAGTAGGATTTACTTCCTTGTTACGTGGACAAGACAGACATTCCCCTGCACGTTCTTCACGTCTTACCAGGTAAACAATACAAATAACGATGACTGTGGCATAAACAACCTTCATTCGCTCACTTTTCTGTGTAGACAATATAGACACAAATTGATTTAAAACCTGGAGAATTTATATTAAAGGGTTTATACTTAGAAACAGAAAATACAACGCATCATTATATCAATAGTTGAGGGTTCCATTTGACAATCTAAACAACAAATTTTACAGTTCACACTGATTTTTATATGTAACCAATATAATTGATTATTATCACACAGGACAGTTATTTTCAGGATAAATGTTCGTGCCTTATTCTTCCCCGCCCTGAACGCAGGGAGGTTAATAGGTTAGAGTGTTTTTGACTGAAGGAGCGCGCTTTGATCTGGGCATGTTTTAACCTGACACATTCTGTTTCGTAATGGAGACAATGTATGCAATTTGTTCATTTTGTTCATTTAGGGGAAATATATCTCGCTTTGCTAAAGTTAACCGGTCTTTATTTTGTAAGAATAAACTATAAGTATTATCACCTTTAGCTATATCTTGGTGTCGAGCTTTATCACGCACTGGCCTTGCAATGCTGTACTTCGTATCTTATTCAAGCTGTGAGCTGCCGCGGGTTTGGAGGGTGAGTTATTATACGCATGAATAGCTCTATTGCGCACTACCTTTCAGTGTATGGTAAGTTATTCAGGCTGCCAGGGAGGCGGTCAGGTCAAACATGCAGGTGACGCGCACTCAATCTTTCTCTCTTCACAATGATTTTGCAACTACAGTCCGTTTGACTCCAAATGAGAACGATGAATTGCAAAATAACTCGAAATCCAGAAAAGTGTATGAAACATCAATACGGTACTTGACCATAAATACCCTGTACCCAACAAAATCTGAATTTTGTTTATTTTAAGAACCATGACGGATGAAGTTCTTTAAGAAACTATCATGTAGTTTTGTATAGAAATGTGTACATGACACGTAGGGGGGACAAACCGTGGTAGGCACAGCGCAAGCACGCATGCACTGCACGGTCTGTGGTAGGGGAAATGACAGAGCGTGAGAGGGGCCGTCTCATGATAATTTCAGTCGCAATCTGACTGGCTCATGCCATAGATCTCGTCGTTGGAACTGCTGGTGCCTGAACCGACTGCCACTATTATAGGTTGGACTGTTGCTGGCCGTAGTCCATCTCGTGACCAATAACGTGGCTCTATCTCGTCAACGACTGTGGCCACACAACGCCTCCATGTTTCTACTGTTACCCGACCAAGGGATTCCTTTACGAGTTGTTCAACGTCTTGTAATTTGAACGTTGTGTTCGATCGTTCAACGTCACCCTTGACGATGCCCCATACCAACTCGACTGGATTCAGGTCGCAGTGATAAGGTGGCAGTCGTAAGACAGCGTGACCCTACGCTTGATGTAACTGTCAACTTTATACACGGGGTCAGGTTTCATAGTTTTGATGATTTCATAGAGCTGTGGTTTCGTCGCTCCAGAAGGAAAGGTAATGTTCCTCCGTTGCAGCCAAGTAACCATGTCTCCTTTACGGTTATTCTCTGGGAGAAAACCCTGACTAGCAGAACCAGCATGGAGAACTATGAGTCTTTCACCCTTTCCCATTGGTAACTTTCTACCAGACTCCTTACAGTCACCACTGGGTACCCACTGACTGCTGGCTGTGTGTGACTCATTTACCCATGTCTCATCTAAGAAGACGGGCTCATATCCTTCTTCACGTTTCTGCTTGATGGTACGAAGGTAATGATTTCGGAGACGAACAATGTCAGACCGTTCAAACAACACAGCCCTATTTTCTCCAGTTATCTTTTTGTATTTGTAACCAAATGTATGCAACACCTGCCATAGTTTGTACTTTGTAACACGTAAATCATGGTCAGTTTCAATGTGTTTCTTCAAAATCCTTACAGGACAGGTACTTATTTTCTGAGTGCTGTTTAACAATTCCACGTCTGACTTGATCCCTTTGAAAAAAACCTGTTTAATTTATCAACCTTGCGTGGTTTTGACATGTTCCCTACCTCCTTGGCCTGACTTTTTGTATCTCGTTGACAAACAACATTTTAAGTTTCTGAGGGGACATACCAAGAGCTTTTGAAGCTCGTTTTAAGAATTTATTAATTGCATAAAAAGGCTTTGCTCTTTCTGCTTCACTTCTAAAGAAATCATACACATTCAACATTAACTGTTTAACATCTGCTGAGTAGCGCATCTTGTCATTGAATGAACAGGTCACTGTGTAGCACGTGCAGACCGTGCTTGCGCTGTTCCTTCAAACTAATTGTTCAACACGATGAAATACCAGGCTTCTATACAGTATGACTTTGTTCAATAAACAACACATGTCAAACAACTGGTTTGATATGAGAACTTTGTAATTATTTGTCTTGATAATGTCATGTATGGTGCTTGCTCTGTGTGCAAAGTTGAGCACAGTATTGTTTCAAGTAATTCACTGTGTGTAATGCATGATTCAAACCCTTTACAACTCTACATGGTCGGTTGCTTTGACATTGTTGTTAACTTCCGGCAGAGATGGTCTGTAGATTGCAATTATTTTCCTAAAAAATAATACGTTGCATGATATATTCACCATATTCGGTTCAACATCGTAATATTCTTCTGAACATACTTAAAATGTAAACCGGAAGTAATCACAACACAAACCCTGCTAACCAAATGGAACCGTACACAACAGTAATAAATGAATGAGTGAGTGAGTTGGGTTTAACGCCGGGGGGGGGGGGGGGGGGGGGGGTTAGTGATTGCTTATATAAAAATTTGGAATTTTGAGTTTTGGAATAATGCCGAGGGGGGTCTGTCTACGGGGGCCTATTGAGGTGTTTGTTTGTTTATGTCATGTTGCTTTTGATAGTTTATTGGTTAATTAGATGCGTTTAATTAGGCCTGTTTTAATTAGGTATACGAATAGGGCTTTAAAGGTTTCTGGTTTATTTTGAGGATTTAAGATTGATTCTAGGGTGAGAGCCTTATTTAGGTTGAGGGTTGATTTAAGTGTGTCACGGTGTGCTTTGTACTTGGTGCAGTGTATGAGTGCATGTTCAGGTGTTTCTAAGTGTTTGCAGTGTGGGCAGTTTCCTTTTCCGTGTTTTTTGAATTTTTGAAGCTGACTATTTAAGCTGGTGCGCCCTGTTTGTAATTTGTTGATTATTCTATCTATTCTTTTGGTTGGATGGTGGATTTTTGGTTTAGTTAGGGGCTTTTTGAGAATATTTCTTATTTGGCTATTTGATTTTGAGTAAAGGCTGTGCCATTTTTTAGTTATTTTTCGTTTGTTGATACTTTTGATTTCTGATTTGGAAATGGGTAGCTTTAGTCTTACTTCCGGGATTTTGAGGGATTCTTTAGCTGCTTTGTCCGCGTTTTCGTTACCGTATATTCCTACGTGTGCGGGGATCCAGATAAAAACTATTTGTTTGCCTTCCTCAGTTAGTTTGTTTGCACTTTTTAGCATTTGGTTTATCATATTAGGGCGGTTTTTGGTTTTTTTTATTTTGGAGGGCCTGTATTCCCCTTAGTGAGTCTGTGAGTATTAGGATTTTTTTATGCTTTGTAGCGTGTTGGTTGTGTAGGGCTGAGGCCATGCCCATTAGCTCTGCTGTGAAAATTGATTGGTTGTTTGGGAGTCGGAAAGATTGAGTATTTTTGGTTGGTTGTGAGATGTGGACTACGAAACTGTGTGATTGGAGATCGGATCAGAGGATCCCTCTGTGTAGATGTGGCACCAATTTGGCCAGTTTTCGTGTATGTATGCTAGTGTTGTGGTTTTGGCTATGTTTGGGTCGGTCTGTTTATTTAGTGTGTTGGCTAGTGATGTGTCTATTGTGGGGATTTTGAGTTTTGGGGTGAATATATTGGATTGTTTGCAATTTTGGTTTAGGTTGTTTATTTGGTGTTCGTTTAGGTAGTTAGTTATTCGTTGGGATATTGGTCAAAGTAGGGGGTGTTTCCTAGTTAGCGCTTTGTTTTGAGGTCTGATGTTTTGTTTTATAAGGTTTTGGATGAGGGGGTTTGATTGGGACGAGGCCCAGAAGTTTAGGGTTAAGTGTTCTCTGCGAAGATTTAGTGGCATATTTCCCGTTAGTGCCTGGAGAGAAGTAAGGGAGGTGCCCTGTTGGGTTCGTGTGACTAGTTTTAGAGCCTGGTATTGTATTGAGTCTAGCTTTTGGGAGAGGGTTTGGTTTAGGGTGTTATAGATGGAGCATCCGTAGTCTAGTTTAGATCTTATTAGTGAGGTGTAAAGTTGGTAGAGCGTGTCTTTAGCGGCCCCCCAGTTGGATCCGGTGAGACATCTTGGTGTGTTTAGATCCTTGCTGCATTTTGTATTTAGATAGTTTACATGAGCTTCCCATGTAAGGTGTTCATCGAAGATTAGTCCCAAGAATTTAGTAAGTTTTTTTAAATTGATTTGTTTGTTGTTTATCTGTAGGTTTGGGATGGTCTGTTTCATATTCCTGTGTTTAAATACTATTCCTGTAGTTTTTTCGGGGTTGAGGGAGAAACCCCATTTATCGGCCCATTGTTGTATTTGGTTTAAGGATTTTTGGAGTAGATTCTCGGTTATTTGGATGCTTTTGTTGCGTATCCAGATGGCTCCGTCGTCTGCGAATTTAGAAGTGTTTATTTTATGGGGTAAGCCCTCAAAGAGATCGTTAATCATTATGTTAAAGAGTTTTGGGCTGAGGATGCTGCCCTTGGGAGTGCCATTTTCTAGGGGAAAACTGATCCGATAGAGTATGGTCTATACCCACTGTTATTTTCCTGTCATTTAAGAAATCCTGGATGTAATTTAGTATTTGTCCTTTTAGTCCTATTTTTTTCAGTTTTTGAATTACCCCGTCATGCCAAACCATATCGAAAGCTTTTGAGAAGTCCAAAAAGATGCCTGTTGTGTATTGTTTGTTGAGTTGTCCCAGTTTTATTTCCTGTTCTAGCCGGGCAAGGTTATCTGGGGTTGAGCGGCCAGGAGTGAAACCGCTTTGATCTGGATTAATGATGTTCTTTTGAGTTAGATAGTGGTGAAGTCTATTTTTGGCCATGGATTCCATTACTTTGCATAGGTTAGAGGTTAGAGAGATTGGTCTGTACGAGTTGGCCTGGTTAGCTGGTTTATTTGTTTAAGTATTGGAATGACTAGTGCCTGTTTCCAGGGGTTGGTACTTGTCCTTTTTGTTAGATGAGATTGTATAGTTTAAGTAGTGCCTGTAGTAGGTTTTGGGGAAGTTTTTTGATTATTTGGTATGATGTTAGGTCTAGGCCTGAGGCTGTTCCCTTTTTCCTATTTTGAAGTACATAGGTTTATTCTTCCATTGTATAGGGTTGGTTTATTTCTAGGTTATTGTTGTTTGGTTCTTTTGTATGTTTTTCCTCTGTTTTAAGTTTATTTTGGAAGGTTTGGCTAAAGTTGTTTTTGCTTCTTGTGGCCGAAAAGTGGTTTGCGAGATTGTTTGCTTTTTCAGTTGGATTTTTAGAGTTGTTTATCGGGTTATCTCGTGTGTGTCCTCTTCGGTGGTGTATTCGTATTCGTTTGTATTATTTTGGTTTATTTCCTCACTCTCCATGGGGGTTGTTTGTGTGTCAGGTAGTGTTTGCGTTTGCGTGCTGGGTATGTTTGTGTTTGATTGCTGTCTGGGTTTTCAGGTAGTGCTTGCTCGGGTTGGGTTGTGGTTGCCCTAGTGGCTGTTGGTTGTATGTTGCGGGGTTGGAGTGTGGCGGGTGAGATGTGGTTTGTTTTGCGTGCGGGTGTGGATGTTGTGAATGTATTTGTAGTAGCGGAGTTTTGAGGGTTGGGTGTGTTTTGGATGGGTGTTTTGATTGCTGGGTGTACTCTCAGGATGCCATCCCATGCGGAGTTTAGATGTGGGGTGTTGTCTGGTTGCGAGGTGGGCAGTAGTGGTTGTTTTGGATGCTGTGTTAGTCTTCTTGTTTGTTGTTTGGCCATGTCGATGTTGATGTGTCTGTTGGCCTGTTGTGTGAGGGTGTGTCTGTGTGGGCATTTGTTGGAGAGTGAGGAGTGTTCTGTTGTTTTACAATGGATGCACCAGGGTGCGCAAGTCCCTGGGAAGTGAGTTTGGGCGCATTTCCTGCATTTAGTTTTACGGATGTACATTGATTAGCTGTATGATTATATTGAAGACAGTTTGAGCATTGTTTGACCTGTTTAATGTAGGGTTTGACCTCTAGTTTGGTGGCTGCGCCGAACGATATAAATTTAGGGGCTTTGGGATATTTTGCAGATTTTTGAAAGTTTATGATGACTATTGGGGTGTTAGAGGTTTTTCCGTTTCTGATTGATGTGATACGTTTGGTGCTGGTAATTTTAGGTTGGGGATACATGTCTACGTTTTCATTTACTTCTTTAGTGTACATTAGCAGGTCTTCTTCGGTTTCTCTAGGATTAACCCTAATTACTCCAATTACTCCAAAGTTAACCTTGACAGGTCTATTTATAGATGACCTAAGGTCACATGATACGCAACCGTGACGTCAGAAATCCAAGATGGCGACTGTAAACATGACTGACATGACTGACATGACTCAAGTTGGAATTTACTGTTTATTTGATTCTGTAACTTGGAAAAACACTGCTTAAATTAAGGTATGTCATCCTTGTAACGTGCAACATGATGCTAGTATCATGGTTGAAATTAGTGTGATGGCTTGGAGTTTTGAATATCTGTTAACATTGCCAGAACAGGAGGGTTTCTTTTGTCTTCTACTTTTATATTGCATAAATATTCTCATTCCTGATTCTGTAGGTACCACATGCAAATTACAATTTGTTATATTTTCTTGGTTACGCATGTGTGCTTTATGACAGTACAGGTACAAAACTTCTCTGCACCGGGTTGATCCTCTGGATCAAAGTTACCTTGTACACATGCACCCATACCAATTCATTTAGACCTTAGACAGATCGTGTCTGACAAAAGCGTTGAAGCACATCACGGAGCTCAAGGTGTGTGACTTGTTTCAACCCTGGTTATACCGTCATACTTTGTTCCCCTTCCAGATTAGTACCGTGGTTACCACATGTGCCGCTACTACTACCACTACTACTACTACTACTCCTACTACTCCTCCTACTACTACTACTACTACTATTACTTTTGGGGCGGTCGGGTAGCTTAGTGGTTAAAGCGTTGGCTCGTCACGCCGAAGACCCGGGTTCGATTCCCGACATGGGTACAATGTGTGACGCCCATTTCTGGTGCCCCCCGCCGTGATATTGCTGGAATATTGCTAAAAGCGGGGTAAAACCAAACTAACTCACTCACTCACTATTACTATTACTGGTCCATTTGCATTGCATGCTGAAAAAATACTTGAGTAATTGTGTATTATAAGTATTCTGAACACTAAATGTGATTCTTAACACAGAAGAAACCATCAAGCCATAGGTTAATGCCCCCAATGTTAGGGTGTAGTGACATTTAGTCATCACAGTCACCGAGTATGACCACCTGCTTCACCTTTAGCCTCCCAGCATGACGAGTAATAGAACCCAGATTCCCACTGGGACTTGCCTGATTCTAATCAATCTCCTAAGGCATGGTTTGTTTGTTTGTTTCAGAGTCTCCTTCTTCATGATCTTGGAATCTGAAATGCTTGTATTGAACAAACTACAGCTTTTGAAGGATGGAAACTGACGACAAAGTGCCACAAGGTGGCGCTGTGGCAAGACCATTCACAGATACTGTAGCTGCCAGAGAGGGAAGTCAGCAACATGGGAGACAACTCACTACAATATCAACACAAGATCGTGCTGCGGCTAGACCTTTCACAGATAATGTCGCTGCCACAGAGGGAAGTCAGCCACAGGGGAGACAACACACTACAACATCAACACAAGATGACTCTGTGGCTAGACCTTTCACAGATACTGTAGCTGCCACAGAGGGAAGTCAGCAGCAGGGGAGACAACTCACTACAACATCAACACAAGATGACGCTGTTGCTAGACTTTTCACAGATACTGTAGCTGCCACAGAGGGAATTCAGCAGCAGGGGAGACAACTCACTACAACATCAACACCAGATGGTGCTGTGGCTAGACCTTTCACAGATACTGTAGCTGCCACAGAGGGATGTCAGCAACAGGGGAGACAACTCACTACATCAACACAAGATGGTGCTGTGACAAGACCTTACACAGATAATGTAGCTGCCACAGAGGGAAGTCAGCAGCAGGGGAGACAACTCAATACATCAACAACAGATGGTGCTGTGACTAGACCATACACAGATACTGTAGCTGCCACAGAGGGAAGTCAGCAACAGGGGAGACAACTCACTACAACATCAACACCAGATGGTGCTGTGGCTAGACCTTTCACAGATACTGTAGCTGCCACAGAGGGAAGTCAGCAACAGGGGAGACAACTCACTACAACATCAACACCAGATGGCGCTGTGGTCGGTCCTTTCACAAATACTGTAGATGTTGCAGAAGGAAGTCAGCCACAGGGGAGACAACTCACTACAACATCAACACCAGATGGTGCTGTGGCTAGTCCTTACACAGATACTGTAGCTGTCACAGAGGGAAGTCAGCAGCAGGGGAGACAACTCACAACAACATCAACACAAGATGGCGCTGTGGCTGGACCTTTCACAGATACTGTAGCTGCCACAGAGGGAAGTCAGCAGCAGGGGAAACAGTCCATTTCCACAACCACCCACAACTACTTTGGTGAGGCTGTATGCAAAATCTGACTTAGTTTTCTTTTTGAGGAAAACAAAAGGAGACCGTGGTCATCTAGGCACCATAATTCACTGTGTAGTGTTCCGTTCCATGGTTGTTGAAGAATCCTGTGATCTTTTGTTTAAATTTATATGTTGATTATGTTCCACGCTTTTTCAGAATCCAAACTGTACTTTTTGGTTTCACCAAAGTGGTAAACATCTAAGACTTGCATCATTTCCCTCATTTAGTTGGCATCCCTTACTCACTCACTCACTTCGGTGGAGAGCCTGCAACATGTAAACAAAACAAAGAATCTGACTAGTAGATGTTGTATTTCAGTGGAATACACTCTAACTTCATTCATTTTTGCTCCAGGTTCTACAGTTTCACATTACGACCTGTCCAACTCCTCTAACGTGGCAATGGGGGATGGCAGACATCAAGGCTGTATATCTCAAGGTAGGAAAGGCAATAAAACAACCCATTGTGAATAGCTTTACATGTTATTCAGAATTAAGCTCATAACCTGAGATTTAGCTAACACGGAATTACAATTTAAGCTTTTTAATAGAAAAGGAAATATGATGTTCATATACGCATTATATTTGATGTCATTGTTTTCAGAGTGTCTCAGTGTTAGGATCAACCAGCTCAGTGATATGTTTGTGGAAACCCATGCTCTTGACAAAGCAAAAGAACTTCTGAAAAGACACAACCACGTGGCCATCTGCGGAGCCCCAGGAGACGGGAAAACTAGTGCTGCTCTCAGGATCTGTGAAGCGTATATGAAGAAAAAGTATCAAGTATTGTTTGTTGAAAGTATTGAAGAGTTTGACAGTGATGTCGTCATTAAGCGAAAGTGTGACATGCTGGTTGTGTTTGACGATGTCTTTGGCTCTGTTGCATTTCCAAGCAGCTTGGAGAAGATACACAAAATGTTCAATGCCTTGGTTGATGTTTTACTGCGCTTTACAAGAGACAAGGAACTGAAAGCCAAGGAAAAACAACCCCAGAAGAAAATTAACGAAAGAAGGAAGAAGGAAGATGAGAGGCAATGTGAAGATGAAAAGACACCAGTGTGTAACTACAAGCTTCGCTTTATATTCACATCCAGAAGCTACAACTGGAATGAAGGATGTGCACGACTGCATCAGTTCAAAGTAAATCTGTTTAAGCCGGAAGCCATTGTTGATATGATCAAGACTTGTTTAACCACAGAAGAAAAGAAACATATTCTGACATTGTTCAGGAAATGCCAAATGTGCGATATCTCCAATAAGGACATGAAAACCATAACTCAGTTACAAGACAGCAGGTTTGGCTTTCCTCTGATCTGTAAATTGTACTGTACAAACCCAGCCTTCCAGATGCAAAACATCATTGACTTCTTTCAGAACCCTGTGACCTACCTGAGAGGTGACCTTGACACCATTGTCCGTGAAGGCAGCAGCAGGTCGGCAGCTCTGGTTCTCCTTGTTCTGTGTGGAGGGAAGTTGGACCTTGCCTCTTTTAAGGGGAAGGAGAAGAATCTCACTGAACTGTTCCAGGCTGTAAAGGAGGATGTCGCGTCTTGCACTCGGACAGACATTGGCAGGGAGATCAGCAACTTTACTGGCACCTACTGTACAGTGGAGAATCATGTAGCCTCTTTCTCCCATCCGTCCATCTATGATGCTGCAGCATGTGCCTTGGGGAATCTCAATGAAGATTTGTTACTGGAACATTGTTCCCTGCAGTTTTTATATGAAAGAGTGAGGCTGAACAAGGATGATCACCTAAAGACAACCCACACTGATGATGTCACAAACATGATCTACATCACCTCAAGTCTCCACCCGTTAGTGATCAGCAGATTGGTGGAGGGTGTCCGAGAAGGATGCTTCAGATGGACAGTGGGCCACCCTGTATTCAGCTGTGTTCAAATAGTCTCCGGCTTCTTGACACAGATGATGACAGACTTGCCTGATGTTGTTCACAGAAAAGATAGGAACTCAGGCGAATGTTTTCTATACTGGGTTTCACTGTCAACTTACCATTCACTGTTTGAACACACAGTGTCACTGATGTGTAGAGAGGGAAGCCTTTCACATTCTGTACTCGCTGACTTCTATGAGAGTATCATAATCTGTACAAAACATGGCAATCTCAGGCACCTGCAACATATTGCTGCTGTACTCAAACAACAAGGGGAATACGATGTAGACAGGAGGACAAAGGGAGAGAGGACTCCGCTGATGATTGCTGCTGAAGCAGGACAGTTGGTTGTGTTCAACTTCCTCCTACAAGAGGGAGCTGATGTTTCAGCAACAGACAAAGATCGGTACAACTGTCTTCATCTTTCATGTAAATCAGGAAGCAAAGATATAGTAAATGTTATCATTGAGAAGTTTCAACACCTGATCAATGACCGCGATGGTGAGGGAAACACCCCTGTTATGGTGTGTGCTGAGTCAGGGCAGGTTGAAATCCTCAAGTTCCTTGTTTCACACAAAGCAGATCATACTCTCAGGAATGTTTTCAATGTGAACGCTTTCCAAATAGCATCTAGCAACGGCCATGTATCAGTTGTAGAGTATCTGCAAACATGTGAACACATAACCATAGACATGCGAGGAGGGTTGGGGCATCAAACAGCAGTTATGATGGCAGCTGAAGGAGGACACTGTGATGTTTATAATCTTCTTGTGTTGGAGGGAGCTGATCTGTCAATTACTGATAGATATAGAACGGACTGCCTGATGTTGGCATGTGAGGGGGGAGGTAACGTGTCTATAGTGAAACACCTCCTGTCCTTGAACACATTTGACATCAACAGACGAGGGTGGTGGCAACAAACAGCAGTTATGATTGCAGCTGAAAGAGGACACTCTGATGTTTATAATCTTCTTGTGTTGGAGGGAGCTGATCTGTCACTTACTGATGAAGACAACAGGGACTGCCTGATGTTGGCATGTAAGGGAGATGACATGTCTATAGTGAAACACCTCCTGTCCTTGAAAACATTTGACATCAACAGACGAGAGGGGTGGTCTAAACAAACAGCAGTTATGATGGCAGCTGAAGTAGGACAGTATGATGTTTATAATCTTCTTGTGTTGGAGGGAGCTGATCTGTCACTATCTGATGAATCCAACAGGGATTGCCTGATGTTTGCATGTGAGGGGGGTAACGTGTCTATAGTGAAACACCTCCTGTCCTTGAACACATTTGACATCAACAGACGAGGGTGGTGGCAACAAACAGCAGTTATGATTGCAGCTGAAAGAGGACACTCTGATGTTTATAATCTTCTTGTGTTGGAGGGAGCTGATCTGTCACTTACTGATGAAGACAACAGGGACTGCCTGATGTTGGCATGTAAGGGAGGTGACATGTCTATAGTAAAACACCTTCTGTCCTTGAAAACATTTGACATCAACAGACGAGGGGTGTTAGAGAAACAAACAGCAGTTATGATGGCAGCTGAAAGAGGACAATATGATGTTAATAATCTTCTTATGTTTGAGGGAACTGATCTGTCACTTGCTGATGAAGACGACAGCGACTGCCTGATGTTAGCATGTGAGGAAGGTAACGTGTCTATAATGAAACACCTCCTGTCCTTGAAAACATTTGACATCAATAGACGAGGGGGGTGGTCGAAACAAACAGCAGTTATGATGGCAGCTGAAAGAGGACAGTATGATGTTTATAATCTGCTTGTGTTGGAGGGAGCTGATCTGTCACTAACTGATGAAGACAACTGTGACTGCCTGATGTTTGCATGTGAGGGAGGTAACATGTCTATAGTGAAACACCTCCTGTCCCTGAAAATATTTGACATCAACAGACGATGGGGGTCACCAAAACAAACAGCAGTCATGATGGCAGCTGAAAGAGGACAATATGATGTTTATAATCTTCTTGTGTTGGAGGGAGCTGATCTGTCACTTGCTGATGAAGACAACAGGGACTGCCTGATGTTGGCATGTGAGGGAGGTAACGTGTCTATAGTGAAACACCTCCTGTCCCTGAAAATAATTGACATCAACAGACGATGTGGGTCACCGAAACAAACAGCAGTTATGATGGCAGCTAAAAAAGGACACTATGATGTTTATAATCTTCTTGTGTTGGAGGGCGCTGATCTGTCACTAACTGATGAATCCAACAGGGACTGCCTGATGTTGGCATGTAAGGAAGGTAACGTGTCTATAGTGAAACACCTCCTGTCCTTGAAAACATTGGACATCAACGTACAAAGGGAGTCATTGAAACAAACAGCAGTTATGATTGCAGCTAAAAAAGGACACTATGATGTTTATAATCTTCTTGTGTTGGAGGGCGCTGATCTGTCACTAACTGATGAATCCAACATCGACTGCCTGATGTTTGCATGTGAGGGAGGTAACGTGTCTGTAGTGAAACACCTCCTGTCCCTGAAAATATTTGACATCAACAGAAGAGGGGGGTTCTGGAATGAAACACCAGTTATGATGGCAGCTATAAACGGACACTATGGTGTTTATAATCTTCTTGTGTTGGAGGGAGCTGATCTGTCACTAACTGATGAATACAACAGGGACTGCCTGATGTTTGCATGTGAGGGAGGTAACGTGTCTGTAGTGAAACACCTCCTGTCCTTGAAAACATTTGACATCAACAGCCGATGGGGGCCATATGAAGAAACAGCAGTTATAAAGGCAGCAAACAGAGGACAATATGATCTTTATGATCTTCTTGTGTTGGAGGGAGCTGATCTGTCACTTACTCGTGCAGATAGCACGGACTGCCTGATGTTGGCATGTGAGGAACTCTATGATGTTTGGTAAGAAACGAGTGGGTACGGGTATCCAACACTTGGGTACGAGTCATCCAGCTAATTATGTACAAGTGGGAACGGGTATCCAACACTTGGGTACGAGTCATCCAGTTGATTAGGAACGAGTGGGTACGGGAATCCAACACTTTGGTATGAGTAATCCAGCTCATTAGGAACGAGTGGGTACAGGTTGTCCAACACTTGGGAACGAGTGATTCAGCTGATATTGAACGAGTGGGTACGGGTATCGAACACTTTGGTACGAGTCATCCAGTTGATTAGGAAAGAGTGGGTACGGCTTTTCCAGCACTTGGGCACGAGTCATCCAGTTGATTAGGAACGAGTGGGTACAGGTATCCAACACTTGGGTCCGAGTCATCCAGTTGATTAGGAACGAGTGGGTACGGCTTGTCCAACACTTGGGTCCAAGTCATCCAGTTGATTAGGAACGAGTAGGTATGGCTTGTCCAACACTTGGGTACGAGTCATTCAGTTGATTAGGAACGAGTGGGTACGAGTATCCAACAATTGGGTCCGAGTCATTCAGTTGATTAGGAACGAGTGGGTACTGATTGTGCAACACTTGGGTATGAGTCATCCAGTTGATTAGGAACAAGTGGGTACGGGTATCCAACACTTTGGTACGAGTCATCCAGTTGATTAGGAACGAGAGGGTACAGCTTGTGCAACACTTGGGTACGAGTCATACAGTTGATTAGGAACGAGTGGGTACGGGTATCCAACACTTGGGTACGAGTCATCCAGTTGATTAGGAACGAGTGGCTACAAGTTGCCCACCACTTGGGTACAAGTCATTCAGTTGATTAGGAACGAGTGGGTACGGGTATTAAACACTTGGGTCCGAGTCATCCAGTTGATTAGGAACGAGTGGGTACAGCTTGTGCAACACTTGGGTACGAGTCATACAGTTGATTAGGAACGAGTGGGTACGGGTATCCAACACTTTGGTCCGAGTCATCCAGTTGATTAGGAACGAGTGGGTAGGCTTGTCCAACACTTAGGTCCAAGTCATCCAGTTGATTAGGAACGAGTAGGTATGGCTTGTCCAACACTTGGGTACGAGTCATCCAGTTGATTAGGAACGAGTGGGTACAGCTTGTGCAACACTTGGGTACGAGTCCTCCAGTTGATTAGGAACGAGTGGGTACAGGTATCCAACACTTGGGTACGAGTCATTTATTTGATTAGGAACGAGTGGGTACGGCTTGTCCAACACTTGGGCCCGAGTCATCCAGTTGATTAGGAACGAGTGGGTACGGCTTGTCCAACACTTGGGTACGAGTCATGCAGTTGATTATGAACGAGTGGATACGGGTATCCAACACTTGGGTACGAGTCATTCATTTGATTAGGAACGAGTAGGTACGGCTTGTCCAACACTTGGGTACGAGTCATCCAGTTGATTAGGAACGAGTCGGTACGGGTATCCAACACTTGGGTACGAGTCATCAAGTTGATTAGGAACGAGTGGGTTCTGACGCTATGTTGGTGTAAAATATTGTAAATTTAATTACTGTTCTTTTAGTTAATAAATTGATGTATGTCATGTTACCATGTGATTTATCTGTTTGTCAGGGACTATTTCTTGTCTACACTCTTGCATCGTGGCTATTTTTAGAAACTAAGTTGACATTTTGCCTTGATAAACAAAAGCCTAATACACTAGTTATTGAAGATTTCCCGATTCATTTCTTCCTCTAGCGTGTTTTAAAGTATATTTCACTTTGGATATTAATGGTAATTAAACTTGATTGCACCGAATGACTAATTCCATCCGCTGTTTGTCATTTCTAAGGTTTCGGTGACCTGTCAATTATGTTTATGTTTGGCATAATGACTGTTAATAACTTGGATGTCCGTTTTCACATCAAAGTCATAGATTCATGATAAAGTATTTTCCTGTTGTCTACACTATACATGCATTATTAAGACACACAGGCACACAATGTATACGTTCCTATATCTCTTGAATTTGTACCTGTAATATGATATTCGTTCCCTGGTTTAACATACATTGCTGACAATTCAAGGCAATATTGACAATATGTTTGTCCGTTTTTTCAGTTAGCTTAGCATTTGATAAGTATTTTAGTCCATCTTGTTACTGTCCGCATAATAACAGGACATATAGGAGAACATCAATACCTGGAATGAGGGTTTATTTGTCGCTTGGTCTGAACCGTGCTTGTCTTCAATTTTGTAATACCAGACATCAGCTCAAATCAGTTTGTTTATCATGTTTGATCTATTCGTTTGGTTGGTTGGCTGGTTGTTTAACGTCGCACTCAGCAATATTCCATAAATATGACGGCGGTCTGTAAATAATCGAGTCTGGAACAGACAATCTAGTGACTGATATCATTAGCATCGATCCACGCAATTGCCGTTCTATTCCGACACTTTGTACATCATGAGGACAATACCAATTGATAAAAGCAACTGATCGTTTTGTAAATTCCACTTGTTATATAGTTAACCATCGCCCAAGATGGCAGCTACTGACGCTATGTTGGTGGAAAGTATTGTGAATTCAATTATAAGAAATAAAACATTTAAGTAAATAAAAAGATTTCAGTATCATACATAGTTACCTTGTTACATTTTCATTGTTGATAGCAATGTTTATCCATCACTGAATGTTCGTAGCACTTGTCAGACATGACCTAATTACCACTGTGCATCACTACGATATTTACATCCATGAGTAATCTACCGACTGATGATATATGCATTATTATCGTACAGGTTGATGTATGTGTTACCTCTGATAAATTCTCTTGATGTCCTCACTATTTCTACAGTGCCCTAATTGTTTTCGGACAAACAGGACATTCAGGACATTACATTCAAGGCCTCAGTAAAGCCTTCAAAAAGTTGTATGGTAGACATGTGGAGACATTTCCAAATTTGACTCATCAGTGACAAAAATTATTTTTTATGTAATTTCCTACTTTGACGTGTACAATTTTGTCATACAGGTACTTTATATGTATATATTTTTACAATGTGCATACAAATTTCCATAACTTATTTACATGAAGAAATATATTTTCACGGGTGGCCCAGTCGTCTAAGGCGCCGCGAGTCTCTGTGCAGAGTTGCATCCCTTGGGCACCCCAGAAACCTATGATTGTGGGTTTGAATCCCGGTTCGCCCCGATTATGTTTCTAGGTTTGTCAGCCCCATACCCGTGCTTGTGGGTTTCACTGAAGTGGTAAACGTTTGAACCTGCATCACTTCGGGCTTTCCTCCCACATTAAGCTGACACGCCGTGATATGACTGGAATACTGTTGAAAGCGGCGTTAAACCCAACTCTCTTACTCACTCACTCACTCACTCACTCACTCACTGAACCTCAAGGTCCAGCACAGTTGGCGCACTGACGTCACACAATACAAGGTACAATGCTAAATAATGAAGTGTCACAGCTTGTCCATTATTTGTCCGTCGCCCCTAGTGAGTCTAGGTCAAGTTTCCGCTTCAGCAAAGATAAGATAAGCATAAATGTCAATCAAGTTAAGTCAATTTATTCATGTTCATTCAAATGAATGTGTATAATATCCATTGCATGTATAATCCAATGAAAACGCAGCATCTTACATTCTAAAGATAGCCAATGGTTATTGTATTTCTATTGATGTATTAATTACCATGTCTTTAGACTGCGTGTCAATATGAGTTGTTGTTGTTGTTGTTGTTGTTTTTAATACTTTTAATGTTACATAGATTTACATTATGTAACATGACATGTAATATACTTATTAGGTGGAGGTTACATACCTATACAGCAAATGTTAGTTGGCTACAGGTGTACAACAATGTTAACAAATGGTGAAACGAGCAGGCTATATTTGCCACGCTTAATGGGGTCACCATTAGCTAAGTGTGAAGTTAAATCCTTACAGCACATTAGTAGAAATTGTTCATGTTCAAAACAGACATATGAACCAGACAATTCATTTGCCAAATGTTACCATTTTCTGTCAAATTGTCTTGTTGTATTATTTGTGTGTGCAATTATTTTCTCTATCCGAAATATATTGATTAAATCTTCAGAAAGTTTTCAGGTGACAACTTGTTTTTCTTAATACTTGATACATTTATATATTTATTTGCATGCCAGTATGTGATTTAACAGAATGTTAGAGTGTTTACCCAAGTAAAACAGAGCATTTTGTAAATGTGAATTGTTTTGAACATTTTGCATTCAAAAAATAATTCTGCTTTGGCCCAAAACTCTTTAACATGCTTACAATCCCAATATACATGAAGTAAGAATTCAGTATCAGTTTCACAAAATGAGCATAGATTTTAAACAATTCTTTCCTTGTATAGATGATGCGATGAATAAATTTATATTGAAAATCAAGTAATTTTACATATATTGTACATTTTCTGTATCTGATAAAAACATCCTTCCATGATATATCTAAGTCAAGAATAGTATCCCGTCCCATACTGTTGTTGGATTTGCTGTAGTTATAATGTTATCATAAAAATATCTTGAGCCTTTAGGCGCTACAAGTAAGTCCATCAAAATTGTGTTTAAATATTAATTATATAGGTTAATGTGATTATTTCTAATAGCTTCTTTCCAGGATTTTGGTATGTTTCAACCCGGTAATAGTCAAGCATTGTGCCTTCAGTTTGGTATTTCCTTTTAAGTCCATTACAGGGCAATATATCATCTTCATTATAATGAAATCTTTTTTTTAAAACTAAAGGTTACACCAAAGAGGTTCTGATAGTACCTCTCCAATGTTTGTGGAGTTATTTTTGTGTCTTTACAATGTTCCCCAGGCAGCCAAAACATCTCTCCAGTAAGGGTTAGCTAAGTGTATACAGTTTTCGATATTGTCCCCAAATAGGAATATGTGTTTAAGTGGAAAGATGATAGGGTTATAACAGTTTTTGTTTTGAAGATATTTCTTTAGAACTGACAGTTTTTGAGAAATTATAAAAAACCTTACCTCTATCATTCACAGTCCACCTTGGTCATATTTTCTAATCAATGTTGTTCATTTTATTTTGTCCTTTTTATCATTCCAGATGAATCTGTACAATATTTTGTTCATCAATAAATTCACTTGGAGGGTTTGGATGAGAGGGAAATATATGTACTCAGGTTGACAGGGCCAAGGTTTTGACAACAGTAATTTTAATTCGTTATAACCGTATTTCGTTATAAGCATATGTACAGCGTACATACAACAAATGGATGGGAGCAAGAAATATTTTGTTATATCCGCCAGTTCGTTGTAAGCATGTTCATTATAAATGTAGTTTACTGCATTGCAAAGTCCCCACTGTTCCAGTCTAGTTTTAGATCCTACAATAATTTGATGTCTCAGCCTGTCAGCGACCCTATCTATAATGCTTTTGTTTTATCAATATTAATTTTTTAATCCAAACATTTTATAAAATAACATTTTGGGCGTCAGTCGCTGTTCTTAAACTTTCATCAGTCCCATCCAGAAATATTTCTATATCATCAGCATATTGTCCGAGTTTATGTTCCACATTATTCAGTTCGATACTGTTTTTTGCAATCGTATCACGAATCATTATTCCCAAAGTTTCTGCAACGAGAAGGAATAGATATGGAGACAATGGGTCTCCTTGTCTACATCCCCTTTCGTTATAGAAGAATGAAGATAGGTGTCCATTTTGTATGATGCAAGATGAAGCATTATTTATAAGTATGTATATCCATTTTCATAAGTTAGGTCCAAAGCCAAACTTTTCCAGTGTCAACATGGTAAATTGTTTTAAAACGGTATCAAAAGCTTTTTCAAAGTCTGTAAGTAATAGTAAACCAGGCTTATTTTGTAATTTTGTTTCAAACAAGATATCATATAGAAGTCGTATGTTTTCGTTAATACATTTCCCAGGGATAAAGCCAGGTTGGTTTTCATGTATACGAGTATTAAATGTCAAAATGAAGTCTAGCTTGCTGTTTTTGCTTTTTCTTCCACCGTGTGTATTTCTTTGCATCTTGATTTTTGTCTCTGCAAACATCAATTATATCAATGCTTTCTGTTTTTTCAAGTACTAACTTTCTTTATTTGGGATTGTTGATATGCTTTTAATTTTCCAAATCGACAGCAGATTGAGAACCAAGTTCCAATTTCCTCATATAACCAGTGATTCGTTTTCAAATTCGTCAATTTTATTGAATAAAGTTTTGTTAAAAGCAGGTTCATCTTGATATGGCCAATAAATATTAGTTAGAGTTAACCTTATGCCCATGCTATCTGCTATCATATCGTTTAAATCTATGGATTTTTATTTCTAAAGTATAACAAAACAAAATGGCAACTGCTCTTGCATTTGACTTGTTAGGCGATATTATATTTTGAAGTTATTCTCATTATTTGTCCCCATTCATTTTGAACTATTGTTTCATCTTCTTAAGAAATATGAATGTCTTGTAGACATATTATAGAAAATTTCTTCTTTCGACATAGGTTCATTTCTTCTTTACGTTTTGTTTTATTTGCTAGGCCCCTGCAATTTGTTGATAATATGATGGTTTTGTCACCCATATTCAGTGTTTTCCAAAATAAACATACTCCTGTTGTTGTCAAGGTTGTTATTTATATCCAACATTGATTCATCCATGACTGGACTGAATTGAATTTTTTAATGTTTGTGGGGAAAACAGATTGTTTGAAAATGTAGCAGGGCGTAGAGTCATCCCACAGATGACATCCTTACCTAGTGTAGCGTTTCCACAAGCTATATCCATCATTGGTATTTTACATCAAACAACATTACCATGGCCAGAATTTGGAGCGTTAATATAGCCATCAACTGACCTGTCCGTAAACTAGGCCAAGGAAGGGAGGTAACTCGCGTGTGAGTGACTGAGTGAGTGAGTATGGTTTTACGATGCTTTTAGCAATATTCCAGCAATATCACGGCGGGGGACTCCAGAAATGGACTTCACATGTTGTACTCATGTCGGGAATCGAACCCGGGTCTTCGGCATGAGGAACGAACACTTTAACCACTAGGCCACCCGACCGCCTCAACTCATGTGTGAACATGGTGATGTGAAAGAATAACATAATATGTTTCTGATGGCATCATAAATCATACGTAGTTCTCAGATATCATCTTTAGTCGAACAATTAGGGAAAACTATTTGACTTTACACCAATACTGGTAGTCAGATACCCAACAGAACCATGTAACTAATAATAGTAACAAAAAAACTCGCAGATGAGGCCAAAGGCCTTCGGCTTCGTCTACGATTTTTTGCCGACTTTTCAGTCGATGTTGAAATTCAAGAGAGATACATAATCTCACGAACATTGACATGTTGTTTCATACAAGCTATGTTCTTGATAAAGTTCAAATATATGAAAACATTTAGAAAAATGACACTCACGTGATTCTATAAATAACAGCGTAAACAAACTTCAGTGTCACTGAACGTCATTCAATCATAGATTGATCAAGATAGATGCAAACATCATCGCGCATCATCCACGTTGCAATGTGTGGGTTCATTTAAGACGTAATGACATGGTGATTTGCATTAGTGTACACTATCACAACGCCAAGCACACTCAGGACTGGTGTAGCCATCGTTGTTTACTACAGCCGAGTGTTGTCAATATCCTCATCGAGACTGATATGTAGCCACGGTCTGCATTCTTCCTGTACTGGAGGGTGATATCTAGCCCTTTTTCCTGAATCCGTTTCTGGACTTGATGTTTGTTGCGAAGCGTGTAGGCCTGACTCGCTAGTTTACCATGGAGTTTTTTCAATGGTACAGGGAGGTCCGTGCGGATTGAGACATGTTTAATTCTTGAAACACTTCTTAAATACCAAATAATGCCTTTTTTCGACTGCATAATATCACCATCAAAGTCATATTTCTGGAGTAATGTCATAATCTTCTGAACCCACCACAAGCAGGCTTTAGAAAACAAATATCAACCATCAATGATATTGGCCGAGAGCTCTAACGTCTTACAAAAATCCATTGACGCTATGTATAATTACTGAAGTAAATGGATATCATCAGTCAACAGCCATGGAAGAACCGTTGATATATTTTGGTTTGAGGCTTCTAGGGGTACAATTCTCAATTTTGTCGTTTCTTATTACAACTACCAACTACGGCGTCCATTGTGTACAATCAAAGGTTGGTGAGAAAATGGTTGAAAACAGATGTTTTTGAACTGATAAAAGCAGGAAATATACGCCTTTCACTTCACCGTTTGCCTTCAGCCTTCGCTGTATTGGCTACATTAAGTTTCCCATATGGTTGCGAAATTGTGAGGACACGAAAATGTCGAATTCATTGTGAAATTACAACATTTTAATAAAAATGGCAGCAAGACTTAGGAACAGTACACAAAACCTTAAGAGTTATGGCGAATGTGTTATATAGGAGGATGACAAACTTCTGGCCTAAAATGCAATGGGTACTGAGTGAGTGAGAAGTAACAGAAATAATAATAATTAATGGTTAGAAATTATAACTGATATATCAGTGGTTTGTTTGTAGTTTATCTAACGTGTTGAAAAACCCTTATTCAGCTACGACTAAATGGCTCTCACACTATCTATAAAATACTTTAAGGGACCAGTTTCTTCAAGAAGAGCGATATAATATCACACCTAATTTTAAAGGCAATCTATATAGGAATATCAAACCTAAGCTGTCCTTGGAAAAATACGTCTTACGTAACAAAAACATTCCATTACTCCATTAAAATTTAGACTTTGAAATCATAGATTATCGTTAGAAACCGGAAGAAGGAATATAACCGCTAGAGAAGATCGAATATGCCATCTATTGTACTTCCACTGTGGTAGCTCATGGATACCATTATTTATGTATATGCGAATTCATTGCTCTGTTTAGATCTCTATACAACACTGAATAGTACTGTATTCACCATTACCCATACACTGGGAAGTTTATTTCTAACAAAACTTGAGAAATGTATGTAAATTGACCAATAAACAACCCTTCATCCTGATGTTAATTTAAGCACGCAATATATGTATATATTTAAAATTAGCGAAGACCCAACGGTTATGTCAGTTTAAACAAAAGTAGCCTGTGCTCTAAATGTCCCTGGCTGTCTCCCTTCAACCAGGAATTGACCAATCCACTTTGCCAGCGCCATACTTGATCTATGTTCAGACAACAGTCTACGAAGTAGGTGAATTCTTCTGGCTCCTCTACGCAGTAGGTGAATTCTCCCGGCTTGTCTATGCAGTAGGTGAATTCTCCTGGCTTGTCTACACAGTAAGTGAATTGTTCTGGCTTGTCTACGCAGTAGGTGAATTCTCCCGGCTTGTCTATGCAGTAGGTAAATTCTTCTGGCTTGTCTACGCAGAAGGTGAATTCTCCCGGCTTGTCTACGCAGTTGGTGAATTCTCCTGGCTTGTCTACACAGTAAGTGAATTGTTCTGGCTTGTCTACGCAGTTGGTGAATTCTCCCGGCTTGTCTATGCAGTAGGTAAATTCTTCTGGCTTGTCTACGCAGAAGGTGAATTCTCCCGGCTTGTCTACGCAGTAGGTGAATTCACCCGGCTTGTCTACGCAGAAGGTGAATTCTTCTGGCTTGTCTACGCTGAAGGTGAATTCTCAGGGAATGTCTATGCAGTATTAACGGCTTTCTTTTCATGTAGTAATGCCGTGTTGTCTATAGATATCTGGTTTTAATCCTGTAGTTAACGTCTATAAATATCTGGGTCTAATCCTGTTGTTAACGTCTATAAATATCTGGGTCTAATCCTGTTGTTAACGTTTATAAATATCTGGGTCTAAACCTGTTGTTAACGTCTATAAATATCTGATTCTAATCATGTTGTTAACCTTCAGAAATATCTGGGTCTAATCCTGTTGTTAGTGTCTATAAATATCTGGGTCTAATCCTGTTGTTAATGTATATGAATAGCTAGGTCTAATCCTATTGTTAATGTCCATAAATATCTGGGTCTTATCCTGTTGTTAATGTCTATAAATATCTGGGTCTAATCCTGTTGTTAATGTCTATAAATCTGGGTCTAATCCTGTTGTTAATGTCCATTAAGATCTTGGTCTAATCCTGTTGTTAATGTCTATAAATATCTGGGTCTAACCCTGTTGTTAATGTCTATTAAGATCTGGGTCTACTCCTGTTATTAATGTCTATAAATATCAGGGTCTATTGATTACCTCTGAATCTATTTGGACTCAAGCCTGAAAGATGCCACCAGAGCAGCTGGTAAAACACTTACCCCACATACTCGTTGACACCGCAACAGAGACTAGAATGATTACATACTCAGTGACGTGGTGAATGGAAACTGATGTGACTAAATGTAGTAGTCACTCAGAAGAAAGTAAAATACACTGTCTGAGGTTGCCTTTTAGGTGTTTGATAAAAACTTATATCAACTTAGGGATGTGAAATATGGGGATTTTCAGTCCATGAAATGTATGTAAATATTTGTCAAATACGAGTTATAAATTATCAAGTAGTATTGCGAATGGGGTTGATATCATCCGTCGGTTATTTACCACACAAGATGTATTATAGTTTATAACTATTGGCTACATAGAGATATCCAGGCCACTGCTATATAATGTAAAAGAACATTTGAAAGATGGCACCCAAAATGCGTTATACAATAGAAAACGTCAAGGCCACGGAATAATCAGTCTTTATTGTCCGCCCAGTTCACTGGATGTAAAAGGCAAAACACTAATAAACCATATATCACTGAATCACTGAAACACACTTTAAAGGTTTGCTTTTTTTCCTTTTGGATTGAAATAATATTGTTTTTAAAACAGGTGGGGATGAGCAGTTACATCTGAAGGTATTTTAAGAAATATTAAAAGATTAAAGAGTAAAGATTGGCGCGGATTAGTCACTTCATCAAAGATTGTAGAATTCAATGCTTTCTTTAAGTCCTTGTTGGAATGTGAAATGTACTTATTACATTTAAAAAAAATTACAGTGCAGAAGAACATTGATTATATTCAGAAGTGGATATAATTTTCTCCGAATACAGAAATGCCGTGGGGTTGATGGTGATAATACTATTTGTACAGTCAATTCAGTATCTGAAACTGAAAACCATTTACTATTAAATCGCCCAGTGTATGATCAAGATGACACTAAGCTAAAAAGTTTAATAAATATTTATATATCTGATGTCAATCAATTGTCCTATGTGTATCAAGTCAATTTCCGAGGGGAAATCAAATCATAAGGAGAGTAGAAAATATTATCATGTCCCATTAAAAGTGTTAAAATCACACTCTCCGTAGTCAGCTTCAAAAACAAACATATTTGGGGGCGTTGCTTAAAGGTACCGGCGCAGCGGTCCGTGATAAAGGTTTTCATTGGCTGGCTGGTAGTTCTTAGCAGCCATATACATATCTTGTACCTGTTATTTCTGTTAATCCTACAAAAATAACAACATTGTATATATTGTTGAATGTGTTAAATTTTACCTTTGAGTTTGAGATTGTGAATAATAAAAACATAACAATTAACAATCTCTTACTATCATTGTATTACACTGAAAGGACGATAACCTCGTTTTATGTCCTTTCTGACATCCTATTCGAATCCCGGTTCGCCCCCATTATGTTTCTAGGTTTGTCAGCACCATACCCGTGCTCTTGGATTTCACCAAAGTGGTAAACGTCTGAGACCTGCATCACTTCGGGCTTTCCTCCTACATTAAGCTGACACGCCGCGATATAACTGGAATACTGTAAAAAGCTGCGTTAAAACAAACTCACTCACTCACACTCACACTGACATCCTTTTGGGTTCCCTAAACGATGACCTCTTGTTTATCCAGCAGCTGGCCAAGGGATAATCCCCATTGTGTTTGTCTAAGCGGATGCTTGTAACACATCGATAACGATTTGCCACACAAAAATACACAACACATCTTAAATTTACGTAAATCACAGTACAACTAAAAGAGAAACAGCATTGTGGTAATCGGTCACTGGTTTCTGGTTGTCAAGAGGTTGTCTCTTCTCCCTCTCCTGGGCATGGTCTAGGTTTCTCAACTTCTTTTTGAGTGGCATCAAACTATACCTGGATTGTGATCGCAGCATTATTCTACTCAACCTGCAGGATATTTTCCAGTGTTTTTGTGGCATGGACTAAAACTATTGGTATAACCTCACTGTGCCCTCACCCCAACCTGCACCCTATAACAATAGGTGAGGGCACAGTGAGGTGTTCCCAAACTATCGGTATAACCTCACTGTGCCCTCACCCAAACCTGCACCCTATAACAATAGGTGAGGGCACAGTGAGGTGTTCCCAAACTATCGGTATAACCTCACTGTGCCCTCACCCTAACCTGCACCCTATAACAATAGGTGAGGGTACAGTGAGGTGTTCCCAAACTATCGGTAAAACCTCACTGTGCCCTCACCCCAACCTGCACCCTATAACAATAGGTGAGGGCACAGTGAGGTGTTCCCAAACTATTGGTATAACCTCACTGTGCCCTCACCCCATCCTGCACCCTATAACAATAGGTGAGGGCACAGTGAGGTGTTCCCAAACTATCGGTATAACCTCACTGTGCCCTCACCCCAACCTGCACCCTATAACAATAGGTGAGGGCACAGTGAGGTGTTCCCAAACTATCGGTATAACCTCACTGTGCCCTCACCCCAACCTGCACAGTATAACAATAGGTGAGGGCACAGTGAGGTGTTCCCAAACTATCGGCACAGCGGTGCAGCGGCGCGTGGCAACTTTTTTCATTGACTGACATGTTTGCCGTGTTTATCTATCTTGTGATCCTTAGCCGTTATACATACTGTTTCTGCTATTTCTGTTAAATAGAATCCATCTATGGGCATCACCATCTTGTTGGTAGACTTCACTTCACTGAAGCCCAGATTTTGAGCCTTCCTCCGGAGAGAACAATGGCAATAGCGTCCATGGACATCACAGTTTAATGGGAAGCTGGAAGCTGGATCACATCTGGCTGCAGGGGTCGCCTGATGGCTGATGAACCATGTCACTGAAGACTTAGAAGACGCTCATAGGTACGTCGTGTACGAGTGAGTGAGTTGGATTTAACGCCGCTTTTAACAGTATTCCAGTCATATCGCGGCGTGTCAGCTTAATGTAGGAGGAAAGCCCGAAGTGATGTAGGTCTCAGACGTTTACCACTTCGGTGAAACCCACGAGCACGGGTATGGTGCTGACAAACCTAGAAACATAAATGGGGGCGAACCGGGATTCGAACCCTACAATCCAAGGGACGCAACTCTGCACAGCGAATCGGGGAGCCTTAGACGACTGGGCCACCCGTGCCCCCCAATAGCTAGGAAATCGGAATTATAAAAATACAGGAGATGCAACAGTAGAAGCATGTACGGTTAGTTAATAGTTTTCAACAGTGTAGAAGGCAGTATATACTGGTTTAAAAAAGGTTTAGGACCACCCTTCTTTCATACAACTACAATAAATTTGACAGATTAGTCATTGCAATATGAAAGGATCGGGGCTCTTCTACTTTTCGTTCGTAGTATAATGTAGAAAATTCATCCTGTCACTTCCCCCAAACAACATACTGTGTAACTATCATTCCCTTTAGGCCTAACCATGTTGGGGCGGCCGTGTGGCCTAGTGGTTAAAGCGTTCGCTCGTAACGCGGAGGACAAGGGTTCGATTCACGACATGGGTACAATGTGTGAAGCCCATTTCTGGTGTCACCCGCCGTGATATTGCTGGAATATTGCTTGAAGCGGCGAAAAACCAAACTCACTTACTCGACCTACGTACCCATGTGGCGTGCGAGGCTGGGCACACAGGGCAAGTCAAGCTCCACCCTCAACTGTCACACCCTTACTTGTGCAGATATTGTCCTACTATAGAGTGCACCAATTCTACTCGATGTGATCTGTGTGTTGATTCTACTTAGGCGGAATTATTCAAGGAATTAGTCATGCATTGGTACAAGTCTCAAGTCGACAAACCTAAATATCTGATAGTTCGCACTCATCTGGCTCGTCTATTTCGGCAAAATCAGCAAAATCCAAACCAGGTAAACAGGCGTCTATCGACTATTTTGTCCAGAGACCCTGGTTGTCTCTGACAAACGACCACGAGTCCGTTCAGCTAGTTCCGTTCCGGGAATCTGATGCTTGTCAATCCAGCGATGTCTGTCAGTTTGCAAGTACACCTTGAATTGGATCAATTATCACGGCTGTCGATCCAGTGCATCATATTTCGGATCAGCAAGGGCCACAACTTGGTGAATCAGGGTCGACGGTTACGGGCTCTCATGATACCCTGCTTTCGGATCGGATTCCCAGGGTGCAGGCCCATCCACGGACCTCGGATCCTACAGTGAGTGAGTGAGTGAGTGTCAGCTTAATGTGGGAGGAAAGCCCGAAGTGACGCAGGTCTGAGACGTTTACCACTTCGGTGAAACTCACGTGCTAACAAACCTAGAAACATAATCGGGGCGAACCGGGATTCGAACCCACAATCATAGGTTTCTGGCGTGCCCAAGGGACGCAACTCTGCACAGCGAATCGCGGCGCCTTCGACGACTGGGCCACCCTTGCCCCCCGGATCCTACAGTATTTGGATCCCCCCTAGGAACCAGCAGGAGCCTTTCCCTTGGAACTTGAAAAATAACTCCGGAGAGAAGTCGTACGTTTTCACTGTCGCAATCTACAACTATTCACTCACTCACTCACTCATCAGCTGGAAATAAATGACATTAGAACATTGTTACAACTTATACTGGGTTATGAATAGTTTATCAAAAGAAGATACACACACTATCTCCAATCTAAACATGTTAAATATGGTGTGAGACTGAAACAGTCTTGAAAGTTTATGTGAGATCACTTCAATAACTCAGTTTAACCCAGCTCTATCACTTTCTTTAAAATAGTTAAATCAGTGCAAATAATATCCTCATACAGGACAATGATCTTCAGTACAAAGAAGATACCATCCCATGAGTGAGTAAATATTTAACGTCGCATCGGCATTATTTCAGCCATATAGGGACTCCTACCCACGAAAGCCTACACAAGACAAAGTTTATACCCCAACATACACCGCCGGCCATCTGACATGAGGCTTGAACCACTTCACTTGGCTGCAGGTGTGGGACTCATCCAAAACCAGACTTACCGTGTTGCTGTACAAGTTACCTCCCCTCCTACCTCTATACAGAAAGTAGGATTTACTTCCTTGTTACGTGGACAAGACAGACACTCCCCTGCACGTTCTTCACGTTTTACCAGGTAAACAATACAAATAACGATGATTGTGGCATAAACAAGCTTCATTCGCTCACTTTTCTGTGTAGACAATATAGACACAAATTGATTTAAATCCTAGAGAATTGAGGGGTCATACTTAGAAACAGAAAATTTAACGCTTCATTCTATCAATAGTTAAGGGTTCCATTTGACAATCTAAACTACAAATTTTACAGTTCACACTGATTTTTATATGTAACCAATATAATTGATTATTATCTCACAGGACAGTTATTTTCAGGATAAATGTTCGTGCCTTATTCTTCCCCGCCCTAAACGCAGGGAGGTTAATGGGTTAGTTAGTTTTGACTGAAGGAGCGCGCTTTGATCTGGGCATGTTTTAACCTGCCACATTCTGTTTCGTAATGGAGACAATGTATGCAATTTGTTAATTTTGTTAATTTAGGGGAAATATATCTCGCTTAGCTAAAGTTAACCGGTCTTTATTTTGTAAGAATAAACTATAAGTATTATCACCTTTAGCTATATCTTGGTGTCGAGTATCACGCACTGGCCTTGCAATGCTGTACTTCGTATCTTATTCAAGCTGTAAGCTGCCGCGGGTTTGTGGGGCGAGTGATTATCTCCCTTCCCCGAATGGCTCTTTTGCGCACTTCCGTTCATAGTTTTGGTAAGTTATTCAGGCTGCCAGGGAGGCGGTCAGGTCAAGCATGCAGGTGACGTGCACTCAATCTATCTCTCTTCACAATGCTTTTGCAACTAATTGTTCAACACGATGAACACCAGGCTTCTATACAGTATGACTTTGTTCAATAAACAACCCATGTCAAACAACTGGTTTGATATGAGAACTTCGTAATTATTTGTCTTGATAATGTCATGTATGGTGCTTGCTCTGTGTGCAAAGTTGAGCACAGTATTGTTTCAAGTAATTCACTGTATGTAATGCATGATTCAAACCCTTTACAACTCTACATGGTCGGTTGCTTTGACATTGTTGTTAACTTCTGGCAGAGATGGTCTGTAGATTGCAATTATTTTCTTTAAAAAAATAAGTTGCATGATATATTCATCATGTTGGGTTCAACATCGTAACATTCTTCTAAACATACTTCAAATCTAAAACCGGAAGTAATCACAACACTAACCCTGCTAACCAAACGGAACCGTACACAACAGTAATGAATGAATGAGTGAGTTGGGTTTAACGCTGCTTTGGAAAGTATTCCAGTTATATCACGGCATATTAGCTTGATGTTTGAGGAAAGCCCGAAGTGATGCAGGTCTCAGACGTTTTCCACTTTGGTGAAACCCATGAGTACGGGTATGGTGCTGACAGACCTAGGAACATAAACCGGGATTCGAACACACTGTCACACCGAATATATTATGCTAAACACGCAAATATCGAGTTCCTGTGAACTACGAATACGCGTACTTGTCTGTAACCACCAGCCCCCCCCCCCCCCCCCCCCCCCCCACACACACACACCTCTCCCAATTGATATATCTGAACTGTTGAAACAATTGAAACAATTTGAAACTTGAAAGTGTACGAACTTGTCTGCAACCGGAACTGGATCCATGTAATGTGAACAATACATTCCTGAAGTCATGTGACCCAGAACGAATAACAATGAAGCCACACCTCCGAGAGCTGTCTAATAGCGATATAAGTCAGCATGAAAGTTTGGAATTAAATATATAGGATCGATTCTAGAAAGCTCCCTGTAAACATCGGTTGATAAAACCCTTGACTGTGATGGCATCATCCCGCAATGATGATAATGATAATGTTAACAATCCGGTCGGAACGAGCTCGGACCCCGAACCCTGGATCGCGAAGGCAATCGACGACTGTCAAAACATCTAAATGTAGACTGTAAACTGTAATATTTGATACGGACGACAAATCACTTGAGTAACTAATGTTATATTTGGGATAACAAAGTCAGCGATATAACCCACTCAGCCACCGAGGCTTCCACAAAATGAAAGTCCGACAACTGGTAGTCTAGATCACGTACTTTGAGTACCCCCCTGACCTGGCCGAAAGCTATGAATACACAATGCCATTTAGAAAGTCGTCAAATGTAACTAATGTTATATTTGGGATAACATTAGTTACATGATCTAGATCTAGTACGTGATCTAGACTACCAGTTGTCGGACTTTCATTTTGTGGAAGCCTCGGTGGCTGAGTGGGTTAGATCGCTGACTTTGCGTGCTGGTGATTAGGTGCCTCACCCTGGCAGGTGTGGGTTCGAATCCCGGACGGGACTCAACAACAAAAAAGTACTAGAATCTGTACTTTACTAAGAAAGTGTTATCCCAAATATAACATTAGTTACATTTGACCACTTTCTAAATGGCATTGTGTATTCAAATCACTTGAGACTTGTGATAACTGTAACTGTAACTTGTATGCTTGAATAATTACGATCTTGGAATGTTCCGTTGAAATGAATGCTGAATGGATGTCCCAATCTCGGAATATTCAGACGTCATCCGGACGTCAACAAGACGCCATCCGGATGTCCTCAAAGGTTAATAATCACTAATCCGCAATCAAATACTTAGAGAGCAGACCAAGTGTTAATACTAGCCATTCTAATTAAAAGCTATAAAATAAAAATCTCTTAGAATGCGAAAAATATGATTTAGCTATGACATCTCCCTGGAACCATACCATGCTTGTCAAAGTCAATATTGCCGCTCCAAAGTTAACCTTGACATGTCTATTTATTGATGACCTAAGGTCACATGATACGCAATCGTGACGTCAGAAAATCCAAGATGGCGACTGTAAACATGACTGACATGACTGACATGACTCAAGTTGGAATTTACTGTTTATTTGATTCTGTAACTTGGAAAAACACTGCTTAAAATAAGGTATGTCATCCTTGTAACGTGCAACATGATGCTAGTAAAATGGTTGAAATTAGTGTGATGGCTTGTAGTTTGAATATTTGTTAACATTGCCAGAACAGGAGGTTTTTTTTGTCTTCTACTTTTATATTGCATACATATTCTCATACCACATGCAAATTACAATTTGTTATATCTTCTTGGTTACGCATGTGTGCTTTATGACAGTACAGGTACAAAATTTCTTTGCACCGTGTTGATCCTCTGGATCAAAGTTACCTTGTACACATGCACGCATACCAATTCATTTAGACGTTAGACAAATCGTGTATGACAAAACCGTTGAAGCACATCACTGAGCTTCAGGTGTGTGACTTGTTTCCACCCTGGTTATACCGTCATACTTTGTTCCCCTTCCAAATTAGTACCGTGGTTACCACTTGTGCCGCTACTACTACTACTACTACTTCTACTACTACTACTACTACTACTACTACTAGTAGTAGTACTACTACTACTACTACTACTATTACTATTACTGGTCCATTTGCATTGCATGCTGGAAAAATACAACTTGAGTAATTGTTTATTATAAGTATTCTGAACACTAAATGTGATTCTTAACCCAGAAGAAACCATCAAGCCATAGGTTAATGGCGTCTGTGTTAGGGTGTAGTGACATTAGTCATCACAGTCACCGAGTATGACCACCTGCTTCACCTTTAGCCTCCCAGCATGACGAGTAATAGAATGCTGGGACACTATTCTAACCCAGATCCCAACTGGGACTTGCCTGATTCTTATCAATCTCCTAAGGCATGGTTTGTTTGTTTGTTTCAGAGTCTCCTTCTTCATGTTCTTGAGATCTGAAATGCTTGTATCGAACAAACTACAGCTTTTGAAGGATGGAAACTGACGACAACGTGCCACAAGATGGCGCTGTGGCAAGACCATTCACAGATACTGGAGCTGCCACAGAGGGAAGTCAGCAACAGGGGAGACAACTCACTACAACATCAACACCAGATGGCGCTGTGGCTAGAACTTACACAGATACTGTAGCTGCCACAGAGGGAAGTCAGCAACAGGGGAGACAACTCACTACAACATCAACACAAGATGGCGCTGTGGCTAGACCTTTCACAGATACTGCAGCTGCCACAGAGGGAAAACAGCAACAAGGGAGACAACTCACTACAACATCAACACCAGATGGCGCTGTGGCTAGAGCTTACACAGATACTGTAGCTGCCACAGAGGGAAGTCAGCAACAGGGGAGACAACTCACTACAACATCAACACAAGATGGCGCTGTGGCTAGACCTTTCACAGATACTGCAGCTGCCACAGAGGGAAAACAGCAACAAGGGAGACAACTCACTACAACATCAACACCAGATGGCGCTGTGGCTAGAGCTTACACAGATACTGTAGCTGCCACAGAGGGAAGTCAGCAACAGGGGAGACAACTCACTACAACATCAACACAAGATGGCGCTGTGGCTAGACCTTTCACAGATACTGTAGCTGCCACAGAGGGAAGACAGCAACAAGGGAGACAACTCACTACAACATCAACACCAGATGGCGCTGTGGCTAGAGCTTACACAGATACTGTAGCTGCCACAGAGGAAAGTCAGCAACAGGGGAGACAACTCACTACAACATCAACACAAGATGGCGCTGTGGCTAGACCTTTCACAGATACTGTAGCTGCCACAGAGGGAAGACAGCAACAAGGGAGACAACTCACTACAACATCAACACCAGATGGCGCTGTGGCTAGAGCTTACACAGATACTGTAGCTGCCACAGAGGGAAGTCAGCAGCAGGGGAGACAACTCACTTCAACATTACCACAAGATGGCCCTGTGGCTAGAGCTTACACAGATACTGTAGTTGCGACACAGGGAAGTCAGCAGCAGGGGAGACAACTCGATACATCAACACAGGATGGCGCTGTGGCTAGACCTTCCACAGATACTGTAGCTGCCATAGAGGGAAGTCAGCAGCAGGTGGCACAGTCCATTTCCACAACCACCCACAACTACTTTGGTGAGGTTCTATGCAAAATCTGACTTAGTTTTCTTTTTGAGGAGGCCGGGGGGTCATCTGGGCACCGTAATTCACTGTGTAGAGTTCCGTTCGATGGTTGTTGAAGAATCCTGTGATCTTTTGTTTAAATTTATATGCTGATTATGTTCCACGCTTTTTCAGAATCAGAACTGTATTTTTGGGTTTCACCAAAGGGGTAAACATCTAAGACTTGCATCATTTCCCTCATTTAGTTGGCATCCCTTACTCACTCACTCACTCACTTCAGGGGAGAGCCTGCAACATGTAAACAAAACAAAGAATCTGACTAGAAGATGTTGTATTTCAGTGGAATACACCCTAACTTCATTCATTTTTGCTCCAGGTTCTACAGTTTCACATTATGACCTGTCCAACTCCTCTAACGTGGCAATGGGGGATGGCAGACATCAAGGCTGTATATCTCAAGGTAGGAAAGGCAATGAAACAACCCATTGTGAATAGCTTTACATGTTATTCAGAATTAAGCTCATAACCTGAGATTTAGCAAACACGGAATTACAATTTAAGTTTTTAAATAGAAAAGGAAATATGATGTTCATGTACGCAATATATTTGATGTCATTGTTTTCAGAGTGTCTCAGTGTTAGGATCAACCAGCTCAGAGATATGTTTGTGGAAACCCATGCTCTTGACAAAGCAAAAGAACTTCTGAAAAGACACAACCACGTGGCCATCTGCGGCGCCCCTGGAGATGGGAAAACTAGTGCTGCTCTCAGGATCTGTGAAGCGTATATGAAGAAAAAGTATCAAGTATTGTTTGTTGAAAGTATTGAAGAGTTTGACAGTGATGTCGTCATTAAGCGAAAGTGTGACATGCTGCTTGTGTTTGACGATGTCTTTGGCTCTGTTGCATTTCCAAGCAGCTAAGAGAAGATTCACAAAATGTTCAATGCCTTGGTTGATGTTTTACTGCGCTTTACAAGAGACAAGGAACTGAAAGCCAAGGAAAAACAACCCCAGAAGAAAATTAACGAAAGAAGGAAGAAGGAAGATGAGAAGCAATGTGAAGATGAAAAGACACCAGTGTGTAACTACAAGCTTCGCTTTATATTCACATCCAGAACCTACAACTGGAATGAAGGATGTGCAAGATTACATCAATTCAAAGTAAATCTGTTTAAGCCTGAAACCATTGTTGATATGATCAAGATTTGTTTAACCACAGAAGAAAAGAAACATATTCTGACATTGTTCAGGAAATGCCAAATGTGCGATATCTCCAATAAGGACATGAAAACCATTACTCAGTTACAAGACAGCAGGTTTGGCTTTCCTCTGATCTGTAAACTGTACTGTACAAACCCAGCCTTCCAGATGTACAACATAATTGACTTCTTTCAGAAACCTGTGACCTACTTGAGAGGTGACCTTGACACCATTGTCCGTGAAGGCAGAAGCAGGTCGGCAGCTCTCGTTCTCCTTGTTCTGTGTGGAGGGAAATTGAACCTTGCCTCTTTTAAGGGGAAGGAGAAGAGTCTCGCTGATCTGTTTCAGGCTGTAAAGGAGGATGTCGCGTGTTGCACTCGGACAGACATTGGCAGGGAGATCAGCAACTTTACTGGCACCTACTGTACAGTGGAGAATCATGTAGCCTCCTTCTCTCATCCATCCATCTATGATGCTGCAGCATGTGCCTTGGGGAATCTCAATGAAGATCTGTTACTGGAACATTGCTCCCTGCAGTTTTTATATGAAAGAGTGAGGCTGAACAAGGATGATCACCTAAAGACAACCCACACTGATGATGTCACAAACATGATCTACATCACCTCAAGTCTCCACCCGTTAGTGATCAGCAGATTGGTGGAGGGTGTCCGAGAAGGATGCTTCAGGTGGACAATAGGCCACCCTGTATTCAGCAGTGCTCAAATAGTCTCCGACTTCTTGACACAGATGATGACAGACTTGCCAGATGTTGTTCACAGGAAGGATAAGAGCTCAGGGGAATGTTTTCTGTATTGGGTTTCACTGTCAACTAACCATTCACTGTTTGAACACACAGTGTCACTGATGTGTGGAGAGGGAAGCCTTTCACATTCTGTACTCGCTGACTTCTATGAGAGTATCATAGGCTGTACACAACATGGCAATCTCAGGCACCTGCAACATATTGCTGCTGTACTCAAACAACATGGGAAATACGATGTAGACAGGAGGACAAAGGGAGAGAGGACTCTGTTGATGATTGCTGCTGAGACAGGACACTTGGGTGTGTTCAACTTCCTCCTCCAAGAGGGAGCTGATGTTTCAGCAACAGACAAAGATCGTTACAACTGTCTTCATCTTTCATGTAAATCAGGAGGGAAAGATGTCGTAAATGTTATCATTGAGAGGTTTCAACACCTCATCAATGGCCCTGATAGTAATGGAAACACCCCTGTTATGGTGTGTGCTGAGTCACAGCAGGTTGAAATCCTCAAGTTCCTTGTTTCACAAAAAGCAGATCTTACTCTCAGTAATTATGTCAATGAAAACGCTTGCCACATAGCATGTATCAAAGGCCATGTATCGGTTGTAGAGTATCTGCTGACATGTGAACACATAACCATAGACATGCGAGGAGGGTGTTGGCATCAAACAGCAGTCATGATGGCAGCTGAAGGAGGACGCTCTGATGTTTATGATCTTCTTGTGTTGGAGGGAGCTGATCTGTCACTAACTGATGGAGACAACATGGACTGCCTGATGTTGGCATGTGAGGGAGGTAACGTGTCTATAGTGAAACACCTCCTGTCCTTGAAAACATTTGACATCAACAGAAGAGCGGAGTTGTTGAATCAAACAGCAGTTATGATTGCAGCTGAAAGAGGACACTATCATGTTTATAATCTTCTTGTGTTGGAGGGAGCTGATCTGTCACTAACTGATGAAGACAACAGGGACTGCCTGAGGTTGGCATGTGATGGAGGTAACGTGTCTATAGTGAAACACCTCCTGTCATTAAAAACATTTGACATCAAGAGACGAGGGGGTGGGTCTAACCAAACAGCAGTTATGATGGCAGCTGAAAGAGGACTCTATGATGTTTATAATCTTCTTGTGTTAGAGGGAGCTGACCTGTCACAATCTGAGAAATACAACAGTGACTGCCTGATGTTGGCATGTGAGGGAGGTAACGTGTCTACAGTGAAACACCTCCTGTCCTTGAAAACATTTGACATCAAGAGACGAGGGGGTGGGTCTAACCAAACAGCAGTTATGATGGCAGCTGAAAGAGGACTCTATGATGTTTATAATCTTCTTGTGTTGGAGGGAGCTGATCTGTCACTAACTGATGAATTGAACAGGGACTGCCTGATGTTGGCATGTGCGAAAGGTAACGTGTCTATGGCGAAACACCTCCTGTCCTTGAAAACATTTGACATCAACAGACGATGGTTGTTGAATCACACAGCAGTTATGTTTGCAGCTGAAAGAGGACACTATCATGTTTATAATCTTCTTGTGTTAGAGGGAGCTGATCTGTCACTAACTGATTTTGACAACAGGAACTGCCTGATGTTGGCATGTGATGGAGGTAACGTGTCTATAGTGAAACACCTCCTGTCCTTGAAAACATTTGACGTCAACAGACGAGGGGGGTCACGGAAACAAACAGCAGTTATGATGGCAGCTGAAAGAGGACAGTATGATGTTTATAATCTTCTGGTGTTAGCGGGAGCTGATCTGTCACTTACTGAAGAAGACAACAGTGACTGCCTGATGTTGGCATGTGTGGGCGGTAACGTGTTTATTGTGAAACACCTCCTGTCCTTGAAAACATTTAACATCAACAGACGAGGGGGATTTTTTAAACAAACAGCAGTTATGATGGCAGTTGGAAGAGGACACTATGATGTTTATAAACGTCTTGTGTTGGAGGGAGCTGATCTGTCACTAACTGATGCATTCCACAGGGACTGTCTGAGGTTGGCATGTGAGGGAGGTAACATGTCTATAGTGGAACACCTATTGAAAATATTTGACATCAACAGACGAGGGTTGTTGTCTAAACAGCAGTTATGATGGCAGCTGAAGGAGGACACTCTGATGTTTATAATCTTCTTGTGTTGGAGGGAGCTGATCTGTCACTTACTGATTAATACAACAGGAACTGCCTGATGTTGGCATGTGAGGGAGGTAACGTGTCTATAGTGAAACGCTCCCTGTCCTTGAAAACATTTGACAACAACAGAAGAGGGGGATGGTCTAAACAAACAGCAGTTATGATTGCAGCTGAAAGAGGACACTCTGATGTTTATGACCTTCTTGTGTTGGAGGGATTTGATCAGTCACTAACAGATGAAGACAACAATGAATGTGGACATGTGAGGCATATATAAAATATACGCGTGTGTCCTTGTAATCATGAAGGATACTAAACCATCCGTAACCATGAAGATTCGTACCCAACGAAAATGGCTAACCCGCAACAAAAAGTCTCGCCAGATTCGTATCTGTTTTGGTGCTGTCATGATTTATTTGGCTTGCCCGTACCCTAATTTGAAGAATAGGTATCCAAATTGGGATTACCCGTACCCATTTAGGTTTTTAAAGCAAAATGCCCGAAACTGGATTGCTTTAACAGGTACAGAGCAAGAAAACGTGTTTCTAATCATTTATTCAACACTTAATTCTCATATATTCTGACCTGCACTTTCATAGGAATCTGCGCATTGCACTATTACATTTCCCAAATTCATTCTTTTTACAGTTCAAGCATTCACCCTGTATGTTTCTGAATTTTATTCATTATACAAATATTCATTCATTTTACATTTCAAAATTCATTCATTTTACATTTCAAAAATTAATTCATTCATTGGTGAACAATCAATTCACTCGACCAATGTCCGCTGTTTCTCTTCAAGTGGCCTTACTTGCTCAACTCAATCAATGTTTGTGGTTTGTCTTCAAGTGGCCTTACTTGCTCAGCTCAGTCAATGTCTCAGGTTTGTCTTCAAGTGGCCTCACTTGCTCAGCTCAATCAATGTCTGTGGTTTGTCTTCAAGTGGCCTTACTTGCTCAGCTCAGTCAGTGTCTCAGGTTTGTTTTCAAGTGGCCTTACTTGCTCAAGTCAATCAGTTTCTCAGGTTTGTCTTCAAGTGGCCTTACTTGCTCAACTCAATCAATGTTTGTGGTTTGTCTTCAAGTGGCCTTACTTGCTCAACTCAATCAATGTTTGTGGTTTGTCTTCAAGTGGCCTTACTTGCTCAACTCAATCAATGTTTGTGGTTTGTCTTCAAGTGGCCTTACTTGCTCAGCTCAGTCAATGTCTCAGGTTTGTCTTCAAGTGGCCTTAATTGCTCAACTCAATCAATGTCTGTGGTTTGTGATATTAGTCCTCATGTGGCCTCGTCACCTAGAGAGCTGCAGTCTGAAAGCTGATATCTCTCTCTGCTGGTATTTATACCAGCTTCTGAAAGGTTTGCCTTGGTGTGACAAATCATTCGAGTTTCATTGGGTACGGATTCGCCTTTTGGGTACGAGTCATCCAGCTGATTAGAAACAAGTGGGTACGGGTATCCAATACTTGGGTACGAGTTATCCAGTTGTTTAGGAACAAGTGGGTACGGGTTGTCCAACACATGGGTACGAGTCATTCAGTTGATTAGAAACAAGTGGGTACGAGTACCCAATACTTTGGTACGAGTCATCCAGTTGATTAGGAACAAGTGTCTACGGGTATCCAACACTTGGGTACGAGTCATCCAGTTGATTAGGAACGAGTGGGTACAGCTTGTCCAACACTTGGGTCCGAGTCATCCAGTTGATTAGTGGGTACTGACGCTATCTTGGTGTAAAATATTGTAAATTTAATTAATGTGGTTTTAAATAATTAATTGATGTTTGTCATGTTACCATGTGATTATATCTGTTCAATCTTTGGAAGTATTTTTATGATGACATCGATGTTTGTCAGGGACTATTTCTTGTCTACACTCTTGCATCGTGGCTATTTTTAGAAAGTAAGTTGACATTTTGCCTTGATAAACAAAAACCTCATACACTAGTTATTGAATATTTCCCGATTCAATATTCCTCTAGCGTGTTTTAAAGTATATTTCACTTTGGATATTAAAGGTAATTAAACTTGATTGCACCGAATGACTAATTCCATCCGCTGTTTGTCATTTCTAAGGTTTCGGTGACCTGTCAATTATGTTTATGTTTGGCATAATGACTGTTAATAACTTGGATGTCCGTTTCCACATCAAAGTAGTAGATTCATGATAAAGTATTTTCCTGTTGTCTACACTATACATGCATTATTCAGACACATAGGCACACAATGTATACGTTCCTATATCTCTTGAATTTGTACCTGTAATATGATATTCATTCCCTGGTTGGACATACATTGCCGACAATTCAAGGCAATATTGACAATATGTTTGTCCGTTTTTTCAATTAGCATTTGATAAGTATTTTAGTCCAATTTGTTACTGTCCGAATTATTAAAGGACATCAATACCTGGAATGAGGGTTTATTTGTTGCTTGGTCTGAACCGTGCTTGTCTTCAATTTTGTAATATCAGCACAAATCAGTTTGTTTATCATGTTTGATCTATTCGGTTGGTTGGTTGGTTGGTTGTTTAACGTCGCACTCAGCAATATTCCATATATATGCAGCGGTCTGTAAATAATCGAGTCTCGAACAGACAATCAAGTGATTGATATCATGAGCATCGATCCACGCAATTGCCGTTCTATTCGGACACTTTGTACATCGTGAGGACAATACCAATTGATAAAAGCAACTGATCGTTTTGTAAATTCCACTTGTTATAGAGTTAACCATCGCCCAAGATGGCAGCCACTGACGCTATCTTGGTGGAAAATATTGTGAATTTAGTTATAAGAAATAAAACATTAAAGTAAATAATAAGATTTCAGCATCATAGATAGTTACATTGTTACATTTTCATTGTTGATAGCAATGTTTATCCATCACTGAATGTTCGTAGCACTTGTCAGACATGACCTAATTACCACTGTGCATCACTACGATATTTACATCCATGAATAATCTACCAGCTGATGATATATGCGTTATTATCGTACAGGTTGATGTATGTGTTACCTCTAATAAATTCTCTTGATGTCCTGACTATTTCTACAGTGCCCTAATTGTTTTCGGACAAACAGGAAATTCAGGACATTACATTCAAGGCCTCAGTAAAGCCTTCAAAAAGTTGTATGGTAGACATGTGGAGACATTTCCAAATTTGACGCATCAGTGACAAAAATTATTTTTGATGTAATTTCCTACATAGGTACTCTATATGTGCATACAGATTTCCATAACTTATTTACATGAAGAAATATAAAGTTAGAAGTTAAAAGTAAAGTGAACCTCAAGGGGGGCACGGGTGGCCCAGTGGTCCAAGGCGCCGCGATTCGCTGTGCAGAGTTGCATCCCTTGAGCACGCCAGAAACCTATGACTGTGGGTTTGAATCCCGGTTCGCCCCGATTATGTTTCTAGGTTTGTCAGCACCATACCCGTGCTTGTGGGTTCCACTGAAGTGGTAAACGTCTGAGACCTGCATCACTTCGGGCTTTCCTCCCACATTAAGCTGACACGCCGTGATATGACTGGAATACTGTTAAAAGCGGCGTTAAACTCAACTCTGTTACTCACTCACTCACTCACTCACTCACTGAACCTCAAGGTCCAGCACAGTTGGCGCACTGACGTCACACAATGCAAGGTATAATGTTAAGTAATTAAGTGTCACAGCTTGACCTGCCAATCCCTTGTGACATTGTCCGTTATTTGTAATGAAGGATGCTGATTGACGCCCCTAGCGAGTCAAGGGCAAGTTTCCGCTTCAGCATAGATAAGATAAGCATAAATGTCAATCAAGTTAAGTCAATTTATTCATGTTCATTCAAATGAATGTGTATAATATCCATTGCATGTATAATCCAATGAAAACGCAGCATCTTACATTCTAACGATAGCCAATGGTTATTTTATTTCTGTTGATGTAATTATTACCATGTCATTAGACTGCGTGTCGATGTTACATAGATTTACATTGTGTTACATGACATGTAATATACTTATTAGGTGGAGGTTACATACCTATACAGCAAATGTTAGTTGGCTTCAGGTGTACAACAATGTTAACAAATGGTGAAACGTGCAGGTTATATTTGCCATGCTTAATGGGGTCACCATTAGCTAAGTGTGAAGTTAAATCCTTACAGCACATTAGTAGAAATTGTTCATGTTCAAAACAGACATATGAACCAGACAATTCATTTGCCAAATTTTACCATTTTCTGTCAAACTGTCTTGTTGTATTATTTGTGTGTGCAATTATTTTCTCTATCCGAAATATATTGATTAAATCTTCAGAAAGTTTTCAAGTAACAACTTGTTTTTCTTAATACTTGATACATGTATATATTTATTTGCATGCCAGTATGTGATTTAACAGAATGTTAGAGTGTTTACCCAAGTAAAACAGAGCATTTTGTAAATGTGAATTGTTTTGAACATTTTGCATTCAGAAAATAATTCTGCTTTGGCCCAAAACTCTTTAACATGCCAACAATCCCAATATACATGAAGTAAGGATTCAGTATCAGTTTCACAAAATGAGCATTGATCATCATCGAGAATTTTCATTTGAAACAATTCTTTCTTTGTATAGATGATGCGATGAATAAATTTATATTGAAAATCAAGTAATTTTACATATATTGTACATTTTCTGTATCTGATAAAAACATCCTTCCATGATATATCTAAGTCAAGAATAGTATCCCATCCCATACTGTTAGGAGATTTGCTGTAGTGTTAATTTTATCATAAAAATATCTTGAGCCTTTAGGCGCTACAAGTAAGTCCATCAAAATTGTGTTTAAATATTAATTATACAAGTTAATGTGATTATTTCTAGTATCTTCTTTCCAGGATTTTGGTATGTTTTAACCCGGTAATAGTCAAGTATTGTGCCTTCAGTTTGGTATTTCCTTTTAAGTCCATCAAAGGGCAATATATCATCTTCATTACAGAGATCTTTAATAGTGTAAATTCCCTTTAAAAACCAATTTCTTATAATGAAATCTTTTTTTTAAAACTAAAGGTTACACCAAAGAAGTTCTGATAGTACCTCTCCAATGTTTGTGGAGTTAGTTTTGTGTCTATACAATGTTCCCCAGGCAGCCAAAACATCTCTCCAGTAAGGGTTAGCAAAGTGTATACAGTTTTCGATATTGTCCCCAAATAGGAATATGTGTTTAAGTGGAAAGATGCTAGGGTTATAACAGTTTTTGTTTTGAAGATATTTTTTAAGAATTGACAGTTTTAGAGAAATTATAAAAAAACAACTTACCTCTATCATTCACAGTCCACCTTGGTCATATTTTCTAATTGATATTGTTCATTATATTTTGTCCTTTTTATCATTCCAAATGAATCTGTACAATATTTTGTTCATCAATATATTCACTTGGAGGGTTTGGGTGAGAGGAAAATATATGTACTTAGGTTGACAGGGCCAAGGTTTTGACAACAGTTATTTTACTTATCAATGTTACATTTCTTTTCCTCAAATTCCCTCAAATTTTAATTTGTATAACCGTATTTCGTTATAAGCATATGTACAGCGTACATATAACAAATGGATTGGAGCGAGAAATATTTCGGTATATCCCTCAGTTCGTTGTAAGCATGTTCATTATAAATGTAGTTGTCACCTATATTCAGTGTTTTCCAAAATAAACAGACTCCTGTTGTAAAGGTTGTTATTGATATCATACATTGATTCATCCATGACTGGACTGAATTTAATGTTTTTAATGTTTGTGGGGAAAACAGATTGTATGAAAATGTAGCAGGACGTGGAGTCATCCCACAGATGACATCCTTACCTAGTGTAGCGTTTCCACAAGCTATATCCATCATGGGTATTTGAAATCAAACAGCATTACCATGGCCAGAATTGGGAGTGTTAATATATCCATCAACTGACCTGTCCGTAAACTAGGCCAAGAAAGGGAGGTAACTCGCGTGTGAGTGACTGAGTGAGTGAGTATGGTTTTACGACGCTTTTAGCAATATTCCAGCAATATCACGGCGGGGGACTCCAGAAATGGACTTCACACGTTGCACCCATGTCGGGAATCGAACCCGGGTCTTCGGCATGAGGAACGAACGCTTTAACCACTAGGCTACCCGACCGCCCCAACTCGCGTGTGAACATGGTGTGTGAAAGAATAACACGTCAATACATAATATGTTTCTGATGGCATCATTAATCACAAGAAGTTCTCAGATAGTATCTTCAGTCGAACAATTAAGTAAAACTATTGGACTATACACCAATACTGGTTGTCAGATACGCCTAAGAACCATGTAACTAATAATAGTAACCAAAGAACTCGCAGATGAGGCCAAAGGCCCTCGGCTTCGTCTACGATTTTTTACCGACTTTTCCGTCGATGTTGAAATTCAAGAGAGATACCTAATCTCACGAACATTGACATGTAGTTTCATACGCGCTATGTTCTTGATAAAGTTCAAATCTATGAAAACATTTAGAAAAATGACACTCACGTGATTCTATAAATAACAGCGTAAACAAACTTCAGTGTCACTGAACGTCATTCAATCATAGATTGATCAAGATAGATGCAAACATCATCCACGTTGCAATGTGTGGGTTCATTTAAGACGTAATGACACGATGATTTGCATTAGTGTACACTTTCACAACGCCATCGTTGTTTACTACAGCCGAGTGTTGTCAATGTCTCACCGAGACTGATATGTAGCCACGGTCTGCATTCTTCCTGTCCTGGAGGGTGATATCTAGCCCTTTTTCCTGTGCTCTAAATGTCCCTGGCATGACTGTCTCCCCTCAATCAGGAATTGAAGAATCCACTTTGCCAGCGCCATACTTGATCTATGTTCAGACAACAGTATATGCAGTTGGTGAATTCTTCTGGCTCCTCTACGCAGTTGGTGAATTCTCCCGGCTTGTCTACGCAGTAGGTGAATTATGCCGGCTAGTCTACACAGTAGGTGAATTCTCCCGGCTTGTCTACGCAGTAGGTGAATTCTCCCGGCTTGTCTACGCAGAAGGTGAAATATTCTTGCTTGTCTACGCAGTAGGTGAATTCTCCTTGTTTGTCTACGGAGTTTGTGAATTCTTCTGGCTTGTCTACACAGTAGGTAAATTCTCCCGTGCAGTTGGTGAATTCTTCAGGATTGTCTACGCAGTAGGTGAATTCTTCTGGCTTGTCTACGCAGTAGGTGAATTCTCCTGGCTTGTCTACGCAGTAGGTGAATTCTCCCGGCTTGTCTACGCAGTAGGTGAATTCTCCTGGCTTGTCTACACAGTAGGTGAATTCTTCTGGTTTGTCTACGCAGTAGGTGAATTCTCCTGGCTTGTCTACGCAGTAGGTGAATTCTCCCGGCTTGTCTACACAGTAGGTGAATTCTCCCGGCTTGTCTACGCAGTAGGTGAAATCTTCTTGCTTGTCTACGCAGTAGGTGAATTCTCCTTGTTTGTCTACGGAGTTTGTGAATTCTTCTGGCTTGTCTACACAGTAGGTAAATTCTCCCGTGCAGTTGGTGAATTCTTCAGGATTGTCTACACAGTAGGTGAATTCTTCTGGCTTGTCTACGCAGTAGGTGAATTCTTCTGGCTTGTCTACGCAGTAGGTGAATTCTCCCGGCTTGTCTACGCAGTAGGTGAATTCTCCCGGCTTGTCTACGCAGTAGGTGAATTCTCCTGGCTTGTCTATGCAGTAGGTGGATTCTCCCGGCTTGTCTACGCAGTAGGTGAATTCTCCCGGCTTGTCTACCCAGTATGTGGGAATTCTCCTGGCTTGTCTATGCAGTAGGTGAATTCTCCCGGCTTGTCTACGCAGTAGGTGAATTCTCTCGGCTTGTCTACGCAGTAGGTGAATTCTCCCGGCTTGTCTACGCAGTAGGTGAATTCTCCCGGCTTGTCTATGCAGTAGGTGAATTCTCCCGGATCGCTACGCAGTAGGTGAATTCTCTCGGCTTGTCTACGCAGTAGGTGAATTCTCCCGGTTTGTCTACGCAGTAGGTGAATTCTCTCGGCTTGTCTATGCAGTAGGTGAATTCTTCTGGCTTGTCTATGCAGTAGGTGGATTCTCCCGGCTTGTCTACGCAGTAGGTGAATTCTTCCGGATTGTCTACGCAGTAGGTGAATTCTCCTTGTTTGTCTACGGAGTTTGTGAATTCTTCTGGCTTGTCTACGCAGTAGGTAAATTCTCCCGTGCAGTTGGTGAATTCTTCAGGATTGTCTACGCAGTAGGTGAATTCTTCTGGCTTGTCTACGCAGTAGGTGAATTCTTCTGGCTTGTCTATGCAGTAGGTGGATTCTCCCGGCTTGTCTACGCAGTAGGTGAATTCTTCCGGATTGTCTACGCAGTAGGTGAATTATCCTGGCTTGTCTACGCAGTAGGTGAATTCTTCTGGCTTGTCTACGCAGTAGGTGAATTCTCCTGGCTTGTCTACGCAGTAGGTGAATTCTTCTGGTTTGTTTACGCAGTAGGTGAATTCTTCTGGCTTGTCTACGCAGTAGGTGAATTCTTCTGGCTTGTCTACGCAGTAGGTGAATTCTCCTGGCTTTTCTACGCAGTAGGTGAATTCTCCCGGCTTGTCTACGCAGTAGGTGAATTCTCCTGGCTTGTCTATGCAGTAGGTGAATTTTTCTGGCTTGTCTATGCAGTAGGTGGATTCTCCCGTCTTGTCTACGCAGTAGGTGAATTCTTCCGGATTGTCTACGCAGTAGGTGAATTCTCCTGGCTTGTCTATGCAGTAGGTGGATTCTCCCGGCTTGTCTACGCAGTAGGTGAATTCTCCCGGATTGTCTACGCAGTAGGTGAATTCTCCCGGCTTGTCTACGCAGTAGGTGAATTCTCCCGGCTTGTCTATGCAGTAGGTGAATTCTCCTGGCTTGTCTATGCAGTAGGTGAATTCTTCTGGCTTGTCTATGCAGAAGGTGGATTCTCCCGGCTTGTCTACGCAGTAGGTGAATTCTTCCGGATCGTCTACGCATTAGGTGAATTCTCCTGGCTTGTCTATGCAGTAGATGGATTCTCCCGGCTTGTCTACGCGGTAGGTGAATTCTCCCGGATTGTCTACGCCGTAGGTGAATTCTCTCGGCTTGTCTACGCAGTAGGTGAATTCTCCCGGCTTGTCTACGCATTAGGTGAATTCTCCTGGCTTGTCTATGCAGTAGGTGAATTCTTCTGGCTTGTCTATGCAGTAGGTGGATTCTCCCGGCTTGTCTACGCAGTAGGTGAATTCTTCCGGATTGTCTACGCAGTAGGTGAATTCTCCCGGCTTGTCTACGCAGTAGGTGAATTCTTCAGGATTGTCTACGCAGTAGGTGAATTCTTCTGGTTTGTTTACGCAGTAGGTGAATTTTCTGGCTTGTCTACGCAGTAGGTGAATTCTTCTGGCTTGTCTACGCAGTAGGTGAATTCTCCTGGCTTGTCTACGCAGTAGGTGAATTCTCCCGGCTTCTCTACAAAGTAGGTGAATTCTCCTGGCTTGTCTACGCAGTAGGTGAATTCTCCCGGCTTGTCTACACAGTAGGTGAATTCTCCTGGCTTGTCTACGCAGAAGGTGAAATATTCTTGCTTGTCTACGCAGTAGGTGAATTCTCCTTGTTTGTCTACGCAGTTTGTGAATTCTCCTGGCTTGTCTACGCAGTAGGTGAATTCTTCCGGCTTGTCTACGCAGTAGGTGAATTCTCCCGGCTTGTCTACGCAGTAGGTGAATTCTTCTGGCATGTCTATGCAGTAGGTGGATTCTCCCGTCTTGTCTACGCAGTAGGTGAATTCTTCCGGATTGTCTACGCAGTAGGTGAATTCTCCTGGCTTGTCTATGCAGTAGGTGGATTCTCCCGGCTTGTCTACGCAGTAGGTGAATTCTCCCGGATTGTCTACGCAGTAGGTGAATTCTCCCGGCTTGTCTACGCAGTAGGTGAATTCTCCCGGCTTGTCTATGCAGTAGGTGAATTCACCTGGCTTGTCTATGCAGTAGGTGAATTCTTCTGGCTTGTCTATGCAGAAGGTGGATTCTCCCGGCTTGTCTACGCAGTAGGTGAATTCTTCCGGATCGTCTACGCAGTAGGTGAATTCTTCTGGCATGTCTATGCAGAAGGTTGATTCTCCCGGCTTGTCTACGCAGTAGGTGAATTCTCCCGGATTGTCTACGCAGTAGGTGAATTCTCTCGGCTTGACTACGCAGTAGGTGAATTCTCCCGGCTTGTCTACGCAGTAGGTGAATTCTCCTGGCTTGTCTATGCAGTAGGTGAATTCTTCTGGCTTGTCTATGCAGTAGGTGGATTCTCCCGGCTTGTCTACGCAGTAGGTGAATTCTTCCGGATTGTCTACGCATTGGGTGAATTCTCCTGGCTTGTCTACGCAGTAGGTGAATTCTTCAGGATTGTCTACGCAGTAGGTGAATTCTTCTGGTTTGTTTACGCAGTAGGTGAATTCTTCTGGCTTGTCTACGCAGTAGGTAAATTCTTCTGGCTTGTCTACGCAGTAGGTGAATTCTCCTGGCTTTTCTACGCAGTAGGTGAATTCTCCCGGCTTGTCCACAAAGTAGGTGAATTCTCCTGGCTTGTCTACGCAGTAGGTGAATTCTCCCGGCTTGTCTACACAGTAGGTGAATTCTCCAGGCTTGTCTACGCAGAAGGTGAAATATTCTTGCTTGTCTACGCAGTAGGTGAATTCTCCTTGTTTGTCTACGCAGTTTGTGAATTCTCCTTGCTTGTCTACGCGGAAGGTAAATTCTCCCGTGCAGTTGGTGAATTCTTCAGGATTGTCTACGCAGTAGGTGAATTCTTCTGGCTTGTCTACGCAGTAGGTGAATTCTTCTGGCTTGTCTACGCAGTAGGTGAATTCTTCTGGCTTGTCTATGCAGTTGGTGAATTCTCCCGGATTGTCTACGCAGTAGGTGAATTCTTCTGGCTTGTCTACGCAGTAGGTGAATTCTCCCGGCTTGTCTACGCAGTAGGTGAATTCTCCCGGCTTGTCTATGCAGTAGGTGAATTCTTCTGGCTTGTCTACGCAGTAGGTGAATTCTCCCGGCTTGTCTATGCAGTAGGTGAATTCTCCCGGATTGTCTACGCAGTAGGTGAATTCTCATGGCTTGTCTTTGCAGTAGGTGAATTCTTCTGGCTTGTCTACGCAGTAGGTGAATTCTCCCGGCTTGTCTACGCAGTAGGTGAATTCTTCTGGCTTGTCTACGCAGTAGGTGAGTTCTCCCAGATTGTCTAAGCCGAAGGAAAATTCTCAGGGAATGTCTATGCAGCGTTAAACAGTTTTCTTTTCATGCAGTAATGCCGTGTTGTTAATGTCTATAGATATATGGGGCTAATCCTGTTGTTAACGTCTATACAGATATGGGTCTAATCCTGTTGTTAACGTCTATCAATATCTGGGTCTAATCCTGTTGTTAACGTCTATAAATATCTGGTTCTAATCCTGTTGTTAACGTCTATAAATATCTGGTTCTTATCATGTTGTTAACGTATATAAATATCTGGTTCTAATCATGTTGTTAACCTTGATAAGTGTCTGGGTCTAATCCTGTTGTTAATGTCTATAAATATCTGGGTCTAATCCTGTTGTTAATGTCTATAAATATCTGGGTCTAATCCTGTTGTTAATGTCTATAAATATCTGGGTCTTACCCTGTTATTAATGTCTATAAATATCTGGGTCTAATCCTGTTGTTAACGTCTATAATCATCTGGTTCTAATCCTGTTGTTAACGTCTATAATCATCTGGTTCTAATCCTGTTGTTAACGTCTATAAATATCTGGTTCTTATCATGTTGTTAACGTATATAAATATCTGGTTATAATCATGTTGTTAACCTTGATAAGTGTCTGGGTCTACTCCTGTTGTTAATGTCTATAAATATCCTATTCTTACCATCGTTGTTAATGTCTATAAATATCTGGGTCTAATCCTGTTGTTAATGTCTATAAATATCTGGGTCTTACCCTGTTGTTAATGTCTATAAATATCTGGGTCTAATCCTGTTGTTAATGTCTATAAATATCTGGGTCTAACCCTGTTGTTAATGTCTATAAATATCTTGGTCTACTCCTGTTATTAATGTCTATAAATATCAGGGTCTATTGATTACCTCTGAATCTATTTGGACTCAAGCCTGAAAGATGCTACCAGAGCAGCTGGTAAAACACTTACCCCACATACTCGTTGACACTGCAACAGAGACTAGAATTATTACATACTCAGTGACGTGGTGCATGGAAACTGATGTGACTAAATGTCATATGGTCGTAGTAGTCACTCAGAAGAAAGTAAAATACACTGTCTGAGGTTGCCTTTTAGGTGTTTGATAAAAAAACGTGTACCTATATCAACTTAGGGATGTGAAAATGTGGATTTTCAGTCCATGAAATGTATGTAAATATTTGTTAAATACGAGTTATAAATTATCAAGTAGTGTTGTGAATGGGGTTGATATCATCCGTCGGTTATTTACCACACAAGATGTATTATAGTTTATAACTATTGGCTACATAGAGATATCCAGGCCACTGCTATATAATGTAAAAGAAACATTTGAAAGATGCCACCCCAAATACGTTATATAATAGAAAACGTCAAGGCCAGAGAATAACCAGTCTTTATTGTCCGCCGAGTCCATTGGATGTAAAAGGCAAAATACTAATGAACATTATATCACTGAATCACTGAATCACTGAAACACACTTTAAAGGTTTGCTTTTTTTCCTTTTGGATTGAAATAATATTGTTTTTACAACAGGTGGGAATGTGCAGTTACATCTGAAGGTATTTTAAGAAATATTAAAAGATTAAAGAGTTCAGATTGGCGCGGATAAGTCACTTCATCAAAAATTGTAGAATTCAATGCTTTCTTTAAGTCCTTGTTGGAATGTGAAATGTACTTATTACATTTAAAAAAAAATTACAGTATAGAAGAACATTGATTATATTCAGAAGTGGATATAATTTTCTCCGAATACAGAAATTTCGTGGGGTTGATGGTGATAATACTATTTGTGCAGTCAATTCAGTATCTGAAACAAAAAAAACATTTACTTTTAAATCGCCCAGTGTATGATCGAGAAGACACTAAGCTAACAAGTTTAATAAATATTAATATATCTGATGTCAATCAATTGTCCTATATGCATTATGTCAATTTCCGAGGGGAAATAAAATAATAAGGAAAGTAGAAAATATTATCATGTCCCATTGAAAGTGTTAAAATCACACTCTCCGTAGTCAGCTTCCAAAAAAAACATATTTGGGGCCGTGGCTTAAGGGTACCGGCGCAGAGGTCCGTGACAAAGGTTTTCATTGGCTGGCTGGTAGTTCTTAGCAGCCATATACATATCCTGTTTCTGTTATTTCTGTTAATCCTACAAAAATAACAACAATGTATACATTGTTGAATGGGTTAAAATTTACCCTTGACTTTGACGTTGTGAATAATAAAAACATAACAATTAACAATCTGTAACTATCATTGTATTACACTGAAAGGACGATAACCTCGTTTTATGTCCTTACTGACATCCTATTCGAATCCCGGTTCGCCCCCATTATGTTTCTAGGTTTGTCAGCACCATACCCGTGCTCTTGGATTTCACCGAAGTGGTAAACGTCTGAGACCTGCATCACTTCGGACTTTCCTCCCACCTTAAGCTGACACGCCGTGATATAACTGGAATACTGTTAAAAGCTGCGTTTAAACAAACTCACTCACTCACACTCACACTGACAACCTTTTGGGTTCCCTAAACGATGACCTCTTGTTTATCCAGCAGCTGGCCAAGGGATAATCCCCATTGTGTTTGTTGAAGCGGATGCTTGTAACACATCGGTAACGATTTGCCACACAAAAATACACAACACATCTTAAATTTACGTAATTTACAGTACAACTAAAAGAGAAACAGCATTGTGGTAATCGTTCACTGGTTTCTGGTTGTCAAGAGGTTGTCTCTTCTCCCTCTCCTGGGCATGGTCTAGGTGTCTCAACTTCTTTTTGAGTGGAATCAAACTATACCTAAATTGTGATCGCAGCATTATCCCACTCAACCTGCAGGATATTTTCCAGTGTATGGCCAAATTAACAATGTTGATAAATATTCTAAATTGATAAGCATTATGAATTGTACTTTGTTATTTGTACTTTGCAGTCATTGTACAAATTGTCTTAGAAACTTTCGAAGTACATTATGGCAGCCTTATAGGTTGCGTAAGGTGGGAAAAATACAGCAAAAAGAACATCAGATGTCCTATATGTGTTAAGTCTATATCCGTGGGAACAATATTCCTATAATTATTCGAAAGTACATAAATGTTTAAGTGAAAGTGCTGAAATCACAGGCTCCGTAATCGGCTTCCATAACAAAAGGTTTTTGTGGCATGGACTAAAACTATCGGTATAACCTCACTGTGCCCTCACCCCAACCTGCACCCTATAACAATAGGTGAGGGCACAGTGAGGTGTTCCCAAAACTATCGGTATAACCTCACTGTGCCCTCACCCCAACCTACACCCTATAACAATAGGTGAGGGCACAGTGAGGTGGTCCCAAAACTATTGGTATAACCTCACTGTGCCCTCATCCCAACCTACACCCTATAACAATAGGTGAGGGCACAGTGAGGTGGTCCCAAAACTATCGGTATAACCTCACTGTGCCCTCACCCCAACCTACACCCTATAACAATAGGTGAGGGCACAGTGAGGTGGTCCCAAAACTATCGGTATAACCTCACTGTGCCCTCACCCCAACCTACACCCTATAACAATAGATGAGGGCACAGTGAGGTGTTCCCAAACTATCGGTATAACCTCACTGTGCCCTCACCCCAACCTACACCCTATAACAATAGGTGAGGGCACAGTGAGGTGGTCCCAAAACTATCGGTATAACCTCACTGTGCCCTCATCCCAACCTACACCCTATAACAATAGGTGAGGGCACAGTGAGGTGTTCCCAAACTATCGGTATAACCTCACTGTGCCCTCACCCCAATCTGCACCCTATAACAATAGGTGAGGGCACAGTGAGGTGTTCCCAAACTATCGGTATAACCTCACTGTGCCCTCACCCCAACCTGCACCCTATAACAATAGGTGAGGGCACAGTAAGGTGTTCCCAAAACTATCGGTATAACCTCACTGTGCCCTCACCCCAACCTACACCCTATAACAATAGGTGAGGGCACAGTGAGGTGTTCCCAAACTATCGGCACAGCGGTGCAGCGGCGCTTGGCAACTGTTTTCATTGACTGACATGTTTGCCGTGTTTATCTATCTTGTGATCCTTAGCCGTTATACATACTGTTTCTGCTATTTCTGTTAAATAGAACCCATCTATGGACATCACCATCTTGTTGGTAGACTTCACTTCACTGAAGCCCAGATTCTGAGTCTTCCTCCGGAGAGGACAATGGCAATAGCGTTCATGGACATCACGGTTTAATGGGAAGCTGGAAGCTGGATCACAATGGCTGCAGGGGTCGCCTGATGTCTGATGAACCATGTCACTGAAGACTTAGAAGACGCTCATAGGTACGTCGTGGACAATTCGGCAATAGCTAGGAAATCGGAACTATAAAAATACTGGAGATGAAACAGTAGAAGCATGTACTTAAGGTTAGTTAATAGCTTTCAAGAGTGTAGAAGGCAGTATATACTGGTTCGAAAAAAGGTTTAGGACCACCCTTCTTTCATACAACTACAATAAATTTGTCATGCCATGACAGATTAATCATTCCAATATGAAAGGATCGTGGCTCTTCTACTTTTCGTTCGTAGTATAATGTAGTGAATTCATCCTGTCACTTCCCTAAAACAACATACTGTGTAACTATTATTCCCTGTAGGCATTACTCGGCCTAACCATGTGGGGATGGTCGGGTGGCCTAGTGGCTAAAGCGTTCGCTCGTAACGCCGAGGACAAGGGTTCGATTCACGACATGGGTACAATGTGTGAAGCGCATTTCTGGTGTCACCCGCCGTGATATTGCTGGAATATTGCTTGAAGCGGCGAAAAACCAAACTCACTCACTCGACCTAACTATGTGGCGTGCGAGGCTGGGCACAGAGGGCAAGTCAAGCTCCACCCTAAACTGTCACACCCATATTTGTGCAGATATTGTCCTTCTATGGAGTGCACCAATTCTACTCGATGTGATCTGTGTGTTGATTCTACTTAGGCGGAATTATTCAAGGAATTAGTCATGCAGTGGTACAAGTCTTAACTCGACAAACCTAAATATCTGATAGTTCTAACTCATCTGGCTCGTCTATTTCGGCAAAATCAGCAAAATCCAAACCAGTTAAACAGGCGTCTATCGACGATTTTGTCCAGGGACCCTGGTTGTCTCTGACAAACGACCACGAGTCCGTTCAGCTAGTTCCGTTCCGGGAATCTGATACTTGTCAATCCAGCGATGTGTGTCAGTTTGCAAGTACACATGGAATTGGATCAAGTATCACGGCTGTCGATCCAGTGCATCATATTTCGGATCAGCAAGGGCCACAACTTGGTGAATCAGGGTCGACGGCTACCATCTTCTTGGCTCGATCGTAGCGCCACCAGTGGCTATTACGACCATTCTATTCTATACCTCTCCCATATGGACTAATAAGATTCCACCTCTCGTATCACATGCATTTGTTTCAAACAAAACGATGGCGCCCAGTGAAGACGATCTTATCGACTATCAAGATCTATTTTGTGGTAAAACGGTTCTTACTTCGCGAAGTACATCAAATCACGTGAGCACCTTGATTAAAAACATGAACAGATTTGGAAAATATCTGTTGACAACGAGTTGGCGAGGCACAGGCTTTGCAAATCCTGCAATCGACCGAAATCTGCATGACAGTTTACGAACCGAATATCGATTTCGGTGCGCGATTTTGATTGGACTATGCATAGACTCAATAGCCCAGTCAAAATCTAACTCCATAATCCCAGCCTAATTCGGCAAGGGTGGAAACTGGACTTTTATAGTCAGTTAACGCTCTTGATCGGGAAGATGACGGTTACGGGCTCTCATGATACCCTGCTTTCGGATCGGATTCCCAGGGTGCAGACCCATCCACGCACCTCGGATCCTACAGTGAGTGAGTGAGTTGGGTCTAACGCCGCTTTTTACAGTATTCCAGTCATATCACGGCGTGTCAGCTTAATGTGGGAGGAAAGCCCGAAGTGATGCAGGTCTCAGACGTTTACCACTTCGGTGAAACCCACGTGCTGACAAACCTAGAAACATATTCGGGGCGGACCGGGATTCGAACCCACAACCATAGGTTCCTGGCGTGCCCAAGGGACGCAACTCTGCACAGCGAATCGCGGCGGCTTAGACGACTGTGCCACCCGTGCCCCCCGGATCCTACAGTAGTTGCTGTCGATCCAGTGCATCATATTTCGGATCAGCAAGGGCCACAACGGGGTGAATCAGGGTGAATTACGGGCTCTCATGATACCCTGCTTTCGGATCGGATTCCCCGGGTGCAGGCCCATCCACGGACCTCGGATCCTACAGTATTTGCCACACCAACTAAGGAGATGGATATGATGTTATTACGTTACCTAACGTGAAGTTTGATCCACATGAAGGGAGTTTGGTCGTACATTCCCAGAATTCATTGGTTGGATGATGTGTTACTTACTTGGCATATTGGCAAAACATTGGGAGCTATTCACAAGCTGATACCGACAGCCAAGACCCCCGAGGAACCAGCAAGATCTTTTCCTGTGGAACTTGAAAAATACCTCCGGAGAGATGTTGTACGTTTTCACTGTCGCAATCTACTACTATTCACTCACTCAATCATCAGCTGGAAATAAATGTCATTAGAATATTGTTACAAGTTATACCGGGTTATGAATAGTATATCAAAAGAACATACACACACTATCTCAAATCTAAACATGTTAAATATGGTGTGAGACTAATCAGTTTTGAAAGTTTATGTGAGATCACTTTAATAACTCTGTTTAACCCAGCTCTATCACTTACTTTAAAATAGTTAAATCAGTACAAATAATATCCTCATACAGGACAATGATCTTCAGTACAAAGAAGACGCCATCCCATGAGTGAGTAAAAATTTAACGTCGCATCGGCATTATTCCAACCCATGAAAGCCTACACAAGACAAAGTTTATACCCCAACATACACCGCTGGCCATCTGACATGAGGCTTGAACCACTTCACTTGGCTGCAGGTGTGGGACTCATCTAAAACCAGACTTACCGTGTTGCTGTACAAGTTACCTCCCCTCCTACCTCTATACAGAAAGTAGGATTTACTTCCTTGTTACGTGGACAAGACAGACACTCCCCTGCACGTTCTTCACGTCTTACCAGGTAAACAATACAAATAACGATGACTGTGGCATAAACAACCTTCATTCGCTCACTTTTCTGTGTAGACAATATAGACACAAATTGATTTAAGACCTTGAGAATTTATATTAAAGGGTTTATACTTAGAAACAGAAAATACAACGCTTCGTTCTATCAATAGTTGAGGGTTCCATTTGACAATCTAAACAAACAAATTTTACAGTTCACACTGATTTTTATATGTAACCAATATAATTGATTATTATCATACAGGACAGTTATTTTCAGGATAAATGTTCGTGCCTTATTCCTCCCCGCCCTGAACGCAGGGAGGTTAACAGGTTAGTTTGTTTTGACTGAAGGAGCGCGCTTTGATCTGGGCATGTTTTAACCTGACACATTCTGTTTCGTAATGGAGACAATGTATGCAATTTGTTCATTTTGTTCATTTAGGGGAAATATATCTCGCTTTGCTAAAGTTAACCGGTCTTTATTTTGTAAGAATAAACTATTAAGTTTTATCACCTCTAGCTATATCTTGGTGTCGAGCTTTATCACGCACTGGCCTGGTAATGTTGTACTTCGTATCTTATTCAAGCTGTGAGCTGCCGCGGGTTTGGAGGGTGAGTGATTATACGGATGAATAGCTCTATTGCGCACTACCTTTCAGTGTATGGTAAGTTATTCAGGCTGCCAGGGAGGCGGTCAGGTCAAACATGCAGGTGACGCGCACTCAATCTTTCTCTCTTCACAATGCTTTTGCAACTAATTATTCAACACGATGAAATACCAGGCTTCTATACAGTATGACTTTGTTCAATAAACAACACATGTCAAACAACTGGTTTGATATGAGAACTTATTCGTCTTGATAATGTCATGTAGGGTACTTGCAAAGTTGAGCATAGTATTGTTTCAAGTAATTCACTGTATGTAATGCATGATTCAAACCCTTTACAACTCTACATGTTCGGTTGCTTTGACATTGTTGGTAACTTCCGGCAGAGATGGTCTGTAGATTGCAATTATTTTCCTAAAAAATAATACGTTGCATGATATATTCACCATATTGGGTTCAACATCGTAATATTCTTCTGAACATACTTCAAATCTAAACCGGAAGTAATCACAACACGAACCCTGCTTACCAAACGGAACCGTCTACCACAGTAATGAATGAATGAGTGAGTGAGATGGGTTTAACGCCGCTTTGAAAAGTATTCCAGTTATATCACGGCATATTAGCTTGATGTTGGAGGAAAGCCCGAATTGTTTAAGTGATGCAGGTCTCAGATGTTTACCACTTTGGTGAAACCCATGAGTACGGGAATGGTGCTGACAGACCTAGAAACATAAACCTGAATTCAAACACACTGTCATAGGTTTCTGGAGTGCCCTGCACAGCGAAATGCATCTTAGACGACTGGGCCACCAATACCCCCTTACACAACTGTCACACACTATCATACAACAAAGAATCATTAGATTAGATAAGATATTTATTGCATAAAATTCCATGTAGAGGTGTGATTTTTTTCTATCCGAATATATTATGCTATACAGGCAAGCATCGAGTTCCTTGGAAATACGCATACGCATACTTGTCTGTGACCCAGAACAAATAACACTGAAGCCACACCCCCGAGAGCTGTCTAATAGCAAAATAAGTCAGCATGAAAGTTTGGAATTAAATATATAGAATCGATTCTAGAGAGGTCCCTGTAAACATCGGTTGATAAAAACCCTTGACTGTGATGGCATCATCACGCAATGATGATAATGATAAAGTAAACAATCCGGTCGGAACGAGCTCCCACCCCCAACCCTGGATCGCGAAGGCAACCGACGTCTGTCAAAACATCTAAATGTAGACTGTGAATTGTAATATTTTATACGGACGACAAATCACTTGAGACTTGCAATAACTGTAACTTGTATGCTTGAATAATTACGATCTTGGAATATTCCGTCGAAATGAATCCGGAATGGATGTCGGAATCTCGGAATTGTCAGACGTCATCCGGATGTCCTCAAAAGTTAATAATTACTAATCCGCAATCAAATACTTAGAGAGCAGACCAAGTGTTAATATTAGCCATTTTTATTAAAAGCTATAAAATAAAAATCTCTTAGGATTACCATGCTTGTCAAAAGTCAAAATTGCCGCTCCAAAGTTAACCTTGACAGGTCTATTTATAGATGACCTACGGTAACATGATCAGAAATCGTGACGTCAGAAAATCCAAGATGGCGACTGTAAAGATGACTGACATGACTGACATGACTCAAGTTGGAATTTACAGTTTATTTGATTCTGTAACTTGGAAAACACTGTTTGAATTAAGGTATGTCATCCTTGTAACGTGCAACATGATGCTAGCACCATGGTTGAAATTAGTGTGATGGCTTGGAGTTTTGAAAATCTGTTTACCTTGCCAGAACAGGAGGGTTTCTTTTGTCTTCTACTTTTATATTGCATAAATATTCTCATTCCTGACTCTGTAAGTACCACATGCAAATTACAATTTGTTATATCTTCTTGGTTACGCATGTGTGCTTTATGACAGTGCAGGTACAAAATTTCTTTGCACTGTAATTGATCCTCTGGATCAAAGTTATCATGTACACATATACTCATACCCATTCATTTAGACCTTAGACAGATCGTGTCTGACAAAACCGCTGAAGCACATCACTGAGCTCCAGGTGTGTGACTTGTTTCCACCCTGGTTATACCGTCATACTTTGTTCCCCTTCCAGATTAGTACCGTGGTGGGGCGGTCGGGTAGCCTAGTTGTTAAAGCGTTCGCTAGTCACGCCGAAGACCCGGGTTCGATTCCCGACATGGGTACAATGTGTGAAGCCCATTTCTGGTGTCCCCCGCCTTGATATTGCTGGAATATTGCTAAAAGCGGCGTAAAACCACTCACTCACTCACTCACTCACTAGAACCGTGGTTACCACTTGTGCCGCTACTACTACCACTACTACTACTACTCCTACTACTATTACTACTACTACTACTACTACTACTACTACTCCTACTACTACTACTACTACTACTACTACTACTCCTACTACTACTACTACTACTACTACTACTACTGGTCCATTTGCATTGCATGCTAAAAAGTACAACTTGAGTAATTGTTTATTATAAGTATCCTGAACACTAAATGTGATTCTTAACCCAGAAGAAACCATCAAGCCATAGGTTAATGCCCCCCCTTTTGTTTGTTTCAGAGTCTCCTTCATGTTCTTGGAATCTGAAATGCTTTTGGAGGATGGAAACTGACGACAACGTGCCAGAAGATGGCGCTGTGGCAAGACCATTCACAAATACTGTAGCTGCCACAGAGGGAAGTCAGCAACAGGGGAGACAACTCAATACATCAACACAAGATGGCGCTGTGGCTAGACCTTTCACAGATACTGTAGCTGCCATTGAGGGAAGTCAGCAGCAGGGGAGACAACTCACTACAACATCAACACAAGATGGCTCTGTGGCTAGGCCTTACACAGATACTGTAGCTGCAATTGAGGGATGTCAGCAGCAGGGGAGACAACTCACTACAACAACAACACCAGATGGCGCTGTGGCTAGACCTTTCACAGATACTGCAGCTGCCACAGAGGGAAGTCAGCCACAGGGGAGACAACTCACTACAACATCAACACAAGATGGCGCTGTGGCTAGACCTTTCACAGATACTGTAGCTGCCATTGAGGGAAGTCAGCAGCAGGGGAGACAACTCACTACGACATCAACACAAGATGGCGCTGTGGTCGGACCTTCCACAAATACTGTATATGTTGCAGAAGGAAGTCAGCAACAGGGGAGACAACTCAATACATCAACACAAGATGGCGCTGTGGCTAGACCTTTCACAGATACTGTAGCTGCCACAGAGGGAAGTCAGCAACAAGGGAGACAACTCACTACATCAACACCAGATGGCGCTGTGGCTAGACCTTTCACAGATACTGTAGCTGCCACAGAGGGAAGTCAGCAGCAGGGGAGACAACTCACTACAACATCAACAAAAGATGGCGCTGTGGCTAGACCTTTCACAGATACTGTAGCTGCCACAGAGGGAAGTCAGCAACAGGGGAGACAACTCAATACATCAACACATGATGGCGCTGTGGCTAGACCTTTCAAAGGTACTGTAGCTGCCAAAGAGGGAAGTCAGCCACAGGGGAGACAACTCACTACAACATCAACACCAGATCGCGCTGTGGTCGGACCTTCCACAAATACCGTAGATGTTGCAGAAGGAAGTCAGCAACAGGGGAGACAACTCAATACATCAACACAAGATGGCGCTGTGGCTAGACCTTTCACAGATACTGTAGCTGCCACAGAGGGAAGTCAGCAACAAGGGAGACAACTCACTACATCAACACCAGATGGCGCTGTGGCTAGACCTTTCACAAATACTGCAGCTGCCACAGAGGGAAGTCAGCAGCAGGGGAGACAACTCACTACAACATCAACAAAAGATGGCGCTGTAGCTAGACCTTTCACAGATACTGCAGCTGCCACAGAGGGAAGTCAGCAACAGGGGAGACAACTCAATACATCAACACAAGATGGCGCTGTGGCTAGACCTTTCACAGATACTGTAGCTGCCACTGAGGGAAGTCAGCAGCAGGGGAGACAACTCACTACAACATCAACACCAGATGGCGCTGTGGCTAGACCTTTCACAGATACTGTAGCTGCCACAGAGGGAAGTCAGCAACAGGGGAGACACCTCTCTACAACATCAACACCAGATGGCGCTGTGGTTAGACCTTTCACAGATACTGTAGCTGCCACAGAGGGAAGTCAGCAACAGGGGAGACAACTCAATACATCAACACCAGATGGCACTGTGGCTAGACCTTTCACAGATACTGTAGCTGCCACAGAGGGAAGTCAGCAACAGGGGAGACAACTCAATACATCAACACAAGATGGCGCTGTGGCTAGACCTTTCACAGATACTGTAGCTGCCACTGAGGGAAGTCAGCAGCAGGGGAGACAACTCACTACAACATCAACACCAGATGGCGCTGTGGCTAGACCTTTCACAGATACTGTAGCTGCCACAGAGGGAAGTCAGCAACAGGGGAGACAACTCAATACATCAACACCAGATGGCACTGTGGCTAGACCTTTCACAGATACTGTAGCTGCCACAGAGGGAAGTCAGCAGCAGGTGGCACAGTCCATTTCCACAACAACCCACAACTACTTTGGTGAGGCTGTATGCAAAATCTGACTTAGTTTTCTTTTTGAGGAAAACAAAAAGAGGCCGGAGGTCATCTAGGCACCATAATTCACTGTGTAGAGTTCCGTCCCATGGTTGTTGAAGAAACCTGTGATCTTTTGTTTAAATTTATATGTTGATTATGTTCCACGCTTTTTCAGAATCAGAAATGTACTTTTTGGTTTCACCAAAGTGGTAAACATCTAAGACTTGCATCATTTCCCTCAGCATGTAAACAAAACAAAGAATCTGACAAGAAGATGTTGTATTTCAGTGGAATACACCCTAACTTCGTTCATTTTTGCTCCAGCTTCTACAGTTTCACATTACGACCTGTCCAACTCCTCTAACGTGGCAATGGAGGATGGCAGACATCAAGGCTGTATATCTCAAGGTAGGAGAGGCAATGAAACAAGCCATTGTGAATAGCTTTACATGTTCTCAAGAATTAAACTCATAACCTGAGATTTAGCAAACACGGAATTACAATTTAAGTTTTTAAATAGAAAAGGAAATATGATGTTCATATACGCATTATATTTGATGTCATTGTTTTCAGAGTGTCTCAGTGTTAGGATCAACCAGCTCAGTGATATGTTTGTGGAAACCCATGCTCTTGACAAAGCAAAAGAACTTCTGAAAAGGCACAACCACGTGGCCATCTGCGGAGCCCCTGGAGACGGGAAAACTAGTGCAGCTCTCAGGATCTGTGAAGCATATATGAAGAAAAAGTATCAAGTATTGTTTGTTGAAAGTATTGAAGAGTTTGACAGGGATGTCGTCATTAAGCGGAAGTGTGACATGCTGCTTGTGTTTGACGATGTCTTTGGCTCTGTTGCATTTCCAAGCAGCTTGGAGAAGTTACACAAAATGTTCAATGCCTTGGTTGATGTTTTACTGCACTTTACAAGAGACAAGGAACTGAAAGCCAAGGAAAAACAACCCCAGAAGAAAATTAACAAAAGAAGGAAGAAGGAAGATGAGAAGCAATGTGAAGATGAAAAGACACTAGTGTGTAACTACAAGCTTCGCTTTATATTCACATCCAGAAGCTACAACTGGAATGAAGGATGTGCACGACTGCATCAGTTCAAAGTAAATCTGTTTAAGCCGGAAGCCATTGTTGATATGATCAAGACTTGTTTAACCACAGAAGAAAAGAAACATATTCTGACATTGTTCAGGAAATGCCAAATGTGCGATATTTCCAATAAGGACATGAAAACCATTACTCAGTTACAAGACAGCAGGTTTGGCTTTCCTCTGATCTGTAAACTATACTGTACAAACCCAGCCTTCCAGATGCACAACATAATCGACTTCTTTCAGAACCCTGTGACCTACCTGAGAGGTGACCTTGACACCATTGTCCGTGAAGGCAGCAGCAGGTCGGCAGCTCTGGTTCTCCTCGTCCTGTGTGGAGGGAAATTGAACCTTGCCTCTTTTAAGGGGAAGGAGAAGAATCTCACTGAACTGTTCCAGGCTGTAAAGGAGGATGTCGTGTCTTGCACTCGGACAGACATTGGCAGGGAGATCAGCAACTGTACTGGCACCTACTGTACAGTGGAGAATCATGTAGCCTCCTTCTCCCATCCCTCCATCTATGATGCTGCAGCATGTGCCTTGGGGAATCTCAATGAAGATTTGTTACTGGAACATTGTTCCCTGCAGTTTTTATATGAAAGAGTGAGGCTGAACAAGGCTGATCACCAGCAGACAACCCACACTGATGATGTCACAAACATGATCTACATCACCTCAAGTCTCCACCCGTTAGTGATCAGCAGATTGGTGGAGGGTGTCCAAGAAGGATGCTTCAGATGGACAGTAGGCCACCCTGTATTCAGCAGTGCTCAAATAGTCTCCGGCTTCTTGACACAGATGACGGCAGACTTGCCAGATGTTGTTCACAGAAAAGATAGGAACTCAGGCGAATGTTTTCTATACTGGGTTTCACTGTCAACTTACCATTCACTGTTTGAACACACATTGTCACTGATGAGTAGAGAGGGAAGCCTTTCACATTCTGTACTCGCTGACTTCTATGAGAGTATCATAGGCTGTACAAAACATGGCAATCTCAGGCACCTGCAACATATTGCTGCTGTACTCAAACAACATGGGAAATACGATGTAGACATGAGGACAAAGGGAGAGAGGACTCCGCTGATGATTGCTGCTGAAGCAGGACAGTTGGGGGTGTTCAACTTCCTCCTCCAAGAGGGAGCTGATGTTTCAGCAACAGACGAAGATCGGTACAACTGTCTTCATCTTTCATGTAAATCAGGAAGCAAAGATATAGTAAATGTTATTATTGAGAAGTTTCAACACCTCATCAATGACCGCAGTGGTGAGGGAAACACCCCTGTTATGGTGTGTGCTGAGTCACAGCAGGTTGAAATCATCAAGTTCCTTGTTTCACACAAAGCAGATCTTACTCTCAGAAATTATTTCAAAGTGAACGCTTTCCACATAGCATCTAGCAACGGCCATGTATCAGTTGTAGAGTATCTGTTGACATGTGAACACATAACCATAGAAATGCGAGGAGGGTGGAGGCATCAAACAGCAGTTATGATGGCAGCTGAAGGAGGACACTATGATGCTTATAATCTGCTTGTGTTGGAGGGAGCTGATCTGTCACTTATTGATAGAGACAACATGGACTGCCTGATGTTGGCATGTAAGGGAGGTAATTCGGCTATGGTGAATCACCTCCTGTCATTGAAAACATTTAACATCAACAGACGAGGGTGGTGGCAACAAACAGCAGTTATGATTGCAGCTGGAAGAGGAGACAATGATGTTTATAATCTTCTTGTTTTGGAGGGAGCTGATCTGTCACTTACTGATGAAGACAACAGGGACTGCCTGATGTTGGGATGTAAGGGAGGTAACGTGTCTATAGTGAAACAACTCCTGTCCTTGAAAACATTTGACATCAACAGACGAGATAGATCAAGGAAACAAACAGCAGTTATGATGGCAGCTGATAAAGGACACATTGATGTTTATAATCTTCTTGTGTTGGAGGGAGCTGATCTGTCACTTGCTGATGAAGACAACATGGACTGCCTGATGTTGGCATGTGAGGGAGGTAACGTGTCTATAGTGAAACATCTCCTGTCCTTGAAAACATTTGACATCAACAGTCGAGGGAGGTTGTCGAAACAAACAGCAGTTATGATGGCAGCTGGAGGAGGACTCTATGATGTTTATAATCTTCTTGTGTTGGAGGGAGCTGACCTGTCACTTGCTTATGAAGACAACATGGACTGCCTGATGTTGGCATGTAAGAGCGGTAACGTGTCTATAGTGAAACACCTCCTGTCCTTGAACACTTTTGACATCAACAGACGAAGGGGGTTAAGGAAACAAACAGCAGTTATGATGGCAGCTGGAAGAGGAGACTATGATGTTTATAATCTTCTTCTGTTGGAGGGAGCTGATCTGTCACTAACTAATGAAGACAACATGGACTGCCTGATGTTGGCATGTGAGGGACGTAACGTGTCTATAGTTAAACACCTCCTGTCCTTGAAAACATTTGACATCAACAGTCGAGGGGGGTGGTCGAAACAAACAGCAGTTATGATGGCAGCTGGTAGTGGACACATTGATGTTTATAATCTTCTTGTGTTGGAGGGAGCTGATCTGTCACTTACTAATGAAGACAACATGGACTGCCTGATGTTGGCATGTGAGGGAGGTAACGTGTCTATATTGAAACACCTCCTGTCCTTGAAAACATTTGACATCAACAGTCGAGGGAGGTGGTCGAAACAAACAGCAGTTATGATGGCAGCTGGAAGTGGACACTATGATGTTTATAATCTTCTTGTGTTGGAGGGAGCTGATCTGTCACTTAGTGATGAAGTCAACAGGGACTGCCTGATGTTGGCATGTGAGGGACGTAACGTGTCTATAGTGAAACACCTCCTGTCCTTGAAAACATTTGACATCAACAGACGATGGGGGTCACGGGGACAAACAGCAGTTATGATGGCAGCTGGAAGAGGACACTATGAAGTTTATAATCTTCTTGTGTTGGAGGGAGCTGATCTGTCACTTAGTGATAGACGCAACAGGGACGGCCTGATGTTTGCATGCGAGGGAGGTAACGTCTCTATAGTGAAACATCTCCTGTCCTTGAAAACATTTGACATCAACAGACGATGGGGGTCACGGGGACAAACAGCAGTTATGTTGGCAGCTGAAAGAGGATACCATGATGTTTATAATCTTCTTGTGATGGAGGGAGCTGATCTGTCACTTGCTGATGAATACAACAGGGATTGCCTGATGTTGGCATGTAAGGAAGGTAACGTCTCTATAGTGAAACATCTCCTGTCCTTGAAAACATTTGACATCAACAGACGTGGGGGGTCACAGAAACAAACAGCAGTTATGATGGCAGCTGAAAAAAGGCACTATGGTGTTTATAATCTTCTCGTGTTGGAGGGAGCTGATCTGTCACTAACTGATGAAGACAACAGGGACTGCCTGATGTTGGCATGTAAGAGAGGTAACGTGTATATCGTGAAACACCTCCTGTCCTTGAAAACATTTGACATCAACAGACGTGGTGGGTCACGGAAACAAACAGCAGTTATGATTGCAGCTGAAAGAGGACACTATGATGTTTATGATCTTCTTGTGTTGGAGGGAGCTGATCTGACACTTACTGATGAAGACAACATTGACTGCCTGATGTTGGCATGTGATGGAGGTAACGTGTCTATAGTGAAACATCTCCTGTCCTTGAAAACATTTGACATCAACAGACGTTGGGGATCACAAAAACTAACAACAGTTATGATGGCAGCTGAAGGAGGACACTATGATGTTTATGATCTTCTTGTGTTGGAGGGCGCTGATCTGTCACTTACTGATGAAGACAACATGGACTGCCTGATGTTGGCATGTGAGGGAGGTAACGTGTCTATAGTGAAACATCTCCTGTCCTTGAAAACATTCGACATCAACAGACGAGGGGGGTTGTGGAATCAAACAGCAGTTATGTTGGCAACTGAAGGAGGACACTATGATGTTTATGATCTTCTTGTGTTGGAGGGCGCTGATCTGTCACTTACTGATGAAGACAACATGGACTGCCTGATGTTGGCATGTGAGGGAGGTAACGTGTCTATAGTGAAACATCTCCTGTCCTTGAAAACATTCGACATCAACAGACGAGGGGGGTTGTGGAATCAAACAGCAGTTATGATGGCAGCTGAAAAAGGACACTATGGTGTTTATAATCTTCTTGTGTTGGAGGGAGCTGATCTGTCACTAACTGATGAAGACAACAGGGACTGCCTGATGTTGGCATGTGAGGGAGGTAACGTGTCTATAGTGAAACATCTCCTGTCCTTGAAAACATTCAACATCAACAGACGAGGGGGGTTGTCGAATCAAACAGCAGTTATGATGGCAGCTGAAAAAGGACACTATGGTGTTTATAATCTTCTTGTGTTGGAGGGAGCTGATCTGTCACTAACTGATGAAGACAACAGGGACTGCCTGATGTTGGCATGTGATGGAGGTAACGTGTCTATAGTGAAACACCTCCTGTCCTTGAAAACATTTGACATGAACAGACGTGGGGGGTCACAGAAACAAACAGCAGTTATGGTGGCAGCTGCAAAAAGACACTATGGTGTTTATAATCTTCTCGTAATGGAGGGAGCTGATCTGTCACTTACTGATGAAGACAACAGGGACTGCCTGATGTTGGCATGTGAGGGAGGTAACGTGTCTATAGTGAAACATCTCCTGTCCTTGAAAACATTTGACATCAACAGACGTGGGGGATCACAGAAACAAGCAGCAGTTATGAGGGCAGCTGAAGGAGGACACTATGGTGTTTATAATCTTCTTGTGTTGGAGGGAGCTGATCTGTCACTAACTGATGAAGACAACAGGGACTGCCTGATGTTGGCATGTGAGGGAGGTAACGTGTCTATAGTGAAACATCTCCTGTCCTTGAAAACATTTGACATCAACAGACGTGGGGGGTCACAGAAACAAACAGCAGTTATGATAGCAGCTGAAAAAGGACACTATGGTGTTTATAATCTTCTCGTGTTGGAGGGAGCTGATCTGTCACTTACTGATGAAGACAACAGGGGCTGCCTGAATTTGGCATGTGAGAGAGATAACGTGTATATAGTGAAACACCTCCTGTCCTTGAAAACATTTGACATCAACAGACGATGGGGGTTGTGGAATCAAACAGCAGTTATGGTGGCAGCTGAAAGTGTATACTCTGATGTTTATAATCTTCTTGTGTTGGAGGGAGCTGATCTGTCACTAACTGATGAATGCAACAGGGACTGCCTGATGTTGGCATGTGATGGAGGTAACGTGCCTATAGTGAAACACCTCCTGTCCTTGAAAACATTTGACATCAACAGACGAGGGGGGTCACAGAAACAAACAACAGTTATGATGGCAGCTGAAAGTGGACACTCTTATGTTTATAATCTTCTTGTATTGGAGGGAGCCGATCTGTCACTTACTGATGAATACAATATGGACTGCCTGATGTTGGCATGTAAGGGCGGTAACGTGTCTATAGTGAAACACCTCCTGTCCTTGAAAATATTTGACATCAACAGACGATGGGGGTTGTCTAATCAAACAGCAGTTATGAGGGCAGCTCAAAGTGGACACTCTGATGTTTATAATCTTCTTGTGTTGGAGGGAGCTGATCTGTCACTAACTGATGAATGCAACAGGGACGGCCTGATGTTGGCATGTGATGGAGGTAACGTCTCTATAGTGAAACACCTCCTGTCCTTGAAAACATTTGACATCAACAGACGAGGGGGGTCACAGAAACAAACAACAGTTATGATGGCAGCTGAAAGTGGACACTCTTATGTTTATAATCTTCTTGTATTGGAGGGAGCCGATCTGTCACTTACTGATGAATACAATATGGACTGCCTGATGTTGGCATGTAAGGGCGGTAACGTGTCTATAGTGAAACACCTCCTGTCCTTGAAAACATTTGACGTCAACAGAAGAGGGTGGGGGCAACAAACAGCAGGTATGAGGGCAGCTGAAAGAGGACACTATGATGTTTATAATCTTCTTGTTTTGGATGGAGCTGATCTGTCACTAACTGATGAAGACAACAGGGACATCCTGATGTTGGCATGTGATGGAGGTAACGTGTCTATAGTGAAACACCTCCTGTCCTTGAAAACATTTGACATCAACAGACGAGGGGGGTCACAGAAACAAACAGCAGTTATGAGGGCAGCTGAAAGTGGACACTCTTATGTTTATAATCTTCTTGTATTGGAGGGAGCCGATCTGTCACTTACTGATGAATACAATATGGACTGCCTGATGTTGGCATGTAAGGGCGGTAACGTGTCTATAGTGAAACACCTCCTGTCCTTGAAAATATTTGACATCAACAGACGATGGGGGTTGTCTAATCAAACAGCAGTTATGAGGGCAGCTCAAAGTGGACACTCTGATGTTTATAATCTTCTTGTGTTGGAGGGAGCTGATCTGTCACTAACTGATGAATGCAACAGGGACTGCCTGATGTTGGCATGTGATGGAGGTAACGTCTCTATAGTGAAACACCTCCTGTCCTTGAAAACATTTGACATCAACAGACGAGGGGGGTCACAGAAACAAACAACAGTTATGATGGCAGCTGAAAAAGGACACTCTTATGTTTATAATCTTCTTGTATTGGAGGGAGCCGATCTGTCACTTACTGATGAATACAATATGGACTGCCTGATGTTGGCATGTAAGGGCGGTAACATGTCTATAGTGAAACACCTCCTGTCCTTGAAAACATTTGACGTCAACAGAAGAGGGTGGGGGCAACAAACAGCAGTTATGAGGGCAGCTGAAAGAGGACACTATGATGTTTATAATCTTCTTGTTTTGGATGGAGCTGATCTGTCACTAACTGATGAAGACAACAGGGACATCCTGATGTTGGCATGTGATGGAGGTAACGTGTCTATAGTGAAACACCTGCTGTCCTTGAAAACATTTGACGTCAACAGACGAGGGTGGGGGCAACAAACAGCAGTTATGAGGGCAGCTCAAAGAGGACTCTTTGATATTTATAATCTTCTTGTATTGGAGGGAGCTGACCTGTCACTTACTGATGAATGTAACAGGGACTGCCTGATGTTGGCATGTACGAGAGGTAACGTGTCTATAGTGAAACATCTCCTGTCCTTGAAAACATTTGACATCAACAGACGAGGGGGGTCACAGAAACAAACAGCAGTTATGAGGGCAGCTGAAAGAGGACTCTATGATATTTATAATCTTCTTGTATTGGAGGGAGCTGACCTGTCACTTACTGATGAATGCAACAGGGACTGCCTGATGTTGGCATGTAAGAGAGGTAACGTGTCTATAGTGAAACACCTCCTGTCCTTGAAAACATTTGACATCAACAGACGAGGGGGGTCACAGAAACAAACAGCCGTTATGAGGGCAGCTGAAAGAGGACACTCTGATATTTATAATCTTCTTGTGTTGGAGGGAGCTGACCTGTCACTTACTGATGAATGCAACAGGGACTGCCTGATGTTGGCATGTAAGAGAGGTAACGTGTCTATAGTGAAACACCTCCTGTCCTTGAAAACATTTGACATCAACAGACGAGGGGGGTCACAGAAACAAACAGCAGTTATGAGGGCAGCTGAAAGAGGACACTCTGATATTTATAATCTTCTTGTGTTGGAGGGAGCTGATCTGTCACTTCCTGATGAATGCAACATGGACTGTCTGATGTTGGCATGTAAGAGAGGTAACGTGTCTATAGTGAAACACCTCCTGTCCTTGAAAACATTTGACATCAACAGACGTGGGGGGTCACGGAAACAAACAGCAGTTATGATTGCAGCTGAAAGAGGACACTCTGATGTTTATGATCTTCTTGTGTTGGAGGGAGCTGATCTGTCTCTAACTGATGAAGACAACAATGAATGTGGACATGTGAGGGAAGCAGCGTGTCCATAGTGAATCACCTCCTTTGGTTTAAACATCTGGCCGAGGTGAATGAAAATTCAGCCATAAAAAGAACGAGTACATTACTGAGTGAGTCAGTTTGACAAGGACCCAGTCACGGGAATAAACACTAAAGTTTATGATATGCTACCGAAGTCTGGAGTGCAATAATCACTACCCAAGACACAAAAGAAACAAGCCATGGTTTTGGACAGAATGTGTTTTAAAGATATATATTTTCGTAAATTATACGCGTGTCTCCTTGTAATCATGAAGGATACTAAACCATCCGTAACCATGAAGATTTGTACCCAACGAAAATGGCTAACTCGTAACAAAAAGTCTCGCCAGATTCGTATCTGTTTTGGTGCTGTCATGTTTTATTTGGCTTGCCCGTGCCCCAATTTGAAGGATCGGTATCTAAATTGGGATTACCCCTACCCATTTAGGTTTTTAAAGCAAAATGCCCCAAACTGGATTGCTTTAACAGGTACAGAGCAAGAAAACATGTTTCTAATCATTTATTCAACACTAAATTCTCATATATTCTGACCTGCACTTTCATAACAATCTGTTCATTGCACTATTACATTTCCCCAATTCATTCTTTTTACATTTCAAGCATTCACCCTGTATACGTTTCTGAACTTTATTCATTATACAATACAAACATTCATTCATTTTACATTTTAAAATTCATTAATTTTACATTTCAAAAATTCATTCATTCATTGGTGAATGAACAATCAACCAATTCACTCGACCAATGTCCGCTGTTTGTCTTCAAGTGGCCTTAATTGCTCAACTCAATCAATGTTTGAGGTTTGTCTTCAAGTGGCCTTACTTGCTCAACTCAGTCAATGTCTGAGGTTTGTCTTCAAGTGGCCTTAATTGCTCAACTCAATCAATGTTTGAGGTTTGTCTTCAAGTGGCCTTAATTGCTCAACTCAGTCAATGTCTGAGGTTTGTCTTCAAGTGGCCTTAATTGCTCACCCCATCAATGTCTGTGGTTTGTGATATTAGTCCTCAAGTGGCCTCGTCACCTAGAGAGCTGCAGTCTGAAAGCTGATATCTCTCTCTCTGCTGGAGAAAGGTTTGCCTTGGTGTGACAAATCATGTGTAGTTTCATTGGGTACGGATTCGCCTTTTGGGCGTAGGAGTCATCCTGCTGATTAGGAACAAGTGGGTACGGGTTGTCCAGCACTTGGGTACGAGTCATCCAGTTGATTAGGAACGGGTGGGTACGGCTTGTCCAACACTTGGGTATGATTCATCCAGTTGATTAGGAAAAGGTAGGTACGGGTTGTCCAACACTTGGGTACGAGTCATCAAGTTGATTAGGAACGAGTGGGTACGGCTTGTCCAACACTTGGGTACGAGTCATTCAGTTGATTATGTACAAGTGGGTACGGCTTGTCCAACACTTGGATACGAGTTATTCATTTGATTAGGAACGAGTGGGTTCGGGTATCCAACACTTAGGTACGAGTAATCCAGTTGATTAGGAACCAGTGGGTACGGCTTGTCCAACACTTGGATACGAGTCATCCAGTTGATTATGAACGAGTGGGTACGGGTTGTCCAACACTTAGGTACGAATAAACCAGGTGATTAGGAACGAGTGGGTACGGCTTGTCCAACACTTGGATACGAGTCATCCAGTTGATTAGGAACCAGTTGGTACGTGTTGTCCAACACTTAGGTACGAATATACCAGGTGATTAGGAACGAGTTTGAACGGGTTGTCTAACACTTGGGTCCGAGTCATCCAGTTGACTAGGAACGAGTGGGTACTGACGCTATGTTGGTGTAAAATATTGTAAATTTAATTAATGTGGTTTTAATTAATTAATTGATGTATGTCATGTTACCATGTGATTATATCTGTTCAATCTTTGGATGTATTTTAATGATGACAGCGATGTTTGTCAGGGACTATTTCTTGTCTACACTCTTGCATCGTGGCTATTTTTAGAAAGTAAGTTGACATTTTGCCTTGATAAACAAATACCTAATGCACTACTTATTGAAGATTTCCCGATTCATTTCTTCCTCTAGCGTGTTTTAAAGTATATCTCTGGATTTGATATTATATTGGATATTAAGGGTAACTTAACTTGATGGCACTGAATGACTTATTCCATCCGCTGTTTGTCATGTCTAAGGACCCGTGAAGATTCCGGGTAGAATAGGTCTTCAGCAATCCATGCTTGCCGTAAAAGGCGACTTTGCTTGTCGTAAAAGGCGACTAACGGGATCGGGTGGTCAGGCTCGCTGACTTGACTTGTCATCGATCCCAATTGCGTGGATCGATGCTCATGATATTAATGACTGGATTGTCTGGTCCAGACTCGATTATTTACAGACCGCCGTCATATAGCTGGAATATTGCTGAGTGCGGCGTTAAACAACAAACAAACAAACAAACAAATCATGTCTAAGGTTTCGGTGACCTGTCAATTATGTTTATGTTTGGCATAATGACTGTTAATAACTGGGATGTCCGTTTTCACATCAAAGTCATAGAGTCATGATAAAGTATTTTCCTGTTGTCTACACTATACATGCATTATTCAGACACATAGGCACACAATGTATACGTTCCTATATCTCTTGCATTTGTACCTGTAATATGATATTCGTTCCCTGGTTTGACATACACTGCCGACAATTTAAGGCAATATTGACAATATGTTTGTCCGTTTTTTCAGTTAGCATTTGATGAGTATTTTAGTCCATCTTGTTACTGTCCGAATTATTAAAGGACAATATCAATGCCTGGAATGAGGGTTTATTTGTCGCTCGGTCTGAACCATGCTTGTCCTAAATTTTGTAATCTAAGATATCAGGTCAAATCAGTTTGTTTATCATGTTTGATCTATTCGGTTGGTTGGTTGGTTGTTTAACGTCGCACTCAGCAATATTCCAGCTATATGACGGCGGTCTGTAAATAATCGAGTCTCGAACAGACAATCCAGTGATTGATATCATGAGCATCGACCCACGGACGTCCATTCGGACACTTTGTACATCTTGAGGACAATACCAAATGATAAAAGCAACTGATAGTTTTGTAAATTCCACTTGTTTATAGAGTTAACCATCGCCCAAGATTTCAGCCACTGACGCTATGTTGCTGGAAAATATTGTGAATTTAATCATAAGAAATAAAACATTAAAGTAAATAATAAGATTTCAGCATCATAGAAAGTTACATTGTTACATTTTCATTGTTGATAGCAATGTTTATCCATCACTGAATGTTCGCAGCACTTGTCAGACATGACCTAATTACCACTGTGCATCACTACGCTATTTACATCCATGAATAATCTACCTACTGGTGATATATGCATTATTATCGTACAGGTTGATGTATGTCTTACCTCTAATAAATTCGCTTGATGTCCTGACTAGTTCTACAGTGCCCTAATTGTTTTCGGACAAACAGGACATTCAGGACATTACATTCAAGGCCTCAGTAAAGCCTTCAAAAAGTAGACATGTGGAGACATTCCCAAATTTGACGCATCAGTGACAAAAATATTTTTGATGTAATTTCCTACTTTGACTTTGTCATACAGGTACTTTATATGTATATATATTTACAATGTGCATACAGATTTCCATAACTTATTCACATAAAGAAATATAAAGTTAGAAGTTAAAAGTAAAGTGAACCTCAAGGGGGGCACGGGTGGCCCAGTCGTCTAAGGCGCCGCGATTCTCTGTGGGTTTGAATCCCGGTTCGCCCCGATTATGTTTCTAGGTTTGTCAGCACCACACTCGTGCTTGTGGGTTTCAATGAAGTGGTAAACGTCTGAGACCTGCATCACTTCGGGCTTTCCTCCCACATTAAGCTATCACGCCGTGATATGACTGGAATACTGTTGAAAGCGGCGTTAAACCCAACTCTCTAACTCACTCACTCACTCACTCACTGAACCTCAAGGTCCAGCACAGTTGGCGCACTGACGTCACACAATACAAGGTATAATGCTAAATAGTGAAGTGTCACAGCTTGACCTGTCGGTCCCTTGTGACGTTGTCCGTCATTTGTAATGAAGGATGACTGATTGACGCCCCTAGCGAGTCTAGGGCAAGTTTCCGCTTCAGCATAGATAAGATAAGCATAAATGTCAATCAAGTAAAGTCAATTTATTCATGTTCATTCAAATGAAAGTGTATAATATCCATTGCATCTATAATCCAATGAAAATGCAGCATTTTACATTCTAACGATAGCCAATGGTTATTTTATTTCTGTTGATGTAATTATTACCATGTCTTTAGACTGCGTGTCAATGTGATTTGTTGTTGTTGTTGTTTTTAATACTTTTAATGTTACATAGATTTACATTGTGTAACATGACATGTAATATACTTATTAGGTGGAGGTTACATACCTATACAGCAAATGTTAGTTGGCTACAGGTGTACAACAATGTTAACAAATGGTGAAACGAGCAGGCTATATTTGCCATGCTTAATGGGGTCACCATTAGCTAGGTGTGCAGTTAATCATATGAACTAGAAAATTCATTTGCCAAATGTTACCATTTTCTGTCAAACTGTCTTTTTGTATTATTTGTGTGTGCAATTATTTTTTCTATCCAAAATATATCGATTAAATCTTCAGAAAGTTTTTCAAGTGACAATTAGTTTTTCTTAATGCTTGATACATGTATATTTTTTTTTCATTCCAGTATGTGATTTAACAGAATGTTAGCGTGTTTACCCAAGTAAAACAGAGCATTTTGTAAATGTGAATTGTTTTGAACATTTTGCATTCAGAAAATGATTCTGCTTTGGCCCAAAACTCTTTAACATGCTTACAATCCCAATATACATGAAGTAAGAATTCAGTATCAGTTTCACAAAATGAGCATAGATCATCATCGAGAATGTTCATTTTAAACAATTCTTTCTTTGTATAGATGATGCGATGAATAAATTTATATTGGAAATCAAGTAATTTTACATATATTGTACATTTTCTGTATCTGATAGAAACATCCTTTCATGATATATCTAAGTCAAGAATAGTATCCCATCCCATACTGTTAGGAGATTTGCTGTAGTGTTAATTTTATCATAAAAATATCTTGAGCCTTTAGTCCATCAAAATTGTGTTTAAATATTAATTATATAAGTTAATGTGATTATTTTTAACAGCTTCTTTCCAGGATTTCGGTATGTTTTAACCCGGTAATAGTCAAGTATTGTGCCTTCAGTTTGGTATTTCCATTAAAGGGCAATATATCATCTTCATTACAGAGATCTTTAATAGTGTAAATTCCCTTTAAAAAACAATTTATTATAATGAAATCTTTTTTTTTAAACTAAAGGTTACACCAAAGAAGTTCTGATAGTACCTCTCCAATGTTTGTGCAGTTAGTTTTGTGTCTATACAATGTTCCCCAGGCAGCCAAAACATCTCTCCAGTAAGGGTTAGCTAAGTGTATACAGTTTTCGATATTGTCCCCAAATAGGAATATGTGTTTAAGTGGAAAGATGCTAGGGTTATAACAGTTTTTGTTTTGAAGATAGTTTTAGAGAATTGACAGTTTTAGGGAAATTATAAAAAAAACTTACCTCTATCATTCACAGTCCACCTTGGTCATATTTTCTAATTGATAGTGTTCATTATATTTTGTCCTTTTTATCATTCCTGATGAATCTGTACAATATTTTGTTCATCAATATATTCACTTGGAGGGTTTGGGTGAGAGGAAAATATATGTACTTAGGTTGACAGGGCCAAGGTTTTGACAACAGTTATTTTACTTATCAATGTTACATTTCTTTTCCTCAAATTCCCTCCAATTTTAATTCGTTAAAACTGTATTTCGTCATAAGCATATGTACAGCGTACATACAACAAATGGACGGGAGCAAGAAATATTTTGTTATATCCGTCAGTTCGTTGTAAGCATGTTCATACTGCATTGTAAAGTGTTCCAGTCTAGTTTCAGATCGTACCATAATTTGATGTCTCAGCCTGTCATTGACCCTATCCATAATGCTTTTGTTTTATCAAAAGCTTTTGCAAAGTCTGGAAGTAATAGTAAACCAGGCTTATTTTGTATTTTTGTTTCAAACAAGATATCATATGGTAGTGGTATGTTTTCGCTAATACATTTCCCAGGGATATAGCCAGGTTGGTTTTCATGTATACGAGTATTAAATGTCCAAATGAAGTCAAGTCTAGCTTGCTGTTTTGGCCTTTTCTTCCACCATGTGTATTTCTTTGCATCTTGATTTTTGTCTCTGCAAACATCAATTAGATCAACGCTTTCTGTTTTTTCAACTAACTTTGTACTAACTTTCTTGGTTTGGGATTGTTGATATGCTTATAATTTTCCAAATCGACAGCAGATTGAGAACCAAGTTCCAATTTCCTCATATAACCAGTGATTGGTTTTCAAATTCGTCAATATAATTGAATAAAGTTTTGTAAAAAGCAGGTTCAGCTTGATATGGCCAATAAATATAAGTTAGAGTTCACCTTATGCCCGCTATTGTGCTATCTGCTATCATATCGTTTAAATCTATGGATTTTTATTTCTAAAGTGTAACAAAACAAAATGGCAACTGCTCTTGCATTTGACTTATTCTCATTATTTGTCCCCATTCATTTTGAACTATTGTTTTATCTTCTTTAGAAATATGAATGTCTTGTAGACATAATTATTACAGAAAATCTCTTCTTTTGCCATAGGTTCATTACTTCTTTACGTTTTGTTTTATCTGCTAGGCCCCTGCAATTTGCTGATACTATGCTGGTTTTGACCTATATTCAGTGTTTTCCAAAATAAACAGACTCCTGTTGTAAAGGTTGTTATTTATATCATACATTGATTCATCCATGACTGGACTGAATTGAATGTTTTTAATGTTTGTGGGGAAAACAGATTGTATGAAAATGTAGCAGGACGTGGAGTCATCCCACAGATGACATCCTTACCTAGTGTAGCGTTTCCACAAGCTATATCCATCATGGGTATTTTAAATCAAACAGCATTACCATGGCCAGAATTGGGAGTGTTAATATAGCCATCAACTGACCTGTCCGTAAACTAGGCCAAGAAAGGGAGGTAACTCGCGTGTGAGTGACTGAGTGAGTGAGTATGGTTTTACGACGCTTTTAGCAATATTACAGCAATATCACGGCGGGGGACTCCAGAAATGGACTTCACACGTTGTACCCATGTCGAACCCTGGTCTTCGGCGTGACGAACGAACGCTTTAACCACTAGGCTACCCGACCGCCCCAACTCGCGTGTGAACATGGTGGTGTGAAAGAATAACACGTCAATACATTATATGTTTCTGATGGCATCATTAATCACACGTAGTTCTCAGATATTATCTTCAGTAGAACAATTAAGTAAAACTATTTGACTATACACCAATACTGGTAGTCAGATACTCCTAAGAACCATGTAACTAATAATAGTAACCAAAAAAACTCGCAGATGAGGCCAAAGGCCTTCGGCTTCGTCTACGATTTTTTGCTGACTTTTCAGTCGATGTTGAAATTCAAGAGAGATACATAATCTCACGAACATTGACATGTAGTTTCATAGCGCTGTGTTCTTGATAAAGTTGAAATGTATGAAAACATTTAGTCACATGACACTCACTTGATTCTATAGATAACAGCGTAAACAAACTTCAGTGTCACTGAACGTCATTCTATCATATATTGATCAAAGTCACGATAGATGGGTTAATTTAAGACGTGATGACACGGTGATTTGCATTAGTGTACACTATCACAACGCCAAGCACACTCAGGACTGGTGTAGCCATCGTTGTTTACTACAGCCGAGTGTTGTCAATGTCTCACCGAGACTGATATGTAGCCACGGTCTGCATTCTTCCTGTCCTGGAGGGTGATATCTAGCCCTTTTTCCTGAGTCCGTGTCTGGACTTGATGTTTGTTGCGTAGCGCGTAGGCCTGACTCGCTAGTTCACCTAGTTTTTTCAATGGTACGGGGAGGTCCGTGCGGATTGAGACATGTCTCTCACACAGGACAGCGTTTCTTTCGGAAACTTGCATCCAAGATTTACTGCCTGTCCTTGACATATTTGATCACGATGGATTTTGGTGATTGAGCTGTATAGGGAGTTGTACTTTGGCGTACAAATTCATCTTGTATACCCTAGATCAGTAAATTGCTCTTTTGAAAGTAAAGTTCTTGTGATAACTTTTCGCTTCTGTGTCTTTACGTAGTTCAGCCATTTCGTCCTTCAACATTTAAATTTCAGTCTTGTTTAAGTTTATCTGTTCGGAGTTGAACTCAACCGACCGCAGAATATCTTCTGTCATAGATTGTCATTTGGTAACTTCATTGTTAATTTTATCAATTTTGTCAGTGATTCATCTCTTTGCTTTTTGAGTGAATCTTTAATAAATGTTTTCATGTCATTCCAGAAGCATGGAGGGGCGGTCGGGTGGCCTAGTGGTTAAAAGGGTTCGCTCGTCACGCCTAAGACCCGGGTTCGATTCCTGACATGGGTACAATATGTGAAGCCCATTTCAGGTGTCCCCCACCGTGATATTGCTGGAATATTGCTAAAAGCGGTGTAAAACCATACTCACTCACTCTCTCACACCAGAAGCATGACAAGAAGGGATAATTAAACCAATTCATGATTGGCCCATAGTGATGCCTTGATCCAATATCATACACATTATGAGACATTACAGTTCACATTACAATTCTGAGCTGTTTAGGCAAAGTGCTCACGAGTAGTTTAAATCATAGACTAATTAAATTCTTATAGAATGTCGTCATCATCATCTTTCTCAGCATGGATGTAGCCATCGACCCATACAGCTCCAGTTGCAATGCAGGCTGCATCCATTGTTTGAGGTACACATTAACGCTGCTGTTTCTTCATTACATTGCAGGAAATACAAATACATCTAACAATTTCAGACATTAGTATATTGTATTTCTATAAGGTGGGGTGTACATAGTATTTCTTGTGAAGATAAATCTGACGGATATCTGCATAGGCCTCACAAACCGTTAACTCAGTTTCCACACATCCACAGATGCATACTCTGCAAATTCTTTCTTCTCGTTCATATAGGATATCAACCTGTTTCTATGTTTAATGTATGGGAACTGCATCGGACCGGGCTATCGCTTGGCATACTAGCTGTAAAAGTCTTTATGTAAGGCTTCACAAGAAAGACATTGAATAGCACAATGCTGTAGAACCACCTGTTCCTGAAGCATGCCTGTCTTGGTCATATGCACATTTTAGTCGTATCATAAACTCTGTTACATAACTATCTATATGCTGTATCTTTTGTATTCCCAAATTTCACCTAAACCTACTCAACATAATTTGTTTGGCGTATTGGCATATAAATCGTATTGCAATATATTGCAATACAAAGAGCTGCATTGCAACACATATTGCAATATGTATTGGGGGCGAAATTATTTATATTTGTATTGTTCAAATGGTACCCCTTCATTCAGTATTCTAGACTTCAGATCGTTTGATGGGTAGTATTGATAGACGAGACCTATTACGTCATCAGTATGGAATGTTGAAGTAAACAGGAAACCAATCCATCCAAATGCCTCAAGATAGTAGTTGTAATTTGTACAATTATATAACAACAAAAGTTCCTGTGACACTGAATAAGATATAATGCAAAGTTATGTTTTTTTAACAAATCTGAAACAATTTCGGTTTGCAAAAGAGAAAAGACTCTTGTAAGTGTCCAAATGGTTTAACTTCAGAAAAATGCCTAAATGCAATAGGTACTGAGTGAGTGAGAAGTAACAGAAATAATAATAATTAATGGTTAGAAATTATAACTGATATGTCAGTGGTTTGTTTGTAGTTTATCTAACGTGTTGAAAAACCCTTATTCAGCTACGACTAAATGGCTCCCACACTATCTATCAAATATTTTAAGGGACCAGTTTCTTCAAGAATAGAGATAAAATATCACACCTCATTTTAAAGGCATTTAAATCTATAAAAGAATATCAAACCTAAGCTGTCCTTGGAAAAAATACGTCTTACGTAACAAAAACATTCCATTACTCTATTAAAATTTAGACTTTGTAATCATAGATTATCGTTAGAAACCAGAAGAAGGAATATAACCGCTAGAGAAGATCGAATATGCCATCTATTGTACTTCCACTATGGTTGCTCATGGATACCATTATTTATGTATATGTGAATTCATTGCTCTGTTTAGATCTCTATATAACACTGAATAGTACTGTATTCACCATTACCCATAAATTGGGAAGTTTATTTCTAACAACACTTGAGAAATGTATGTAAATTGACCAATAAACAACCCTTCATTCTGATGTTAATTTAAGCACGCAATATATGTATATAATTTAAATTAGCTAAGACCAAACGGTTATGTCAGTTTAAACAAAAGTAGCCTGTGCTCTAAATGTCCCTGGCTGTCTCCCTTCAACCAGGAATTGACCAATCCACTTTGCCAGCGCCATACTTGATCTATGTTCAGACAACAGTCTACGCAGTAGGTGAATTCTCCCGGCGTGTCTATGCAGTAGGTGAATTCTCACGGCTTGTCTACGCGGTAGGTGAATTCTCCCCGCTTGTCTACGCAGTAGGTGAAATCTTCTGGCTTGTCTACGCAGTAGGTGAATTCTCCTGGCTTGTCTACGCAGTAGGTGAATTCTCCCGGCTTGTCTACGCAGTAGGTGAATTCTATAGGCTTTTCTACGCAGTAGGTGAATTCTCCCGGCTTGTCTACGCAGTAGGTGAATTCTCACGGCTTGTCTACGCAGTAGGTGAATTCTACCGGCTTGTCTACGCAGTAGGTGAATTCTCCCGGCTTGTCTACACAGTAAGTGAATTGTTCTGGCTTGTCTACGCAGTAGGTGATTTCTTATGGCTTGTATACGCAGTAGGTGAATTCTCCTGGCTTGTCTACGCAGTAGGTGAATTCTCCCGGCTTGTCTACGCAGTAGGTGAATTCTACAGGCTTGTCTACGCAGTAGGTGAATTCTCCAGGCTTGTCTACACAGTAAGTGAATTATTCTGGCTTGTCTACGCAGTAAGTGAATTCTCCTGGCTTGTCTACGCAGTAGGTGAATTCTCCTGGCTTGTCTACGCAGTAGGTGAATTCTACCGGCTTGTCTACGCAGTAGGTGAATTCTCCCGGCTTGTCTACACAGTAAGTGAATTGTTCTGGCTTGTCTACGCAGAAGGTGATTTCTTATGGCTTGTCTACGCAGTAGGTGAATTCTTCCGGCTTGTCTACGCAGTAGGTGAATTCTCCCGGCTTGTCTACACAGTAAGTGAATTGTTCTGGCTTGCCTACGCAGTAGGTGATTTCTTATGGCTTGTATACGCAGTAGCTGAATTCTATCGGCTTGTCTACTCAGTAGGTGAATTCTACCGGCTTGTCTACGCAGTAGGTGAATTCTCCTAGCTTGTCTACGCAGAAGGTGAATTATCACGGCTTGTCTACGCAGTATGTGAATTCTTCCGGCTTGTCTTCGCAGTAGGTGAATTCTCCCGGCTTGTCTACGCAGTAGGTGAATTCTCCCGGCTTGTCTACGCAGTAGGTGAATTCTTCTGGCTTGTCTACGCAGTAGGTGAGTTCTCCTAGATTCTCTAAGCCGAAGGAAAATTCTCAGGGAATGTCTATGCAGCGTTAAACAGTTTTCTTTTCATGCAGTAATGCCGTGTTGTTAATGTCTATAGATATATGGGGCTAATCCTGTTGTTAACGTCTATAAAGATATGGGTCTAATCCTGTTGTTAACGTCTATCAATATCTGGGTCTAATCCTGTTGTTAATGTCTATAAATATCAGGTTTTAATCCTGTTGTTAACGTCTATAAATATCTGGTTCTAATCATGTTTTTAACCTTCATAACAGTAATGCCGTGTTGTTAATGTCTATAGATATATGGGGCTAATCCTGTTGTTAACGTCTATAAAGATATGGGTCTAATCCTGTTGTCTATGTCTATTTATATCTGGGTCTAATCCTGTTGTTAATGTCTATAAATATCTTGGTCTAATCCTGTTGTTAATGTCTATAAATATCAGGGTATAATCCTGTTGTTAATGTCTATAAATATCTTGGTCTAATCCTGTTGTTAATGTCTATAAATATCTTGGTCTAATCCTGTTGTTAATGTCTATATATATCTGGGTCTAATCCTGTTGTTAATGTCTATAAATATCAGGGTCTAATCCTGTTGTTAATGTCTATAAATATCTAGGTCTAATCCTGTTGTTAATGTCTATAAATATCTGGGTCTAACCCTGTTGTTAATGTCTATAAATATCTTGGTCTACTCCTGTTGTTAATGTCTATAAATGTCAGGGTCTTTTGATTACCTCTGAATCTATTTGAACTAAAGCCTGAAAGATGCTACCAGAGCAGCTGGTAAAACACTTACCCCACATACTCGTTGACACTGCAACAGAGACTAGAATTATTACATACTCAGTGACGTGGTGAATGGAAACTGATGTGACTAAGTGTCATATGGTCGTAGTAGTCACTCAGAAGAAAGTAAAATACACTGTCTTGGGTTGCCTTTTAGGTGTTTGATAAAAAACGTGTACCTATATTAACCTAGGGATGTGAAATATGGTGATTTTCAGTCCATGAAATGTATGTAAATATTTGTTAAATTCGAGTTATAAATTATCAAGTAGTGTTGTGAATGGGGTTGATATTATCCGTCGGTTATTTACCACAAAAGATGTATTATAGTTTATAACTATTGGCTACATAGAGACATCAACGTCACTGTTATATAATGTAAAAGAAACATTTGAAAGGTGCCACCCAAAATGCGTTATATAATAGAAAACGTCAAGGCCACGGAATAATCAGTCTTTATTGTCCGCCGAGTTCACTGGATGTAAAAGGCAAAATTCTAATAAACCATATATCACTGGATCACTAAAAAAACACTTTAAAGGTTTGCTTTTTTCCTTTTGGATTTGATATAATATTGTTTTTACAACAGGTGGGGATGAGCAGTTACATCTGAAGGTATTTTAAGAAATATTAAAAGATTAAAGAGTTAAGATAGGCGGCTTAGTCACTTCATCTAAAATTGTAGAATTCAATGCTTTCTTTGTGTCCTTGTTGGAATGTGAAATTACATTTTTTTTAAAAATTACCGTGCAGAAGAACATTGATTAAATTCAGAACTGGATATAATTTTCTCCGAATACAGAAATGTTGTGGGGTTGATGGTGATAATGCTATTTGTGCAGTCAATTCAGTATCTGAAACTGAAAACCATTTACTATTAAATCGCCCAGTGTATGATCAAGATGACACTAAGCTAACAAGTTTAATAAATGTTAATATATCTGATGTCAATCAATTGTCCTATATGTATCAAGTCAATTTCCGAGGGGAAATAAAATCATAAGGAAAGTAGAAAATATTATCATGTCCCATTGAAAGTGTTAAAATCACACTCTCCGTAGTCAGCTTCCTAAAAAAACATATTTGGGGGCGTGGCTTTAAGGTACCGGCTCACAGGTCCGTGACAAAGGTTTTCATTGGCTGGCTGGTAGTTCTTAGCAGCCATATACATATCTTGTACCTGTTATTTCTGTTAATCCTACAAAAATAACAACATTGTATATATTGTTGAATGTGTTAAATTTTACCTTTGAGCTTGAGATTGTAAATAATCAAAACATAACAATTAACAATCTCTTACTATCATTGTATTACACTGAAAGGACGATAACCTCGTTTTATGTCCTTTCTGGCATCCTATTCGAATCCCGGTTCGCCCCCATTATGTTTCTAGGTTTGTCAGCACCATACCCGTACTCTTGGATTTCACCGAAGTGGTAAACGTCTGAGACCTGCATCACTTCGGGCTTTCCTCCCACCTTAAGCTGACACGCCGCGATATAACTAGAATACTGTTAAAAGCGGCGTTAAAACAAACTCACTGACTCACACTCACACTGACATCCTTTTGGGTTCCCTAAACGATGACCTCTTGTTTATCCAGCAGCTGGCCAAGGGATAATCCCCATTGTGTTTGTTTAAGCGGATGCTTGTAACACATCGATAACGATTTGCCACACAACAATACACAACACATCTTAAATTTACGTAATTTACAGTACAACTAAAAGAGAAACAGCATTGTGGTAATCGTTCACTGGTTTCTGCTTGTCAAGAGGTTGTCTTTTCTCCCTCTCCTGGGCATGGTCTAGGTTTCTCAACTTCTTTTTGAGTGGCATCAAACTATACCTAAATTGTGATCGCAGCATTATCCCACTCAACCTGCAGGATATTTTCCAGTGTATGGCCAAATTAACAATGTTGATAAATATTCTAAATTAATAAGCATTATGAATTGTACTTTGTTATTTGTACTTTGCAGTCATTGTACAAATTGTCTTAGAAACTTTCGAAGTACATTATGGCAGCCTTATAGGTTGAGTAAGGTGGGAAAAATACAGCAAAAAGAACATCAGAAGTCCTATATGTGTTAAGTCTATATCCGTGGGAACAATATTCCTATAATTATTCGAAAGTACATAAATGTCCAAGTGAAAGTGCTGAAATCACAGGCTCCGAAATCGGCTTCCATAATAAAAAGTTTTTGTGGCATGGACTAAAACTATCGGTATATCCTCACTGTGCCCTCATCCCAACCTACACCCTATAACAATAGATGAGGGCACAGTGAGGTGTTCCCAAACTATCGGTATAACCTCACTGTGCCCTCACCCCATCCTGCACCCTATAACAATAGGTGAGGGCACAGTGAGGTTTTCCCAAACTATCGGTATAACCTCACTGTGCCCTCACCCCAACCTGTACCCTATAACAATAGGTGAGGGCACAGTGAGGTGTTCCCAAACTATCGGCACAGCGGTGCAGCGGCGCTTGGCAACTGTTTTCATTGACTGACATGTTTGCCGTGTTTATCTATCTTGTGATCCTTAGCCGTTATACATACTGTTTCTGCTATTTCTGTTAAATAGAACCCATCTATGGATATCACCATCTTGTTGGTAGACTTCACTTCACTAAAGCCCAGATTTTGAGCCTTCCTCCGGAGAGAACAATGGCAATAGCGTCCATGGACATCACGGTTTAATGGGAAGCTGGAATCTGGATCACAATGGCTGCAGGGGTCGCCTGATGTCTGATGAACCATGTCACTGAAGACTTAGAAGACGCTCATAGGTACGTCGTGGACAATTCGGCAATAGCTAGGAAATCGGAACTATAAAAATACTGGAGATGAAACAGTAGAAGCATGTACTTAAGGTTAGTTAATAGCTTTCAAGAGTGTAGAAGGCAGTATATACTGGTTCGAAAAAAGGTTTAGGACCACCCTTCTTTCATACAACTACAATAAATTGGTCATGCCATGACAGATTAATCATTCCAATATGAAAGGATCGTGGCTCTTCTACTTTTCGTTCGTAGTATAATGTAGTGAATTCATCCTGTCACTTCCCTAAAACAACATACTGTGTAACTATTATTCCCTGTAGGCATTAGTAGGCCTAACCATGTGGGGATGGTCGGGTGGCCTAGTGGTTAAAGCGTTCGCTCGTAACGCCGAGGACAAGGGTTCGATTCACGACATGGGTACAATGTGTGAAGCGCATTTCTGGTGTCACCCGCCGTGATATTGCTGGAATATTGCTTGAAGCGGCGAAAAACCAAACTCACTCACTCGACCTAACTATGTGGCGTGCGAGGCTGGGCACAGAGGGCAAGTCAAGCTCCACCCTAAACTGTCACACCCATACTTGTGCAGATATTGTCCTTCTATGGAGTGCACCAATTCTACTCGATGTGATCTGTGTGTTGATTCTACTTAGGCGGAATTATTCAAGGAATTAGTCATGCAGTGGTACAAGTCTTAACTCGACAAACCTAAATATCTGATAGTTCTAACTCATCTGGCTCGTCTATTTCGGCAAAATCAGCAAAATCCAAACCAGTTAAACAGGCGTCTATCGACGATTTTGTCCAGGGACCCTGGTTGTCTCTGACAAACGACCACGAGTCCGTTCAGCTAGTTCCGTTCCGGGAATCTGATACTTGTCAATCCAGCGATGTGTGTCAGTTTGCAAGTACACATGGAATTGGATCAAGTATCACGGCTGTCGATCCAGTGCATCATATTTCGGATCAGCAAGGGCCACAACTTGGTGAATCAGGGTCGACGGCTACCATCTTCTTGGCTCGATCGTAGCGCCACCAGTGGCTATTACGACCATTCTATTCTATACCTCTCCCATATGGACTAATAAGATTCCACCTCTCGTATCACATGCATTTGTTTCAAACAAAACGGTGGCGCCCAGTGAAGACGATCTGATCGACTATCAAGATCTATTTTGTGGTAAAACGGTTCTTACTTCGCGAAGTACATCAAATCACGTGAGCACCTTGATTAAAAACATGAAAAGATTTGGAAAATATCTGTTGACAACGAGTTGGCGAGGCACATGCTTTGCAAATCCTGCAATCGACCGAAATCTGCATGACAGTTTACGAACCGAATATCGATTTCGGTGCGCGATTTTGATTGGACTATGCATAGACTCAATAGCCCAGTCAAAATCTAACTCCATAATCCCAGCCTAATTCGGCAAGGGTGGAAACTGGACTTTTATAGTCAGTTAACGCTCTTGATCGGGAAGATGACGGTTACGGGCTCTCATGATACCCTGCTTTCGGATCGGATTCCCAGGGTGCAGACCCATCCACGCACCTCGGATCCTACAGTGAGTGAGTGAGTTGGGTCTAACGCCGCTTTTTACAGTATTCCAGTCATATCACGGCGTGTCAGCTTAATGTGGGAGGAAAGCCCGAAGTGATGCAGGTCTCAGACGTTTACCACTTCGGTGAAACCCACGTGCTGACAAACCTAGAAACATATTCGGGGCGGACCGGGATTCGAACCCACAACCATAGGTTCCTGGCGTGCCCAAGGGACGCAACTCTGCACAGCGAATCGCGGCGGCTTAGACGACTGGGCCACCCGTGCCCCCCGGATCCTACAGTAGTTGCTGTCGATCCAGTGCATCATATTTCGGATCAGCAAGGGCCACAACGGGGTGAATTAGGGTGAATTACGGGCTCTCATGATACCCTGCTTTCGGATCGGATTCCCCGGGTGCAGGCCCATCCACGGACCTCGGATCCTACAGTATTTGCCACACCAACTAAGGAGATGGATATGATGTTATTACGTTAACTAACGTGAAGTTTGATACGCATGAAGGGAGTTTGGTCGTACATTCCCAGAATTCATTGGTTGGATGATGTGTTACTTACTTGGCATATTGGCAAAACATTGGGACCTATTCACAAGCTGATACCGACAGCCAAGACCCCCGAGGAACCAGCAAGATCTTTTCCTGTGGAATTTGAAAAATACCTCCGGAGAGATGTTGTACGCTTTCACTGTCGCAATCTACTACTATTCACTCACTCAATCATCAGCTGGAAATAAATGTCATTAGAATATTGCTACAACTTATACCGGGTTATGAATAGTATATCAAAAGAACATACACACACTATCTCAAATCTAAACATGTTAAATATGGTGTGAGACTAATCAGTTTTGAAAGTTTATGTGAGATCACTTTAATAACTCTGTTTAACCCAGCTCTATCACTTACTTTAAAATAGTTAAATCAGTACAAATAATATCCTCATACAGGACAATGATCTTCAGTACAAAGAAGACGCCATCCCATGAGTGAGTAAAAATTTAACGTCGCATGGGCATTATTCCAACCCATGAAAGCCTACACAAGACAAAGTTTATACCCCAACATACACCGCCGGCCATCTGACATGAGGCTTGAACCACTTCACTTGGCTGCAGGTGTGGGACTCATCTAAAACCAGACTTACCGTGTTGCTGTACAAGTTACCTCCCCTCCTACCTCTATACAGAAAGTAGGATTTACTTCCTTGTTACGTGGACAAGACAGACACTCCCCTGCACGTTCTTCACGTCTTACCAGGTAAACAATACAAATAACGATGACTGTGGCATAAACAACCTTCATTCGCTCACTTTTCTGTGTAGACAATATAGACACAAATTGATTTAAGACCTTGAGAATTTATATTAAAGGGTTTATACTTAGAAACAGAAAATACAACGCTTCGTTCTATCAATAGTTGAGGGTTCCATTTGACAATCTAAACAACAAATTTTACAGTTCACACTGATTTTTATATGTAACCAATATAATTGATTATTATAACACAGGACAGTTATTTTCAGGATAAATGTTCGTGCCTTATTCCTCCCCGCCCTGAACGCAGGGAAGTTAATGGGTTAGTTAGTTTTGACTGAAGGAGCGCGCTTTGATCTGGGCATGTTTTAACCTGCCACATTCTGTTTCGTAATGGAGACAATGTATGCAATTTGTTCATTTTGTTCATTTAGGGGAAATATATCTCGCTTTGCTAAAGTTAACCGGTCTTTATTTTGTAAGAATAAACTATTAGCCTGCAACCTCGGGGTATCGCGGTACTTGTCATGTACGCTATAAACGGAACAAAATGCACTCACTAACCTTTATGTTTATTTGTGTTCTCTGTATCAGATATAATTCATGTCATCAAACGATGCATATTTTACTGATAAAAGTTCATTATTTACATCAGTAGCTCCGAGTAAAAGCCGGTCCTCGCGCTCCGTTTGACAGGGTAGAGAACTCCATCGTATCGCGGTACAGAGAAAAGTTGTGTATGGAGGTCCGAATTGGACAAAAAGAGGACATAATTCTACCAACCACTTGGTATGATCATGCCAGACATCAGTGATTTGTTCAGAAAAGTGCAAAGACAGCACAAGTAAAATTCTAAATGTGTTATCAGCAATAGGTATTCAATGCATATTTACCGAAAAGTAAGAGAAACATATTTTTATAAGTCAACATCAAAATATCAGAAATGATATTTTAAGATTGTTTAAAAAAAATTGGATGACAATAATTTGTCACAAAATGGAAAAATGTTAAAAGTCAACAATAAATATATAAAAGGCACTCCTAGTATGCCCAAAGTATGTATTTATGTTTTGGTTACTAGTGAAGAACGTATTTATAAGTTTGGCATTATGGCCCTTATGATCTCCCAATAGATTCTGGGCACCGAGCGGGAAAAATGTGCGGACTACGTAACTTCCGTTACCTCATTAGTCACCATGAATATGCAGATGATCTAGTTCAGGTCGATAGAGAAAGTTTACTTAGGGAACTGCGGGTTATATCGTTGGCCATTGATAGATGGGGGTAAGGCAATATTACAACAGATGCCAGAAATATGTATCAACGGATTAATAACTCCTAACTTACAGCAGACGGAACATTCCGAGGAAATTGAAATTGTTTACGAAGTGAGCACTTCCTGGTTACTGATTTGCATTAATAGACAGCCGCTAAGAGGCGTGTCCCGCGTGAACTACCGGAAATCACAAATGCCGCGATACGATGAATGCCGCGGTACCATGGGGTCCGAGTATAAGTTTTATCACCTCTAGCTATATCTTGGTGTCGAGCTTTATCACGCACTGGCCTGGTAATGTTGTACTTCGTATCTTATTCAAGCTGTAAGCTGCCGCGGGTTTGGAGGGTGAGTGATTATACGGATGAATAGCTCTATTGCGCACTATCGTTCAGTGTATGGTAAGTTATTCAGGCTGCCAGGGAGGCGGTCAGGTCAAACATGCAGGTGACGCGCACTCAATCTTTCTCTCTTCACAATGCTTTTGCAACTAATTATTCAACACGATGAAATACCAGGCTTCTATACAGTATGACTTTGTTCAATAAACAACACGTGTCAAACAACTGGTTTGATATGAGAACTTATTCGTCTTGATAATGTCATGTAGGGTACTTGCAAAGTTGAGCATAGTATTGTTTCAAGTAATTCACTGTATGTAATGCATGATTCAAACCCTTTACAACTCTACATGTTCGGTTGCTTTGACATTGTTGGTAACTTCCGGCAGAGATGGTCTGTAGATTGCAATTATTTTCCTAAAAAATAATACGTTGCATGATATTGTAGTGATCGTAGGTTTCCGGAGGTCTTCGGAAAGGTTCGAGTAGGTCGTCCCGTGGCTGACCGCGGGAGACCCCAGTTTCAGAAGTGTTGTCAGCCATCGTTGTAAGTAAACCAGGTCGAGTACCCAGCTCAATGCAGTATTGAATATTATACTGACTTGACGAACTGACAGCCCTTGTACGTGAGTAGAAAACAAGGTTTGTGAAACCGAGATATCGTTTTCACAACAGTGGCGCTGTGAACACACCGAATTTTCTCGGGAAAAGACTTTTTCCGAATTCGTCGACTGCTCGACTTTGCCGCCACGCCGTCGCCATTTTGCTTGTCTTGGTAACAGGGACAAGAGGGATATTTGGCTAAAGTTGTATGAAACTTTAGCCTTTTGCGACGTGTGGAAACATTTTTCGCCCGGTTAGTACCGTGCGACTTTGTAGTTGTGATTTCTTTTCACGGCTGGTTCTACATCGGCTGGTAAATTTATAGTTCACCGCACGTGGAAATCTGCGTGCGTTGATCAAGTACGGCCGTTTTCGTGGCTGTGCACAATAATTAATAATAAGGGAACATTAGCGTATTGGAAATTCATGTTCTTATATCAATTATGACCCTTTCACATGCGTAGTTGTGTGTGACTATTGGTGACTGCTCGTAACGGATGTTTGTTGACATTGCCTTGCGAGCGTCACCTATTTTCGTCACGGACGTATAAGTTCGTGAGTTGGTAGGTCATAACAAATAGCGTAGGTGTTTAGTGTAAGGGGAAGTAGGAATAGTATTGTTATTTTCATTAGGATTCAGAATAAATAGTTGTCTAGATTTATTGTTCATTGCTCTGTGTGAAGATGGAGGATACGGGGGTAAGAGTGAATTATGCCACTTGGTCTCAACTAGGTGAAATCCAGGGCATTGATATAGGACTGGCGTAGAGGATCATAGACCTGAGAAGTGTGGTGGGCAATCTCATCCTGGATGATGTCCGCAGTTTAGAGGGATTTGATGACAGTGACGAGGTGGTGAGCCAGTTAGATTTTGCCATAAACCCCAACCATGGCAACAGGCGAAGGAACCACACCGAGATGATGGAGGATCACCATGTGCAACAGCCGGAGACAAATCCATACGACTGGATGCAGGAGGGTGGAGAGGACCAGGCCCGAGGGGGAATGGCACAGACCCAGACACATCCAAGGGGGTGGGAAATTATGGAGAGCCTGTTGGACCATCAGAAAAACATGGCAGAGGCTCAGAAAAACATGGCAGAGGCTCAGGAAAGGAGACTATCAGAGATGCTGGCAGCCCAGGCGGAAACTAGCTTGCGGATGAGTCGGGAACAGATGAACGAGATAGCTAAACTGCAGGTTGAAACTGGCTCGCAGATAGTCAGGGCTTTGGCTAATTTGGCTCCCACACTACATGGCCCGGGCAAGAGTAACTCGGGCCTGCAGCAAGACAGGCCGGCACTTACGAGTCCGCCGCGGGAAATAGTTTCCAGTATCCAAAGGGGATCACGGGTTCACCCAGAACCGAGGTTGGATGACAGCCCACAAAGGCAGTACTACCCTTCTTCAAGAGCGGAGGGGAGCGAGTATAGTGGGGAGACGGTTTCTCCCAGGAAAGCACCGCCAGTAAAGAATGAGCCTGTAACGCCGATCCCACCGGTGCCGAGGGAACAGGATTACAGATTGCCGCCACCTGCGCTCTCGACTTACAGTACTGTAGGGGGTGGACAGGGGGCGCGAATCAAGGACACACAACACAAGCAATTGTTGCAGAGTGTAGATTATCTGACCACGGAGCAGAATCGGAAACATGCTCGAGGATCACCACAGGGAGGTACTCCCCAGTTTCAATCGGACAGTTCTGGCGAGTATGCGAACTCAAGCCTGTACCAGCACAAAGAAACCCCAAACAAGGGAGCCAATTGGGGCTACAGCTCACCCTGTAACCCCCGGAAGAGCATGGATGCACATGGGCTGAATCCATCCACTGGGGATTACCCTTTGACCAAGCAAGTGAACAGCTACCAGTCAGCAATTGATCATCAAGTTGCACCGGATCCCAAGGTGGTCAAGCAGGAATTACCTGATCGTGACCAGACCACGCTGGACAGAGGACTTAACAGAAGAGGCCCCGATAGAAGAGATTCAGATGGTCGAGGCGACCAGGACCGGGCCCCCATGGACAGATATCATGCCGAGGAGAGTGACGTGGATGAGCGAGAGGACCCATGAGAGCCTAGCCGCAAGGGTGAGGCAGTTAGACGGAATAGGGGCGTGAATAGAGGTCCGGTTCGCCGAGGCCCAGAACGACGGGAAGGAGCAAGAGACCAGCCCCAACGCCATAGTACCCCTAACCTAACATATGACGGAAGATCTGGTTGGTCAGGTTTCTACCTCAAATTCCAAACATTGGCCCGCAGAGAGGGTTGGTGGGAACAGGAGAAAAAGGATCAACTCACGTTAGTGATGCGAGACGTGGCAAGTGACTATATAACTATGTGCCTGGACCGGGACCCGGACTTGTCCTTTGAGGATATGGTGTTTAAACTACAAAAACGGTTTGAACGCTGTGAACTTGCGGAGACAGCACAGATACGATTCCCTACCATGAGGCAAGAGGGGGGAGAGACCTTAGAAGACTGGGCACAGCGATTATTGGCCACGGCTGTGGTAGCTTTCAGGGATTGTCCAGACCAGTTCATCGATCGACAGGTGATAATGCGTCTCTGCCAAGGATGCGAAAACAAGGAGGCTGGACAATTCGTGTCTAACATCAAACCAGGGACGCTGGAGCTCGCCATTGCCAGCTTGCGCCAATACCAGCATAACACACAGGCAGTGTATGGAAGGGCCCGTCGGGAGATACGGCAGGTCGCTACAGACACATCACCACCACCACCAGGAACACGGGTGAAGGTGGTTCAAGCCTCGAGTCCCAAGTCATCGGGTAGCTCTGGTGATTCTGGCATAGAGATAACAGGGAGACTGGAGGCTGTGGAACAGAAAGTCAGTAGCCTCACCCTGTTTGCAGAGGAGATCAGAACTTCTATAAAAGAGATCAGAACTTCTATGGACATGATGGAGGAAATCAAGACCATGGTCACAAAGCTGGCGGAGAATGTAAACAGTAGAGGACGTCAAAGGTCTCCGAGCCCTAGCTGACGCACTAAAGGATGCTTTAACTGTGGAGTTGAGGGGCATTTCAAGGCAGATTGTCCCCGCAAGAGCCCCAGCGAGGAGAGAAAGGTGTCCTTTGCAGAGCCGTCTGGGGGCGTGACTTTAAACATGTAGGGGGAGGGCGGATAGGCCAGAATCCCTCCCCCACATCTCACACAGGTCAACCAGACACAAAGGGACCACCTCCATGGCCACCAGACATAACAATAGAGCCGACGCTGCTGGTGCATGACATACCGGACGGGGAACATAAGCCGGTGAGAACCAGCAGCTTATCTACAATGCCTCACAGGACATTCAATAGGGACAGACCACCTCCATGGTCACCAGACATAGCAGCAGAGACGGTGTCACTGGTTCATGACACATCGAGGAGAACCAACAGAGTCTCCACACTGCCTCATGGGACATTCGACAGGGACAGACCACTTCCCTGGCCGCCGCCAACAGCAAACAAGCCGGTCCCTCTGATGCACAAATCACCGGACAAAGAGCACAAGCCCGAAAGAACCAGCAGCTTATCTACAATGCCTCATAGGACATTCGATAGGGACAGACCACCTCCATGGCCACCAGACATAGCAACAGAGACATTGTCATTGGTTCATGACACATCGAGGGGAACCAACAGAGTTTCCACACTGCCTCAAAGGATATTCGACAGGGACAGGCCACTTCCCTGGCCGCCGCCAACAGCAAACAGACTTATGCTGGGCAGGGAGGTGAACACGCCAGTGGATCTGATGTTTGGATCCCCGGTCTCCGAGGAAGAGGGCCCCAGTGTCCATGAGTATGTCAGAGATCTGAAGGAGGCGATCCAGGAGGCCCATGACCTGGCTCGAGTGACACTAAAACCTGCAAGTGCTCGCATGGAAAGGGACTACGACCTGAAAACCTTGACCCGGACATTCCAAGAAGGCCAGCCGGTATATGTGTTGGACTCTGCTGCGGTACTGGGCCAGTGTAAGAAGCTCTGTCCTGTATGGAAGGGGCCTTACCTTATTGTAAGGAAGATCACGTCAAACCTTTTCATCGTGGCTACCCCAAAGAAGGAACTAACAGTACATCATGATGGAATCAAGCCGTGCGAAGACCGTGAGCTCCCACGATGGATGAAGAAAAAGATGAAATCGGAGGAAACAAGGTGGGATCTGGGAGGACTGTTTCCGGAACCGACTGCGGATATTCCGGAACCGACTGCGGATACTCCAGACCCAGATGCAGAAGATGAACTTCTTTATTGCATATGCCGACAACCTGATGATGGAGAATTTATGATTGCTTGTGATACCTGCGACGGTTGGTTCCACGGCAAGTGCGTGGGAATCACTGAGGCGATGACAGAGATGATGGGAGTACTTTTGCCCAGAGTGCCAGTAGATGAATAGGATGAACGGGGACAAGTATGCGGCAGACGTTCATTCCATATTGAGGGAAAGCATGCCCTTGGATCAACCCCTGCAATGATTGGCGGGGGGTAGCAGCCCTTGTTGCAGCCATAGCTGGAATTGTGTACCACGAGCTGTTGCAGCGGAGCGTGGACAACGTCGGCTGGAGAACAGCTCCGAAACCCTTGACCGTCGTGGCTATGGCGGTCCCAGTAATTCACCTCCAGGGTGCAACTGACGTGCAGTTGGTTGCTCTCCCAAATCAGGGAAACCCCTGAAGACCCATTTGAAAATGGTGTATTCCCGGCAGTGGATCTGTCGGGATATGTTGAAGGTGTGAGGAAGCCCCTTCATGGTTAGGGGGGGCTTAGTAAACGGGGAGGGATGTAGTGATCGTAGGTTTCCGGAGGTCTTCGGAAAGGTTCAAGTAGGTCGTCCCGTGGCTGACCACGGGAGACCCCAGTTTCAGAAGTGTTGTCAGCCATCGTTGTAAGTAAACCAGGTCGAGTACCCAGCTCAATGCAGTATTGAATATTATACTGACTTGACGAACTGACAGCCCTTGTACGTGAATAGAAAACAAGGTTTGTGAAGCCGAGATATCGTTTTCACAACAATATATTCACCATATTGGGTTCAACATCGTAATATTCTTCTGAACATACTTCAAATCTAAACCGGAAGTAATCACAACACGAACCCTGCTTACCAAACGGAACCGTCTACCACAGTAATGAATGAATGAGTGAGTGAGATGGGTTTAACGCCGCTTTGAAAAGTATTCCAGTTATATCACGGCATATTAGCTTGATGTTGGAGGAAAGCCCGAATTGTTTAAGTGATGCAGGTCTCAGATGTTTACCACTTTGGTGAAACCCATGAGTACGGGAATGGTGCTGACAGACCTAGAAACATAAACCTGAATTCAAACACACTGTCATAGGTTTCTGGCGTGCCCTGCACAGCGAAATGCATCTTAGACGACTGGGCCACCCATACCCCCTTACACAACTGTCACACACTATCATACAACAAAGAATCATTAGATTAGATAAGATATTTATTGCATAAAATTCCATGTAGAGGTGTGATTTTTTTCTATCCGAATATATTATGCTATACAGGCAAGCATCGAGTTCCTTGGAAATACGCATACGCATACTTGTCTGTGACCCAGAACGAATAACACTGAAGCCACACCCCCGAGAGCTGTCTAATAGCAAAATAAGTCAGCATGAAAGTTTGGAATTAAATATATAGAATCGATTCTAGAGAGCTCCCTGTAAACATCGGTTGATAAAAACCCTTGACTGTGATGGCATCATCATGCAATGATGATAATGATAAAGTAAACAATCCGGTCGGAACGAGCTCGGACCCCCAACCCTGGATCGCGAAGGCAACCGACGTCTGTCAAAACATCTAAATGTAGACTGTGAATTGTAATATTTTATACGGACGACAAATCACTTGAGACTTGCAATAACTGTAACTTGTATGCTTGAATAATTACGATCTTGGAATATTCCGTCGAAATGAATCCGGAATGGATGTCGGAATCTCGGAATTGTCAGACGTCATCTGGATGTCCTCAAAAGTTAATAATTACTAATCCGCAATCAAATACTTAGAGAGCAGACCAAGTGTTAATATTAGCCATTTTTATTAAAAGCTATAAAATAAAAATCTCTTAGGATTACCATGCTTGTCAAAGTCAAAATTGCCGCTCCAAAGTTAACCTTGACAGGTCTATTTATAGATGACCTACGGTAACATGATCAGAAATCGTGACGTCAGAAAATCCAAGATGGCGACTGTAAAGATGACTGACATGACTCAAGTTGGAATTTACTGTTTATTTGATTCTGTAACTTGGAAAACACTGCTTGAATTAAGGTATGTCATCCTTGTAACGTGCAACATGATGCTAGCACCATGGTTGAAATTAGTGTGATGGCTTGGAGTTTTGAAAATCTGTTTACCTTGCCAGAACAGGAGGGTTTCTTTTGTCTTCTACTTTTATATTGCATAAATATTCTCATTCCTGACTCTGTAGGTACCACATGCAAATTACAATTTGTTATATCTTCTTGGTTACGCATGTGTGCTTTATGACAGTGCAGGTACAAAATTTCTTTGCACTGTAATTGATCCTCTGGATCAAAGTTATCGTGTACACATATATACTCATACCCATTCATTTAGACCTTAGACAGATCGTGTCTGACAAAACCGCTGAAGCACATCACTGAGCTCCAGGTGTGTGACTTGTTTCCACCCTGGTCATACCGTCATACTTTGTTCCCCTTCCAGATTAGTACCGTGGTGGGGCGGTCGGGTAGCCTAGTTGTTAAAGCATTCGCTCGTCACGCCGAAGACCCGGGTTCGATTCCCGACATGGGTACAATGTGTGAAGCCCATTTCTGGTGTCCCCCGCCGTGATATTGCTGGAATATTGCTTGAAGCGGCGTAAAACCATACTCACTCACTCACTCACTCACTAGAACCGTGGTTACCACTTGTGCCGCTACTACTACCACTACTACTACTACTCCTACTACTATTACTACTACTACTACTACTACTACTACTACTACTGGTCCATTTCCATTGCATGCTAAAAAGTACAACTTTAGTAATTGTTTATTATAAGTATCCTGAACACTAAATGTGATTCTTAACCCAGGAGAAACCATCAAGCCATAGGTTAATGCCCCCCCCCCCCCCCCCCCCGCACTTCCCTGATTCTAATCAATCTCCAAAGGCATGGTTTGTTTGTTTGTTTGTTTCAGAGTCTCCTTCATGTTCTTGGAATCTGAAATGCTTGTATCGAACAAACTACAGCTTTTGGAGGATGGAAACTGACGACAACGTGCCACAAGATGGCGCTGTGGCAAGACCATTCACAAATACTGTAGCTGCCACAGAGGGAAGTCAGCAACAGGGGAGACAACTCAATACATCAACACCAGATGGCGCTGTGGCTAGACCTTTCACAGATACTGTAGCTGCCATTGAGGGAAGTCAGCAGCAGGGGAGACAACTCACTACAACATCAACACAAGATGGCTCTGTGGCTAGGCCTTACACAGATACTGTAGCTGCCACAGAGGGAAGTCAGCAGCAGGGGAGACAACTCACTACAACATCAACACAAGATGGCGCTGTGGCTAGACCTTTCACAGATACTGTAGCTGCCACAGAGGGAAGTCAGCAGCAGGGGAGACAACTCACTACAACATCAACACAAGATGGCTCTGTGGCTAGGCCTTACACAGATACTGTAGCTGCCACAGAGGGAAGTCAGCAACAGGGGAGACAACTCAATACATCAACACCAGATGGCGCTGTGGCTAGACCTTACACAGAAACTGTAGCTGCCACAGAGGGAAGTCAGCAACAGGGGAGACAACTCACTACAACATCAACACAAGATGGCGCTGTGGCCAGACCTTTCACAGATACTGTAGCTGCCATTGAGGGAAGTCAGAAGCAGGGGAGACAACTCACTCCAACATCAACACCAGATGGCGCTGTGGCTAGACCTTTCACAGATACTGCAGCTGCCACAGAGGGAAGTCAGCCACAGGGGATACAACTCACTACAACATCAACACAAGATGGCGCTGTGGCCAGACCTTTCACAGATACTGTAGCTGCCATTGAGGGAAGTCAGCAGCAGGGGAGACAACTCTCTACAACATCAACACCAGATAGCGCTGTGGCTAGACCTTTCACAGATACTGTAGCTGCCACAGAGGGAAGTCAGCAACAGGGGAGACACCTCAATACATCAACACAAGATGGCGCTGTGGCTAGACCTTTCACAGATACTGTAGCTGCCACAGAGGGAAGTCAGCAACAGGGGAGACAACTCAATACATCAACACCAGATGGCGCTGTGGCTAGACCTTTCACAGATACTGTAGCTGCCACAGAGGGAAGTCAGCAGCAGGTGGCACAGTCCATTTCCACAACAACCCACAACTACTTTGGTGAGGCTGTATGCAAAATCTGACTTAGTTTTCTTTTTGAGGAAAACAAAAAGAGGCCGGAGGTCATCTAGGCACCATAATTCACTGTGTAGAGTTCCGTCCCATGGTTGTTGAAGAAACCTGTGATCTTTTGTTTAAATTTATATGTTGATTATGTTCCACGCTTTTTCAGAATCAGAAATGTACTTTTTGGTTTCACCAAAGTGGTAAACATCTAAGACTTGCATCATTTCCCTCAGCATGTAAACAAAACAAAGAATCTGACAAGAAGATGTTGTATTTCAGTGGAATACACCCTAACTTCGTTCATTTTTGCTCCAGGTTCTACAGTTTCACATTACGACCTGTCCAACTCCTCTAACGTGGCAATGGAGGATGGCAGACATCAAGGCTGTATATCTCAAGGTAGGAGAGGCAATGAAACAAGCCATTGTGAATTGCTTTACATGTTCTCAAGAATTAAACTCATAACCTGAGATTTAGCAAACACGGAATTACAATTTAAGTTTTTAAATAGAAAAGGAAATATGATGTTCATATACGCATTATATTTGATGTCATTGTTTTCAGAGTGTCTCAGTGTTAGGATCAACCAGCTCAGTGATATGTTTGTGGAAACCCATGCTCTTGACAAAGCAAAAGAACTTCTGAAAAGGCACAACCACGTGGCCATCTGCGGAGCCCCTGGAGACGGGAAAACTAGTGCTGCTCTCAGGATCTGTGAAGCGTATATGAAGAAAAAGTATCAAGTATTGTTTGTTGAAAGTATTGAAGAGTTTGACGGTGATGTCGTCATTAAGCGGAAGTGTGACATGCTGCTTGTGTTTGACGATGTCTTTGGCTCTGTTGCATTTCCAAGCAGCTTGGAGAAGATACACAAAAATTTTAATGCCTTGGTTGATGTTTTACTGCGCTTTACAAGAGACAAGGAACTGAAAGCCAAGGAAAAACAACCCCAGAAGAAAATTAACGAAAGAAGGAAGAAGGAAGATGAGAAGCAATGTGAAGATGAAAAGACACCAGTGTGTAACTACAAGCTTCGCTTTATATTCACATCCAGAAGCTACAACTGGAATGAAGGATGTGCACGACTGCATCAGTTCAAAGTAAATCTGTTTAAGCCGGAAGCCATTGTTGATATGATCAAGACTTGTTTAACCACAGAAGAAAAGAAACATATTCTGACATTGTTCAGGAAATGCCAAATGTGCGATATCTCCAATAAGGACATGAAAACCATTACTCAGTTACAAGACAGCAGGTTTGGCTTTCCTCTGATCTGTAAACTGTACTGTACAAACCCAGCCTTCCCGATGTACAACATAATTGACTTCTTTCAGAAACCTGTGACCTACTTGAGAGGGGACCTTGACGCCATTGTCCGTGAAGGCAGCAGCAGGTCGGCAGCTCTCGTTCTCCTTGTTCTGTGTGGAGGGAAATTGAACCTTGCCTCTTTTAAGGGGAAGGAGAAGAGTCTTGCTGATCTGTTTCAGGCTGTAAAGGAGGATGTCGCGTCTTGCACTCGGACAGACATTGGCAGGGAGATCAGCAACTTTACTGGCACCTACTGTACAGTGGAGAATCATGTAGCCTCCTTCTCTCATCCATCCATCTATGATGCTGCAGCATGTGCCTTGGGGAATCTCAATGAAGAATTGTTACTGGAACATTGTTCCCTGCAGTTTTTATATGAAAGAGTGAGGCTGAACAAGGATGATCACCAGCAGACAACATACACCGATGATGTCACAAACATGATCTACATCACCTCAAGTCTCCACCCGTTATTGATCAGCAGATTGGTGGAGGGTATCCGAGAAGGATGTTTCAGATGGACAGTAGGTCACCCTGTATTCAGCAGTGCTCAAATAGTCTGCGACTTCTTGACACAGATGATGGCAGACTTGCCAGATGTTGTTCACAGGAAGGATAAGAGCTCAGGTGAATGTTTTCTGTATTGGGTTTCACTGTCAACTAACCATTCACTGTTAGAACGCTCAGTGTCACTGATGTGTAGAGAGGGAAGCCTTTCACATTCTGTACTCGCTGACTTCTATGAGAGTATCATAATCTGTACACAACATGGCAATCTCAGGCACCTGCAACACATTGCTGCTGTACTCAAACAACGTGTGAAATACGATGTAGACAGGAGGACAAAGGGGGAGAAGACTCCGCTGATGATTGCTGCTGAAGCAGGACAGTTGGGTGTGTTCAACTTCCTCCTCCAAGAGGGAGCTGATGTTTCAGCGACAGACAAAGATCGTTACAACTGTCTTCATCTTTCATGTAAATCAGGAAGCAAAGATATAGTAAATGTTATCATTGAGAAGTTTCAACACCTCATCAATGGCCTCGATGGTAAGGGAAACACCCCTGTTATGGTGTGTGCTGAGTCACAGCAGGTTGAAATCCTCAAGTTCCTTGTTTCACAAAAAGCCGATCTTACTTTCGGTTATTATTTCAATGTGAACGCTTTCCACATAGCATGTATCAAGGGCCATGTATCGGTTGTAGAGTATCTGCTGACATGTGAACACATAACCATAGACATGCGAGATAGGTTGAGGGATCAAACAGCAGTCATGATGGCAGCTAAAGGAGGACACTGTGATGTTTATAACCTTCTTGTGTTGGAGGGAGCTGATCTGTCACTTACTGCTTTACACAACAGGGACTGCCTGATGTTGGCATGTCATGGAGGTAATGTGTCTATAGTGGAACACCTCCTGTCCTTGAAAACATTTGACATCAACAGACGAGAGGGGTCACAGAAACAAACAGCAGTCATGATGGCAGCTGAAAAAGGACACTATGAAGTTTATAATCTTCTTGTGTTGGAGGGAGCTGATCTGTCACTAATTGATCGATACAACATGGGCTGCCTGATGTTGGCATGTGAGGGAGGTAACGTGTCTATAGTGAAACACCTCCTGTCCTTGAAAACATTTGACATCAACAGACGAGGGGGTGTTTTCAAAGAAACAGCAGTCATGATGGCAGCTGAAAAAGGACACTATGAAGTTTATAATCTTCTTGTGTTGGAGGGAGCTGATCTGTCACTAATTGATGGATACAACAGGGGCTGCCTGATGTTGGCATGTAATGGAGGTAACGTGTATATAGTGAAACACCTCCTGTCCTTGAAAACATTTGACATCAACAGAAGAGGGTGGGGGAAACAAACAGCAGTCATGATGGCAGCTGAAAGAAGACACTCTGATGTTTTTGATCTTCTTGTGTTGGAGGGAGCTGATCTGTCACTTACTGATGAAGACAACAGGGACTGCCTGATGTTGGCATGTAATGGAGGTAACGAGTCTATAGTGAAACACCTCCTGTCCTTGAAAACATTTGATATCAACAGACGAGGGGTGTGGTCTAAACAAACAGCAGTCATGATGGCAGCTGAAAGAGGACACTGTGATGTTTATAATCTTCTTGTGTTGGAGGGAGCTGATCTGTCACTTACTGATGAAGACAACATGGACTGCCTGATGTTGGCATGTAAGAGAGGTAACGTGTCTATGGTGAAACACCTCCTGTCCTTGGAAACATTTGACATCAACAGACAAGGGGGGTGGTCTAAACAAACAGCAGTTATGAGGGCAGTTGAAAGAGGACACTGTGATGTTTATAATCTTCTTGTGTTGGAGGGAGCTGATCTGTCACTTACTGATGAAGACAACATGGACTGCCTGATGTTGGCATGTAAGAGAGGTAACGTGTCTATGGTGAAACACCTCCTGTCCTTGGAAACATTTGACATCAACAGACAAGGGGGGTGGTCTAAACAAACAGCAGTTATGAGGGCAGTTGAAAGAAGACACTCTGATGTTTATAATCTTCTTGTGTTGGAGGGAGCTGATCTGTCACTTACTGATAAAGACAACATGGACTGCCTGATGGTGGCATGTGAGGAAGGTAACGTCTCTATAGTGAAACACCTCCTGTCCTTGGAAACATTTGACATCAACAGACGAGGGTGGGGGAAACAAACAGCAGTCATGATGGCAGCTAAAAGAGGACGCTATGATGTTTATAATCTTCTTCTGTTGGAGGGAGCTGATCTGTCACTTACTGATGGATACAACATGGACTGCCTGATGTTGGCATGTGAGGAAGGTAACGTCTCTATAGTGAAACACCTCCTGTCCTTGAAAACATTTGATATTAACAGACGAGAGGGGTCACGGAAACAAACAGCAGTCATGATGGCAGCTAAAAGGGGATGCTATGATGTTTATAATCTTCTTGTGTTTGAGGGAGCTGATCTGTCACTTACTGATGAAGACAACAGGGACTGCCTGATGTTGGCATGTGATGGAGGTAACGTCTCTATAGTGAAACACCTCCTGTCCTTGAAAACATTTGATATCAACAGACGAGGGGGGTTGTCTAAACAAACAGCAGTCATGATGGCAGCTGAAAGAGGACACTGTGATGTTTATAATCTTCTTGTGTTGGAGGGAGCTGATCTGTCACTTACTGATGAAGACAACAGGGACTGCCTGATGTTGGCATGTGAGGGAGGTTACGTGTCTATAGTGAAACACCTCCTGTCCTTGGAAACATGTGACATCAACGGACGAGGGTGGTTGTCTAAACAAACTGCAGTTATGAGGGCAGCTGAAAGAGGAGAGTATGATTTTTATAAACTTCTTTTGAAGAAGGGAGCTGATCTGTCACTTACTGATGAAGACAACATGGACTGCCTGATGTTGGCATGTAAGAGAGGTAACGTGTTTATAGTGAAACACCTCCTGTCCTTGAAAACATTTGACGTCAACAGAAGAGGGTGGGGGAAACAAACAGCAGTCATGATGGCAGGTAAAGGAGGACACTCCGATGTTTATAATCTTCTTGTGTTGGAGGGAGCTGATCTGTCACTTACTGATGAAGACAACAGGGACTGCCTGATGTTGGCATGTGAGGGAGGTAACGAGTCTATAGTGAAACACCTCCTGTCCTTGAAAACATTTGATATCAACAGACGAGGGCTGTGGTCTAAACAAACAGCAGTCATGATGGCAGCTAATAGAGGATGCTATGATGTTTATAATCTTCTTGTGTTGGAGGGAGCTGATCTGTCACTTACTGATGAAGACAACAGGGACTGCCTGATGTTGGCATGTGATGGAGGTAACGTGTCTATAGTGAAACACCTCCTGTCCTTGGAAACATTTGACATCAACAGACGAGGGTGGTTGTCTAAACAAACAGCAGTTATGAGGGCAGCTGAAAGAGGAGAGTATGATTTTTATAAACTTCTTGTGAAGAAGGGAGCTGATCTGTCACTTACTGATGAAGACAACATGGACTGCCTGATGTTGGCATGTAAGAGAGGTAACGTGTTTATAGTGAAACACCTCCTGTCCTTGAAAACATTTGACATCAACAGACGAGTGGGGTGGTCTAAACAAACAGCAGTTATGATTGCAGCTGAAAGAAGACACTCTGATGTTTTTGATCTTCTTGTGTTGGGGGGAGCTGATCTGTCACTTACTGATAACGACAACAGGGACTGCCTGATGTTGGCATGTGAGGGAGGTAACGTGTCTATAGTGAAACACCTCCTGTCCTTGAAAACATTTGACATCAACAGACGAGGGGGGTTGTCTAAACAAACAGCAGTTATGATGGCAGCTGAAAGAGGACGCTATGATGTTTATAATCTTCTTGTGTTGGGGGGAGCTGATCTGTCACTTACTGATATACACAACAGGGACTGCCTGATGTTGGCATGTGAGGGAGGTAACGTGTCTATAGTGAAACACCTCCTGTCCTTGAAAACATTTGACATCAACAGACGAGGGGGGTGGTCTAAACAAACAGCAGTTATGATGGCAGCTGAAAGAAGACGCTATGATGTTTATAATCTTCTTGTGAAGAAGGGAGCTGATCTGTCACTTACTGATGAAGACAACCATCATTGTGGACTTATGAGGGAAGCTATGATGTTTATAATCGTCTTGTGTTGGAGGGAGCTGATCTGTCACTTACTGATGGATACAACATGGACTGCCTGATGTTGGCATGTGAGGAAGGTAACGTCTCTATAGTGAAACACCTCCTGTCCTTGAAAACATTTGACATCAACAGACGAGGGTGGTTGACTAAACAAACAGCAGTTATGATGGCAGCTGAAAGAGGACGCTATGATGTTTATAATCTTCTTGTGTTGGAGGGAGCTGATCTGTCACTTACTGATGAAGACAACAGGGACTGCCTGATGTTGGCATGTGATGGAGGTAACGTGTCTATAGTGAAACACCTCCTGTCCTTGAAAACATTTGATATCAACAGACGAGGGGTGCGGTCTAAACAAACAGCAGTCATGATGGCAGCTGAAAGAGGACACTGTGATGTTTATAATCTTCTTGTGTTGGAGGGAGCTGATCTGTCACTTACTGATGAAGACAACAATGATTGTGGACATATGAGGGAAGCTATGATGTTTATAATCTTCTTGTGTTGGAGGGAGCTGATCTGTCACTTACTGATGAAGACAACAGGGACTGCCTGATGATGGCATGTGAGGGAGGTAACGTCTCTATAGTGAAACACCTCCTGTCCTTGAAAACATTTGATATTAACAGACGAGAGGGGTCACGGAAACAAACAGCAGTCATGATGGCAGCTGAAAGAGGACGCTATGATGTTTATAATCTTCTTGTGTTGGAGGGAGCTGATCTGTCACTTACTGATGAAGACAACAGGGACTGCCTAATGTTGGCATGTGATGGAGGTAACGTGTCTATAGTGAAACACCTCCTGTCCTTGAAAACATTTGATATTAACAGACGAGAGGGGTCACGGAAACAAACAGCAGTCATGATGGCAGCTGAAAGAGGACGCTATGATGTTTATAATCTTCTTGTGTTGGAGGGAGCTGATCTGTCACTTACTGATGAAGACAACAGGGACTGCCTGATGTTGGCATGTGATGGAGGTAACGTGTCTATAGTGAAACACCTCCTGTCCTTGAAAACATTTGATATCAACAGACGAGGGGTGCGGTCCAAACAAACAGCAGTCATGATGGCAGCTGAAAGAGGACACTGTGATGTTTATAATCTTCTTGTGTTGGAGGGAGCTGATCTGTCACTTACTGATGAAGACAACATGGACTGCCTGATGTTGGCATGTGAGGGAGGTTACGTGTCTATAGTGAAACACCTCCTGTCCTTAGAAACATTTGACATCAACGGACGAGGGTGGTTGTCTAAACAAACAGCAGTTATGAGGGCAGCTGAAAGAGGAGAGTATGATTTTTATAAACTTCTTGTGAAGAAGGGAGCTGATCTGTCACTTACTGATGAAGACAACATGGACTGCCTGATGTTGGCATGTAAGAGAGGTAACGTGTTTATAGTGGAACACCTCCTGTCCTTGAAAACATTTGACATCAACAGACGAGTGGGGTGGTCTAAACAAACAGCAGTTATGATTGCAGCTGAAAGAAGACACTCTGATGTTTTTGATCTTCTTGTGTTGGGGGGAGCTGATCTGTCACTTACTGATAACGACAACAGGGACTGCCTGATGTTGGCATGTGAGGGAGGTAACGTGTCTATAGTGAAACACCTCCTGTCCTTGAAAACATTTGACATCAACAGACGAGGGGGGTGGTCTAAACAAACAGCAGTTATGATGGCAGCTGAAAGAGGACGCTATGATGTTTATAATCTTCTTGTGTTGGGGGGAGCTGATCTGTCACTTACTGATATACACAACATGGACTGCCTGATGTTGGCATGTGATGGAGGTAACGTGTCTATAGTGAAACACCTCCTGTCCTTGAAAACATTTGACATCAACAGACGAGGGGGGTGGTCTAAACAAACAGCAGTTATGATGGCAGCTGAAAGAGGACGCTATGATGTTTATAATCTTCTTGTATTGGGGGGAGCTGATCTGTCATTTACTGATGAAGACAACAATGATTGTGGACTTATGAGGGAAGCTATGATGTTTATAATCTTCTTGTGTTGGAGGGAGCTGATCTGTCACTTACTGATGGATACAACATGGACTGCCTGATGTTGGCATGTGAGGAAGGTAACGTCTCTATAGTGAAACACCTCCTGTCCTTGAAAACATTTGACATCAACAGACGAGGGTGGTTGACTAAACAAACAGCAGTTATGATGGCAGCTGAAAGAGGACGCTATGATGTTTATAATCTTCTTGTGTTGGAGGGAGCTGATCTGTCACTTACTGATGAAGACAACAGGGACTGCCTGATGTTGGCATGTGATGGAGGTAACGTGTCTATAGTGAAACACCTCCTGTCCTTGAAAACATTTGATATCAACAGACGAGGGGTGCGGTCTAAACAAACAGCAGTCATGATGGCAGCTGAAAGAGGACACTGTGATGTTTATAATCTTCTTGTGTTGGAGGGAGCTGATCTGTCACTTACTGATGAAGACAACAGGGACTGCCTGATGTTGGCATGTGAGGGAGGTAACGTCTCTATAGTGAAACACCTCCTGTCCTTGAAAACATTTGATATTAACAGACGAGAGGGGTCACGGAAACAAACAGCAGTCATGATGGCAGCTGAAAGAGGACGCTATGATGTTTATAATCTTCTTGTGTTGGAGGGAGCTGATCTGTCACTTACTGATGAAGACAACATGGACTGCCTGATGTTGGCATGTGAGGGAGGTTACGTGTCTATAGTGAAACACCTCCTGTCCTTGGAAACATTTGACATCAACAGACGAGGGTGGTTGTCTAAACAAACAGCAGTTATGAGGGCAGCTGAAAGAGGAGAGTATGATTTTTATAAACTTCTTGTGAAGAAGGGAGCTGATCTGTCACTTACTGATGAAGACAACATGGACTGCCTGATGTTGGCATGTAAGAGAGGTAACGTGTTTATAGAGAAACACCTCCTGTCCTTGAAAACATTTGACGTCAACAGAAGAGGGTAGGGGAAACAAACAGCAGTCATGATGGCAGGTAAAGGAGGACACTCCGATGTTTATAATCTTCTTGTGTTGGAGGGAGCTGATCTGTCACTTACTGATGAATGCAACAGGGACTGCCTGATGTTGGCATGTGAGGGAGGTAACGTGTCTATAGTGAAACACCTCCTGTCCTTGAAAACATTTGACATCAACAGAAGAGAGGGGTCACGGAAACAAACAGCAGTCATGATGGCAGCTGAAAGAGGACGCTATGATGTTTATAATCTTCTTGTGTTGGAGGGAGCTGATCTGTCACTTACTGTTGAAGACAACATGGACTGCCTAATGTTGGCATGTGAGGGAGGTAATGTGTCTATAGTGAAACACCTCCTGTCCTTGAAAACATTTGACATCAACAGACGAGGGGGGTGGTCTAAACAAACAGCAGTTATGATGGCAGCTGAAAGAGGAGAGTATGATGTTTATAATCTTCTTGTGTTGGAGGGAGCTGATCTGTCACTTACTGATGAATGCAACAGGGACTGCCTGATGTTGGCATGTAATGGAGGTAACGTGTCTATAGTGAAACACCTACTGTCCTTGAAAACATTTGACATCAACAGACGAGGGGGGTCACAGAAACAAACAACAGTTATGATGGCAGCTGAAAGAGGAGAGTATGATGTTTATAATCTTCTTGTGTTGGAGGGAGCTGATCTGTCACTTACTGATGAAAACAACAGGGACTGCCTGATGTTGGCATGTGATGGAGGTAACGTGTCTATAGTGAAACACCTCCTGTCCTTGGAAACATTTGACATCAACGGACGAGGGTGGTTGTCTAAACAAACTGCAGTTATGAGGGCAGCTGAAAGAGGAGAGTATGATTTTTATAAACTTCTTGTGAAGAAGGGAGCTGATCTGTCACTTACTGATGAAGACAACATGGACTGCCTGATGTTGGCATGTAAGAGAGGTAACGTGTTTATAGTGAAACACCTCCTGTCCTTGGAAACATTTGATATTAACAGACGAGAGGGGTCACGGAAACAGCAGTCATGATGGCAGCTGAAAGAGGACGCTATGATGTTTATAATCTTCTTGTGTTGGAGGGAGCTGATCTGTCACTTACTGATGAAGACAACAGGGACTGCCTGATGTTGGCATGTAAGAGAGGTAACGTGTCTATAGTGAAACACCTCCTGTCCTTGAAAACATTTGATATCAACAGACGACGGTGGGGGAAACAAACAGCAGTCATGATGGCAGCTGAAAGAGGACACTGTGATGTTTATAATCTTCTTGTGTTGGAGGGATCTGATTTGTCACTTACTGATGAAGACAACAATGATTGTGGACATATGAGGGAAGCAGCGTGTCCATAGTGAATCACCTCCTTTGGTTGAAACATCTGGCCGAGGTGAATGAAAATTCAGCCATATAAAGAACGAGTACATTACTGAGTGAGTCAGTTTGACAAGGACCCAGTCACGGGAATAAACACTTAAGTTTTTGACATGCTATTGGAGTCTGGAGTGCAATAATCACTACCCAAGACACAAAAGAAACAAGCCATGGTTTACAGAATGTGTTTTAAAGACATATATTTTTTGTAAATTATACGCGTGTATCCTAGTAATCATGAAGGATACTAAACCATCCGTAACCATGAAGATTCGTACCCAACGAAAATGGCTAACCCGTAACAAAAAGTCTCGCCAGATTCGTATCTGTTTTGGTGCTGTCTTGTTTTATTTGGCTTGCCCGAACCCTAATTTGAAGGCTCGGTATCCATGTTGGGATTACCCATACCCATTTAGGTTTTTAAAGCAAAATGCCCGAAATTTGATTGCTTTAACAGGTACAGAGCATGAAACGTGTTTCTAATCATTTATTCAACACTAAATTCTCATATATTCTGACCTGCACTTTCTGGCAATCTGTTCATTGCACTATTACATTTCCCAAATTCATTCTTTTTACATTTCAAGCATTCACCCTGTATACGTTTCTGAACTATATTCATTATACAATACAAACATTCATTCATTTTACATTTGAAAATTCATTGATTTTACATTTGAAAAATTCATTCATTCATTGGTGAATGAACAATCAACCCAATTCACTCAATCAATGTCCGCTCTTTCTCATCAAGTGGCCTTAATTGCTCAACTCAATCAGTGTCCGTGGTTTGTCTTCAAGTGGCCTTACTTGCTCAACTCAGTCAATATCCGTGGTTTTATCTCAAGTGGCATTACTTGCACAACTCAATCAGTGTCTCTGGTTTGTCTTCAAGTGGCCTTATTTGCTCAACTCAATCAGTGTCCGTGGTTTGTCTTCAAGTGGCCTTACTTGCTCAACTCAATCAGTGTCTGTGGTTTGTCTTCAAGTGGCCTTACTTGCTCAACTCAATCAGTGTTCGTGGTTTGTCTTCAAGTGGCCTTACTTGCTCAACTCTATCGGTGTCTGTGGTTTGTCTTCAAGTGGCCTTATTTGCTCAACTCAATCAGTGTTCGTGGTTTGTCTTCAAGTGGCCTTACTTGCTCAACTCAATCGGTGTCTGTGGTTTGTCTTCAAGTGGCCTTTCTTGCTCAACTCAGTCAGTGTCATTGGTTTGTCCTCAAGTGGCCTTACTTGCTCAACTCAATCAATGTCTGTGGTTTGTCTTCAAGTGGCCTTACTTGCTCAACTTAGTCAATATCTGAGGTTCGTCTTCAAGTGGCCTTACTTGCTCAACTCAATCAATGTCTGAGGTTTGTCTTCAAGTGGCCTTACTTGCTCAACTCAATCAATGTCTGTGGTTTGTGGTATTAGTCCTCATGTGGCCTCGTCACCTAGAGAGCTGCAGTCTGAAAGCTGATATCTCTCTCTGCTGGTATTTATTCCAGCTTCTGAAACGTTTGCCTTGGTGTGACAAATCATGTGTAGTTTCATTGGGTACAGATTCGCCTTTTGGGGGTAGGAGTCATCCAGTTGATTAGGAACGAGTGGCTACGGGTATCCAACACTTGGGTACGAATCATCCAGTTGATTAGGAACGAGTTGGTACGGGTGTCCAACACGTGGGTACGAGTCATCCAGTTGATTAGGAACGAGTGGGTACTGACGCTATGTTGGTGTAAAATATTGTAAATTTAATTAGCGTGGTTTAAATTTATTAATTGATGTATGCCATGTTCCCATGTGATTATATCTGTTCAATCTTTGGATGTATTTTAATGATGACAGCGATGTTTGTCAGGGACTATTTCTTGTCCACACTCTTGCATCGTGGCTATTTTTAAAATGTAAGTTGACATTAAGCCTTGATAAACAAATACCTAATACACTAGTTATTGAAGATTTCCCGATTCATTTCTTCTTCTAGCGTGTTTTAAAGTATATTTCACTTTGGATATTAATGGTAATTAAACTTGATTGCACCGAATGACTTTTCCATCCGCTGTTTGTCATTTCTAAGGTTTCGGTGACCTGTCACTTATGTTTATGTTTGGCATAATGACTGTTAATAACTTGGATGTCCGTTTTCACATCAAAGTCATAGATTCATGATAAAGTATTTTCCTGTTGTCTACACTATGCATGCATTATTCAGACACATAGGCACACAATGTATACGTTCCTGTATCTCTTGAATTTGTACCTGTAAAATGATATTCGTTCCCTGGTTTGACATACATTGCCGACAATTCAAGGAAATATTGACAATATGTTTGTCCGTTTTTTTCAAGTATTTTAGTCCATCTTGTTACTGTCCGAATTATTAAAGGACATATAGGAGGACATCAATATCTGGAATGAGGGTTTATTTGCTGCTTGGTCTGAACCGTGCTTGTCCTTAATTTTGTAATCTCAGATATCAGCACAAATCAGTTTGTTTATCATGTTTGATCTATTCGGTTGGTTGGTTGTTTAACGTCGCACTCAGCAATATTCCAGCTATATGACGGCGGTCTGTAAAAAATCGAGTCTGGAACAGACAATCCAGTGATTATTAACATGAGCATCGACCCACGGACGTCTATTCGGACACTTTGTACATCTTGAGGACAATACAAATTAATAGAAGCAACTGATAGTTTTGTAAATTCCACTTGTTATAGAGTTAACCATCGTCCAAGATGGCAGCCACTGACGCTACGTTGCTGGAAAATATTGTGAATTTAATCATAAGAAATAAAACATTAAAGTAAATAATAAGATCTCAGCATCATAGATAGTTACATTGTTACATTTTCATTGTTGATAGCAATGTTTATCCATCACTGAATGTTCGTAGCACTTGTCAGACATGACCTAATTACCACTGTGCATCACTACGCTATTTACATCCATGAATAATCTACCGACTGGTGATTTATGCATTATTATCGTACAGGTTGATGTATGTGTTGTCTCTAATAAATTCTCTTGATGTCCTCACTATTTCTACAGTGCCCTAATTGTTTTTGGACAAACAGGACATTCAGGACATTACATTCAAGGCCTCAGTAAAGCCTTCAAAAAGTTGTATGGTAGACATGTGGAGACATTTCCAAATTTGACGCATCAGTGACAAACATTATGTTCGATGTAATTTCCTACTTTGACGTGTACAATTTTGTCATACAGGTACTTTATATGTATATATCTTTACAATGTGCATACAGATTTCCATAACTCATTTACATAAAGAAATATAAAGTTAGAAGTTAAAAGTAAAGTGAACCTCAAAGGGTGGGGGGGGGGGGGGGGGGGGGGGGTGTGTGCACAGGTGGCCCAGTCGTCTAAGGCGCCGCGAGTCTCTGGTGCAAAGTGGCGTCCCTTGGGCACCCCAGGAACCTATGATTGTGGCTTCGAATCCCGGTTCGCCCCGATTATGTTTCTAGGTTTGTCAGCACCATACCCGTGCTTGTGGGTTGTGGTAAACGTTTGAGACCTGCATAACTTCGGGCTTTCCTCCCACATTAAGCTGACACGCCGTGATATGACTGGAATACTGTTGAAAGCGGCATTAAACCCAACTCTCTCTCACTCACTCACTCACTGAACCTCAAGGTCCAGCACAGTTGGCGCACTGACGTCACACAATACAAGGTATAATGTTAAATAATGAAGTGTCACAGCTTGTCCGTCCTTTGTAATGAAGGATGACTGATTGACGCCCCTAGCGAGTCTAGGGCAAGTTTCCGCTTCAGCATAGATAAGATAAGCATAAATGTTCATGTTCATTCAAATGAAAGTGTATAATATCCATTGCATATATAATCTAATAAAAACACAGCATTTTACATTCTAACTATAGCCAATGGTTATTTTATTTCTGTTGATGTAATTATTACCATGTCTTTAGACTGCGTGTCGATGTGAGTTGTTGTTGTTTTTAATACTTTCAATGTTACATAGATTTACATTGTGTAACATGACATGTAATATACTTATTAGGTGGAGGTTACATACCTATACAGCAAATGTTAGTTAGTACAGGTGTACAACAATGTTAACAAATGGTGAAACGAGCAGGCTATATTTGCCATGCTTAATCGGGTCACCATTAGCTAAGTGTGAAGTTAATTCCTTACAGCACATTAGTGGAAATTGTTCATGTTCAAAACAGACATATGAACCAGACAATTCATTTGCCAAATTTTACCATTTTCTGTCAAATTGTCTTGTTGTATTATTTGTGTGTGCAATTATTTTCTCTATCCGAAATATATTGATTAAATCTTCAGAAAGTTTTCAGGTGACAACTTGTTTTTCTTAATACTTGATACATTTATATATTTATTTGCATGCAAGTATGTGATTTAACAGAATGTTAGAGTGTTTACCCAAGTAAAACAGAGCATTTTGTAAATGTGAATTGTTTTGAACATTTTGCATTCAGAAAATAATTCTGCTTTGGCCCAAAACTCTTTAACATGCTTACAATCCCAATATACATGAAGTAAGAATTCAGTATCAGTTTCACAAAATGAGCATAGATCATCATCGAGAATTTTCATTTTAAACAATTCTTTCTTTGTATAGATGATGCGATGAATAAATTTATATTGAAAATCAAGTAATTTTACATATATTGTACATTCTCTGTATCTGATAAAAACATCCTTCCATGATATATCTAAGTCAAGAATAGTATCCCATCCCATACTGTTGTGGGATTTGCTGTAGTTACAATGTTATCATAAAAATATCTTGAGCCTTTAGGCGCTACAAGTAAGTCCATCAAAATTGTGTTTAAATATTAATTATATAGGTTAATGTGATTATTTCTAATAGCTTCTTTCCAGGATTTTGGTATGTTTCAACCCGGTAATAGTCAAGCAATGTGCCTATTTCCTTTTAAGTCCATTACAGGGCAATATATCATCTTCATTATAATGAAATCTTTTTTTTAAAACTAAAGGTTACACCAAAGAGGTTCTGATAGTACCTCTCCAATGTTTGTGATGTTATTTTTGTGTCTTTACAATGTTCCCCAGGCAGCCAAAACATCTCTCCAGTAAGGGTTAGCTAAGTGTATACAGTTTTCGATATTGTCCCCAAGTAGGAACATGTGTTTCAGTGGAAAGATGCTAGGGTTATAACAGTTTTTGTTTTGAAGATATTTTTTAAGAATTGACAGTTTTTGAGAAATTATAAAAAAACCTTACCTCTATCATTCACAGTCCACCTTGGCCATATTTTCTAATTGATATTGTTCATTATATTTTGTCCTTCTTATCATTCCAGATGACTCTGTACAATATTTTGTTAATCAATAAATTCACTTGGAGGGTTTGGACGAGAGGGGAATATATGTACTTAGGTTGACAGGGCCAAGGTTTTGACAACAGTAATTTTACCTATCAATGTTACATTTCTTTTCCTCAAATTCCCTCAAATTTTAATTTGTATAACCGTATTTCATTATAAGCATATGTACAGCGTACATATAACCAATGGATTGGAGCGAGAAATAGTTCGTTATATCCGCCAGTTCGTTGTAAGCATGTTCATTATAAATGTAGTTTACTGCATTGCAAAGTCCCCACTGTTCCAGTCAAGTTTCAGATCCTACCATAATTTGATGTCTCAGCCTGTCATTGACCCTATCTATAATGCTTTTGTTTTTTCAATTTTAATTTTTTAATCCAGACATTTTATAAAATAACATTTTGGGCATCAATCGCTGTACTTAAACTTTCATCAGTCCCATCTAGAAATATTTCTGTATCATCAGCATATTGTCCGAGTTTGTTTCACATTATTTAGTTTGATACTGTTTATTGCAATCGTATCACGAATCATTGTTCTCAAAGTTTCTGCAACGAGAAGGAATAGATATGGAGGCAATGGGTGTCCTTGTCTACACCCCCTTTCGTTATAGAAGAATGAAGATAGGTATCCATTTTGTATGATGCAAGATGAAGTATTATTTATAAGTATGTATATCCATTTTCATAAGTTAGGTCCAAAGGCAAACTTTTCCAGTGTCAACATGGTAAATTGTTTTAAAACGGTATCAAAAGCTTTTTCAAAGTCTGTAAGTAATAGTAAACCAGGCTTATTTTGTAATTCTGTTTCAAACAAGATATCATATAGTAGTGGTATGTTTTCGCTAATACATTTCCCAGGGATAAAGCCAGGTTGGTTTTCATGTATACGAGTATTAAATGTCCAAATGAAGTCAAGTCTAGCTTGCTGTTTTGGCCTTTTCTTCCACCATGTGTTTTTCTTTGCATCTTGATTTTTGTCTCTGCAAACATCAATTAGATCAACGCTTTCTGTTTTTTCAAATACTAACTTTCTTGGTTTGGGATTGTTGATATGATTATAATTTTCCAAATCGACAGCAGATTGAGAACCAAGGTCCAATTTCCTCATATAACCAGTGATTCGTTTTCAAATTCGTCAATATTATTGAATAAAGTGTTGTAAAAAGCAGGTTCAGCTTGATATGGCCAATGAATATAAGTTAGAGTTCACCTTATGCCCGCTATTGTGCTATCTGCTATCATATCGTTTAAATCTATGGATTTTTATTTCTAAAGTGTAACAAAACAAAATGGCAACTGCTCTTGCATTTGACTTATTCTCATTATTTGTCCCCATTCATTTTGAACTATTGTTTTATCTTCTTTAGAAATATGAATGTCTTGTAGACATAAATATTATAGAAAATTTCTTCTTTCGCCATTACATAGGTTCATTACTTCTTTACGTTTTGTTTTATCTGCTAGGCCCCTGCAATTTGCTGATACTATGCTGGTTTTGTCACCTATATTCAGTGTTTTCCAAAATAAACAGACTCCTATTGTTGTAAAGCTTGTTATTTATATCATACATTGATTCATCCATGACTGGACTGAATTGAATGTTTTTAATGTTTGTGGGGAAAACAGATTGTATGAAAATGTGGCAGGGCGTGGAGTCATCCCACAGATGACATCCTTACCTAGTGTAGCGTTTCCACAAGCTATATCCATCATGGGTATTTAAAATCATTCAACATTACCATGGCCAGAATTGGGAGTGTTAATATAGCCATCAACTGACCTGACTAGGCCAAGGAAGGGAGGTAACTCGCGTGTGAGTGAGTGAGTGAGTATGGTTTTACGACGCCTTTAGCAATATTCCAGCAATATCACGGTGGGGGACACCAGAAATGGACTTCACACGGTGTACCCATGTCGGGAATCGAACCCGGGTCTTCGGCATGAGGAATGAACGCTTTAACCATTAGGGCTTCCTGGGCTTGATGTGTGTTGCGAAGCGCGTAGGCCTTACTCGCTAGTCCTTGCCTGTCCTAGTCCTGCTTGCTGAGATTCAGTCTCGCCTTTACTTCTTTGGTGTTTTCTTTCGTTGGCCATTTTAGTTACGATGTTGATGGATTTTGCTCGGGACGTTGTTATGTGCGACATGTCGTCATGAGCGCCACCCAAAGTGTCACATGGGTTTGTGGTCAGTGCCTACTAGTGTCCGTAATAAAGGCCTTACAAGTACACAAAGACACTTCTGTTCAATCCCATATGGTCAGTCTGTGAACAATAAATCTGAAATAACTAAATAGTATTACTCCTTTGGAGACTGAGCCCTAAATCTATACATAGACCTAACAGTATAATTGACCTAATTGTTGTTAATTACCAGGGTGGCAATTCGAGTACCTCCTTGACCTAACTACGGTAATCCCCTCGTTCTTAGTGCTGACGCTCAGGGATGAGGGAGAGGTACAATGTCAGTACCCGAGGGCCTTGAACCTGTTACCGTAGTTACTCCAACAACCACAAAGAGTGATCTTCGTTCAACAGCTTTTATTCACTCTAGTGTTGTTGGTCAACCCACTTTATCCCGCGATATGCCAAGGAGAGGCACGGGCCACCGAGCCGTGGGTGCCCGTGCCTATAATAAAAACAGAAGATGAGGTTGGGTTAAATGGCCGAGGGTGTGCAGGTACTAGTGGGCTACTTAGCTGCTAATTGTGTATACCAAAATGCTACCGTTGCCATGGCCACGCGTGTGGCCGACGGCGATTGCAGCTAGCGCTGCTGGCCTGGGACTGCTACCGCTGTCCGGCCCCCACGGTAGCATATTTAAACGCTACCATTGCTTGGCAACTCCCACGCTGCCAAAAGCAGCTCCACGCTGCTGGCCTAAGTCAGACTACCGCTGCCCGGCCCCAGGTAGCCGGCCAAAGCAGATCACACCGCCCGGCCCCATTAGCAAAACCATTGTGCGGCCCCCGCCGCGGACCCAACTGTCAGCTACCGCTTGACAAGACGACTTCCGCCGCCGGGCCCATATACGTGGCAATTGTTTGCCCCAACGTATGTTATTTTACGATTCCCCGGCTGAAAAGTCGGGAAAGACAAGGTTCCCACTGAGAAGCAGGTAACCCCGGAAAGGTTCCCGCTGAAAAGCAGGTAGCCTTAAGCACGAGTATTAATTTGGAAGCAAGTTAATTTGTTACTAGCAGTGTAGCCCACAAGAACCCCGCCACAAAGCACCAGAGTGCTACCCCACACCCACGGCCACGCGATACGCGGAGATAGCATTGTTGCCCGGCTTGCCTATGTACGGAAAGGAAACACTAACCTGTGGAGATAATATCCTTACTGGCGCAAAACGAGCGCCAGGGCATGCAATAAATTGTCCGTAAACACACACAGTCCTTTGTCGCTGAGGTGGACGCCCTCCCAGGCGTACCATGTCTTGTCTGATGCCAGGATCTGGGGATGTGGCACCATTGTACCGCCGAGCTCTTTGACTCGGTTGGCCAGTCGGCGGTTGATATTCTTCCGCATCCCCTCGATCTTTAGTGGGTCCCTGGCATCGTGCCAGTAGCGCCTGGGCAGCATTGAGGATACGATGATCCTGGTGTCAGGAAGCTGGAGTTGTATCCGAAGGATTGATGCCACCATGTCAAGGTAGAGTTGGCTGCCCTTGACCGAGCACAGGTCGTTGGAGCCCAGGTGAATGATGAGGGCTCTGGGGCTGCGCCGTGTCGCCTTGACCTGTGCATCCAGAATGGTGTCCAGCTCCTTCCACCTCATCCCCCCTCGTGCCAGCCATAGCATCCTCGGTTGGTTCAGACTGGTGCCCTTCAGGAGCAAGTACTGCCGTGCCCTGGCCATGTAGCTGGATCCCACCATCCAAACTGTAAACAATAAGAAGTGTAGTAAGTACCATGAAAGACTATTTGAATTAGTTGTGCAACATTGAATTTGTTGGTAGGCGTATGTAAGCATTGTAGCAATCTGATTTTCACCTGCCGTATTGTTGTATGAGGTGTTCGGGCACCCCGTTCATGGCTGCTGATGTGGCTGCCCCAATGCGGAAGGAGTGCGAAGAATAGCAGGCCGTGTTTATGTTGCTGTGTGCTAAGGCCTTTTTTAGGAGTGCCTGGAATTGGTACCTTGTAATGGGGGAATGGTCGAAGTGAACGAATGCATGTTGTGGGCCGGAGGGGCGCGCCTCCAGGTAGTGCTTGATGGCGACTACCGGACATAGCGGATTACCTGGTATAGGTGACATTGTAACTGTTGTCCCCATCCTGTACTGATCGGACTTTGAGTGTGGTAAATGGATTGCAAGCTGCTGGGGGTTGCCCGCGAAGCTTAGATTCTGGATGGCGCAACCTGTTTTTGAGGGTCCAGTTTGGACCAGTTCGCTAACCCTAAAGAAACCGAAGAAGGCTGTGCAGTAGACTGCCTTGAACAGCCTGGCTTCGTATGCTGATGAGCATACGTGAGGCAGATTGTTGGTTACTACCTGCAGCAGATCTGCAGTGATCGGTTTTCTGGTGTCTGGACGGCCCGCTGATTTGTGTAAGCCAGTTACAATCTTGCCTACCAGGAAATGGTTTGTACAGTCGGTGAGCCCGTGGAATTTGTGGTGTGAAGACAGCGCTGCAATGTAAGTCTTGACTGTGTTGGGGGAGTGGTGAGTGACTGACAGATAAGCAATAAAGTTTACGACCTGATCCAGCGGGACTGGCCACACCTCTTGTAGCTGGTGTGCGGAACTGGTGCAAGGCATTGATGCCTGTTTGGTAAGTGGCCCATGTATTAGTAGACAGAGATTGTTGTAGGAGTCTGCCGGCTTCCTGCCTCAGATCAGCCATATGTTGCACGGGATAGGTGAGGGGTTCTGGTCCGCGGATGGTGCTGCCTCTCGGAAGCGTTTGAGCTGAAACCTCGAGAGAGCATCGGCAATAGTGTTAGCAGTGGAACATACATACTTTGCCTTAAACATAATATTATATCGGAGGTACTGCAGGATTAGGCGACGTAGTAGGCTCATCACTCTGGGGGCATTGGTTGACTGCTTGTTGATTATTGTTACGACGGCTTGGTTGTCGCAGTAAAAGAGGACCTTTTTGTTTGCGACTTGCTTGCCCCAGATTTGGATGGCCAGTGTGATGGGGAACAGCTCCAGGAGCGTCAAGTCCCGTGTAGTTCCATCCGTCACCCACTTGGTTGGCCATGCGCCGTTAAACCATTTGCCCTGCATGTAGGCCCCAAAGCCGGCGCCGCCCGCTGCGTCTGAAAACAGCTGGAGGAAATCGCTGTCCACCCATAGTTGGTCCTGAAACACTGAATTGCCGTTGTAACTCGTAAGAAATGTTAACCACATTTATAGGTCTTCCTTGACCCAGCTGGTAATCCTAATGTGGTGAAATGGTTGCTTACCTTTGCTAAGCAGATTGATTAGCCTGCGGCTGAATGCCCTTGCCATTGGTATAGCCCTGCACATAAAGTTAAGCTTGCCTATGAGGGACTGAAGGGCCCTTTTTGTGACCTTGATGTTACCTGTTGACAGGATGTCATGGATTTCCCTTGTTGCCTCCTTGATCTTGGGCTCTGGGATTCTGATCTGCATTGCAATGGTGTCGATTTCCAGCCCTAGGAATGTCAGTTTGGTTGTGGGGCCCACCGTCTTGTCGTGCGCAATAGGAACCCCAAGCTGTTCAAGTGTATTCACGCATCCGTTGAGGTTGTCTGAGCAGTGGCTGGTGCCTGCTGTGCCCCCCGTTAGGAAGTCGTCCAGGTAATGCATGATCGGACGCGTTGGAAGATGCGATTGCATGCACCATTGCAAGAAGGTACTAAATGTTTCAAATATGGCGCAAGATATGGAGCAGCCAAATGGTAAGCATTTATCGAAATAGAACTCACCTTCGAATCTGATGCCTAGCAGCTCGAAATCGGATGGGTGGACTGGTATAATTCTAAAGGCCGACTGAATGTCGAATTTTGCTAGTAGTGCTCCCTTTCCCAGTTGTTGAACCATATGGGTAGCTTCATCAAATCTGGCGTACACAACGGAGCAGGCCTCTGTGTCTATGAAGTCATTTATAGATTTACCCCTGGGATAGGATAGATGGTGAATTAGACGGAATTCCTCCGCATGCTTACCCAGGTGCTGACCATATCCTGGCTGCTTATTGGGCACCAGGCCTATTGGGGATACTTGGAGGTTGTCTAGGAGGTTGTCTAGGGGGGTGTCCTTGAAGGGGCCCGCCATCCTGCCAAGGTCGACTTCCTTTTGTAGTTTTTGTTTCACGTAGCCTGCCATGTCTTGGTGCGTGGCTGATCGCAAGTTTCGTGCCAGGCGACCCGTGCGGCTTCCCTGGAACTCGAGCTTAAAGCCAAAGCTAAAACCTACCCATAAATAATTTGCATCTCTGTAATTGACCCTAGCATATTGGCGTAACCAAGGTGCCATTTCATTGAGGTCCACGGGGGAAGGGGCCATTGAATTTACCTGCCTTGCCGGGTTGTTTTCTGTTAGGAAAAGGCTGATTGGGCTTGTATGGGGTCGGTTGGACCCCATTCCCTTGAAAGCAGGTCCTAGAGCTATGGGAATGTTTGCCACACTTACCGCATTTGTGAGTGTACTAACAGTTGACCCTGCTACAGCCAAATTTATTGAAATCCCAGCATACCTGACTGGCGATGTCCCCCTGTACGCGTGTCATTGCGCCCCGTCCGCCTGATTCTGGTTGTCGTACCGGCTGTGTTACCATGTACTTCTGCCACAACTCCCCGTGCTTAATTGGTTTAAAAATTACCTTACCTGAGGAGTCGTACGCCATGGTAATCGTACCGTCCTCGTGACTTCCCTCGGTGTTTGGTGGGATTGTGCCGAGGTCGACAAACTCGCCACGCCAGATTTTTTCCCTCACCTGTTGTTTGACGTGCGCGTCTATCCCGTCCGCACGGAAAGAAAGGGAATCCCCGTATCCTGCGTTGTGATTGGCTGGCCAAGCCGCGTCACCGTCGGCCTCGTTGAGGGCATCGGGGATTCTCCCTATGTTGGGCGAAATGGCGGGAGAACTAAAACCACGCCTTACCTGTTGGATTGCGCTAACCGGGCCAGGCGCTGAATGTTCCAGCAACTGGAGTATTTTTCCAAGTTGCTCGTGTACCTGGGTAGCCGAGTTGGCAGCCTGTGCGGCATTTACAAGCTGCGCCGATTGTACGTTAATTCTGTTGCCACCTCCGATATTGCCGTAATTGGCAGACTCACCATCAGCTGTTGCCTCCTGTACAATGTGTACTCCAGGGGTTTGTCTTCTGGTTGTCCTGGGCTGCTTGGCTCCCCTCACCAGCTTGTGCATGGTTGACGGTTGCTCTTCTCTTGGGAGGCATCGCACTCTTGTCTAATCTCTAGGTTCTTTTTAGGACTTGTGGTAATGTGACCGCCTTGACTCCCGGAGTCTGTACTATCCCCCCCCCCCCCCCCCCCCCCCCCGGACCATATATGCATCCGAGGGCAATTTCCACTACGTTTCCTCTCTCAATCTAGTTTATATTCCCTTGCTATGTTACCTTTATTGTTTTGCTCTAGCACTCCGATCCTCGACCTACTACTGTCACCCCTGGTTATTAGTGGCCCAGTATGTCTCCTGTGCTCCTCAATTCCTATGTCGCCTGCCCACTCTATATCTTCCTATGTGTTATACCTATATCTTACTCTGTTAGCCCCTCATCTTGTTTATTTATATAATTACTATAAGTGTCCTAATGAGTTGCTAATTACTATTATTTTATCTATCATTTTATGCCTACAATACTAGTGATACATTTGAGAAATTATTTATCCGTAGTCCAAATCTCAGTCTTTCACAATTAAGTATACTCTTCAGTGAGTGAGTTGGGTTTAACGCCGCTTTTAACAGTATTCCAGTTATATCGCGGCGTGTCAGCTTAATGTGGGAGGAAAGCCCGAAGTTATGCAAGTCTCAGACGTTTACCACTTCGGTGAAACCTACGAGCACGGGTGTGGTGCTGACAAACCTAGAAACGTAATCGGGGCAACCGGGATTCGAACCCACAATCAGGTTTCTGGCGTGCCCAAAGGACGCAACTCTGCACAGCTTATCGACTGGGCCAACCGTACCCCCCAAGTATACACTTCAAAACAAGAAACGCAAAGCCAGATTTGTGTGAGGTAGGAAAATACATTTATACGTAGGATCGGTACAAGGTATTGAGCCAAAATGTGGAGAAAACACTTGGTGATTGTAGTCTTCTCAGATATCGGTACATAGGAAAAGTCCAAGGTGAAGGTCAGCTACCATCAATAACGCGTATGTCCCCCGTTAGAATCGATAGTGGCCTGACATCTACCCATGGAAGAGACGAGTATGCGAATCACATCCTTGGGAATGGTAGCCAACTCGGCAACGCAAAAGCCATCTGCTGCAACGTCTGGGGTTGTGGTTGATGTCGGCGTATATCTGTCTATCCAATTCATCCCACTGGTGCTTTAGCGGGTTCAAATCCGGGGATCTGGCGGCCGTGGGGAGAACATGAACGTTGTTGTTGTGTAGACAGGCTGTATGCGGTCCTGCGTTGTCCTGCTGGAATACACCGTTGCGGTTGGCTGCAATTGGGAGGACGTATGGTTGGAGAATTTCGTTGATGTATCGTTGAGCCGTAAGATATCTTGACGAATTTCTCCTCCGCTGAAGCAGACATCTCTCAATCGCAGTTGAGGCCATACCCTGTGTTGACGACACCAATGCAGTCGTTGTTGACGATGTTGTCGACTCAATATGACGCATCAAACAGCACGTCTTGCTCGTAGACCTGCTGCTCTTAAACGGTTTTGAACGGTCTGGTCAGAGATTTTGCGCAGTCCGGGTATTTGGGATGCGGTTGAGGTGTCTGTGGTCGTTCTTTCACGTAGGTGGCGCAGTCGGATGTAGCGATCTTGGGCGGGGGTGGTTACTCTAGGTCGTCCCGACCTTGGCCGATCACGTGTTGAGTCATGCTGTTGAAACCATACCATAGCCTGGTCAACGAGCAAGACGTGCTGTTTGATGCGTCATATTGAGTCGACAACATCGTCAACAACGACTGCATTGGTGTCGTCAACACAGGGTATGGCATCAACTGCGATTGAGAGATGTCTGGTTCAGCGGAGGAGAAATTCGTCAAGATTTCTCCTCCGTCGATGGGATGGAAGAGCACGGGTCTACAGACGTCCGGGAGAACGTTACGCCGGAAACTGCGTACAGGACGTGGACAGGTTTGGGGGAGTATCGTCATGATGTGGGTGGATAACTCTCATATATATATATATATATATATATATATATATATATATATATATATATATATATATATATATATATATCTATCTCTATATATATATATCTATCTCTATATATATATCTACATATATATATATATATATATATATATATATATATATATATATATATAGTAATAATTAAATAGGTGGAGTAAGATTTAACACAGTTTTAATAGGCTAGCGCTTTAAACTCGTACCACGTACGAGTCTCATCAGGCCATAATATATATAGGTTTGGTCGATATCCACGGCAATCTTACGGCTCAACGATACATCAACGAAATTCTCCAACCACACGTCCTCCCAATTGCAGCCAACGGCAACGGTGAATCCAGCAGGACAACGCACGACCGCATACAGCCTGTCTACACAACAACAACGTTCATGTTCTCCCCTGGGCCTCCAGATCCCCGGATTTGAACCCGCTAGAGCACCTGTGGGGTGAATTGGATAGACAGATATACGCCGACATCAACCACAACCCCAGACGTTGCAGCAGATGGCTTTTGCGTTGCCGAGTTGGCTACCATTCCCCAGAATGTGATTCGCATACTCGTCTCTTCCATGGGTAGGAGATGTCAGGCCACTATCGATTCTAACGGGGGACATACGCGTTATTGATGGTAGCTGACCTTCACCTTGGACTTTTCCTATGTACCGATATCTGAGAAGACTACAATCACCAAGTGTTTTCTCCACATTTTGGTTCAATACCTTGTACCGATCCTACGTATACATGTATTTTCCTACCTCACACAAATCTGGCTTTGCGTTTCTTGTTTTGAAGAGTATACTTGGGGGCACGGTTGGCCCAGTCGTTTAAGGCGCCGCGATTCGCTGTGCAGAGTTGCGTCCCTTGGGCACCCCAGAAACCTGATTGTAGGTTCTAATCCCGGTTTGCCCCGATTACGTTTCTAGGTTTGTCAGCACCCAACCTGTGCTCGTGGGTTTCACCGAAGTGGTAAACGTCTGAGACTTGCATCACTTCGGGCTTTCCTTCCACATTAAGCTGACACGCCGCGATATAACTGGAATACTGTTAAAAGCGGCGTTAAGCCAAACCTAGAAACATAATCGGGGCGAACCGGGATTCGAACCCACAATCATAGGTTTCTGGCGTGCCTAAGGGACGCAACTCTCCACAGCGAATCACGGCGCCTCAGACGACTGGGCCACCCGTGCCCCCCTTATCGTACGAGGGGCGTTCAATAAGGTTTGCAACTTCAATATAAGACCGCAGAATCGCAGAAGTCGCAGAATATTTTTTGCACTTATATTTTTCGATATAATCTCCATTCACCTCAATACACTTATTCCATTTTGTCCTTCAAGCTTTTAATACCACTTTAATAGAAATCCGCAGATTGGCCCTCTAACCACGCCTCTGTGGCAGCCTTTATGTCCTCGTCATCCTGGAAGCGTCTTCTTCCACGTAGAGCAGATTTCATTTGCCGGAACAGGAAATAGTCACTGGAGGCTAAGTCTGGGCTGTACAGTTAAATCACCCACCCTACAGACTATACGATCACATGCATCACCAAAGTCAGTGAGTCTAACCACGCAATGTCGTTAGTCGCCTCTTACGATCAAGTGAGTGAGTTTTACGCCGCTTTTAGCAATATTCCAGCAATATCACGGCGGGGGACACCAGAAATGGGCTTCACGCACTGTACCCATGTCGGGAATCGAACGCGGGTCTTCGGCGTGACGTGCGAACGCTTTAACCACTAGGCTACCCGACCGCCCCCTTACCATCAAGCATATATGCACGTATGGTCACTTTATAAGGCAAGCATGTGCTCGTGAAGACCTAGTCTAACCCGGATCTTCACAGGACAACACTAGCATAAGAGATAGGTAATATAGCATGATTTGTGTGGTGCTCGTTGTGAACTGTTTCTTTTTATCTTGCATAGCATGAACTGAAAGTTGCTGAAAGTTCAAAATGAAATCCGCTATTATCTCAAAAGGGTCACCATACGGGTAGTTACATACAAGGGTTATATATAAGATCCAAGCCTCGCATAGAAGGAATCGCGTTATAGTGAAATCTTACACCAACAGAGGGAGGCTAGTACAGATGCCTCATCTAGATGTAGATGTAGATATATTATTCCTCATCTGCAGTCAGTTTATTGAAAGGGGGGTGATGAGGGCAGATCGAGTCAGTTGAACATTGCCGACCATGTAATGAGCATGTGTCCATGAATCACTGTCCAATAGTGATGATACCAGGTGTTCACGACAAGCCTCGGAGTTTTTCCACTTTTACCAACTCGTGTTGATATATACTACTCAAAAGAAGTTAAGGATCACCTGATTCTTTCATATTAAAATAGTTAATCACTCATGCCATGACAGATTAACATTACCAATATGAAAGAATCGGGTGATCTTTAACTTCTTTTGGGTAGTATATATTTCATATCAAGACTCGGGTGAGATTATCTGTGTGTCCATGAATCACTAACAAATCGTGATGATACCAGGTGAGAGTATCTGTGTGTCCATGAATCACTAACAAATCGTGATGTTACCAGGTGAGATTATCTGCGTGTCCATGAATCACTAACAAATCGTGATGATACCAGGTGCGAGTATCTATGTGTCCATGAATCACTAACAAATCATGATGATACCAGGTGAGAGTATCTACGTGTCCATGAATCACTAACAAATCATGATGATACCAGGTGCGAGTATCTGCGTGTCCATGAATCACTAACAAATCGTGATGATACCAGGTGAGAGTATCTATGTGTCCATGAATCACTAACAAATCGTGATGTTACCAGGTGGGACTATCTATGTGTCCATGAATCACTAACAAATCGTGATGATACCAGGTGAGAGTATCTACGTGTCCATGAATCACTAACAAATCGTGATGTTACCAGGTGGGAGTATCTATGTGTCCATGAATCACTAACAAATCGTGATGATACCAGGTGGGACTATCTATGTGTCCATGAATCACTAACAAATCGTGATGATACCAGGTGCGAGTATCTATGTGTCCATGAATCACTAACAAATCGTGATGTTACCAGGTGAGAGTATCTGCGTGTCCATGAATCACTAACAAATCGTGATGATACCAGGTGAGAGTATCTATGTGTCCATGAATCACTAACAAATCGTGATGTTACCAGGTGCGAGTATCTATGTGTCCATGAATCACTAACAAATCGTGATGATACCAGGTGAGAGTATCTATGTGTCCATGAATCACTAACAAATCGTGATGATACCAGGTGCGAGTATCTATGTGTCCATGAATCACTAACAAATCGTGATGTTTCCAGGTGAGAGTATTATTGTGTCCATGAATCACTAACAAATCGTGATGATACCAGGTGAGAGTATCTATGTGTCCATGAATCACTAACAAATCTTGATGATACCAGGTGAGAGTATCTATGTGTCCATGAATCACTAACAAATCGTGATGATACCAGGTGCGAGTATCCTGCCCCACCGGTGGAATTCGTCACAAACACGGGAAGATATCGAACAAGTACCAACATAAACCACTAATCGCGTACAGTTCGTATGATTCTCGGCATTAAGAAAGTAACAAAAACGTTAATGGATTAATTATATGTCAAGAAGGCTGACAAGTGTAACTGGGATCTATATAATTCACCTTGTCGTCGACTCTGGCTTCAGAGACTGCACTGGTTATAGTTACTTATTTGTGGCGAGTGATATAAGTCATACGTTTTGGTTGTCCTTGGTAGGTTTCCATTAGTACTCGTAATGCACTATTCTCGCAGTACCTTCAGTCACCGTTTCAAGTTGCGTTAAAGCCGAGGACAAATTAGTTTTTTTTCTCTCATTTGTGTTGGAGCAACTTATTTGTTTAAAAGAAAACACCGCCAACTCCCACCAGAATATTAAAAGGCCCTTTATGGAGACACACTAATTTGGAATACGTTTCTTCAAAACTCGTATACAGGGGATATTGGTAAGCCATCCTAAATTAGAGGTTAAAGCGTTCGTTCGAAGACCCGGGTCCCATTCCCCACATGGGTACCGTGTGCGAAGCCTGTCTGGTGCCCCCCGCCGTGATATTGCTGGAATGCGGATGAAAGCGGCGTACAATCATACTGACTCACTCACTCAAAGCACAACTGTACAGTCATTTGATGATATAACATGATTGAACATAACGGTAACCCCCAGTAACGTGTACATGAACGTGTAGGGGGGCGGGGGGTGTTTCCAATTCTTAAACACCTTTGAAATGCAGAAAAATCGATATTTAAAAAAATATAGTTTTACATGCATGCATTTCTGCTGCGCACTGAAATATATTTCCTATTAGCTGTAGGCAACGAGAGAGGTAGACTTCTATTATCACTGACAGGACATTGGGACCACCAGTGTAGCTACCACCACATATATTCTGTTCTTAGACACATTTGACCTACATTTATTTCTTATATACCACGAACCATGAACTTCAACTGACTTTGGAGGGCTAATAAATGTGACCCGTGAAGATCCGGGGTAAAATAGGTATTCAGCAACCCATGTTTGCCGTAAAAGGCGACTAACGGGATCGGGTGGTCAGGCTCGCTGACTTGGTTGATGTCAGCGATACCAATTGCGTGGATCGATGCTCATGATGTAAATCACTGGATTGTCTGGTCCAGACTCGACTATTTACAGACCGCCGTCATATATATAGCTAGAATATTGCTGAGTGCTGCGTTAAACAACAAATAAGCAACCTAATAAATGGACCGTCCACGATTCACCCGGGAGTGCCATTCTAAAGCCATACATAACTGTGTGACGCATCTTTACTTTCACGCAAACTGAAAGTGCGGTAAATATAAAAACTAGGTTCTACCAGATATGAAGTCGTAACTCACACAACAGAACTCTTTATGGCGAACACTTGAAAAGTATTCGATCAAAGAGAAATCAAAGGGACGCAACTCTTGGGTTTTTCCAAAATGCCAAACAGATGGCGCTGATTTTTTCGACCAATGAAATGGCTTCTTTTATTGAAAGTGGGGATTTCAAACTGAAATGTTGACGTGTTTACCATACATGATGTAAGTTATTTAATGTTGTATACCTGTTGTTAGCGACTTTGCATGAAGTATATATGGGCCGTATATATTTATTGTTGCCATCACGTGATTGTGAAAACAATCGTGATCGTTCATAACAATGAACATGATAAGCCACCTTCACGAAATCGTGATTCAGTCGACACGATGCAGGCCTATCAGTGACTGGGGTCATCCGTATGTTTATCGGCTACATGGTACATTTTGTGATACAAGAACTGTGGTCATGATAGATGCATGGACGTACTTCTGCCCGTATCCCCCGCCAAAATATGTATGTATTGCCGCCCAATCCTTTTAATCATATATAATTTTAAGGGGGATACGGGCTGAAGTTTTACCCATGCTTTCTAAACTAGCCATGACATATGTCACATTTTCATTAATTAGCCTACAAAAAGTCAATACGCTTCAAAAAACTTTCATTGTTTTTGCCAGAATTGAGTGCCCATGACAAGGCTCCTCCCTGTTGGCTTGATTCCATCAGGATTAGGGAAGGATTATAAATGTGATTACAATAATTTATGCAATGTCTAACCATCAGCTATGTACCCATGTCCCCTATGTTATGATGATGAAATATCCAACAACAGCTGAAAGGTGATAACATTTATATTTGGTGTGCCACTTGGTATAAAAAGCATGAGTAGAAATGCATCGATCTTTATCTAACTTTTCAAGTTGATGGTTGCATACAGTAGACACATCTCGTAGACAGCCACCCCCTGTTGTACTCTCTCCATTACCACATCTACACACTTCCTTTACTGTTTAATAATTTATGTTGTATCTGAAACAATCAAGCAGAACTTAACGACCACCTCTGTGACTGAACATACATGTGTGAGCAATTAAGTTCTGGTATTTTCACCAATACTCATATACCCACACAATCAGTGTCCGAAATAACCATAACTGCCTGCCTGTCGTGGCTGGTTACTTTTCTGTCAGGCTTCAGGAATTTTTTCTAAATCTGCCTGATTGTCAGGCAGATAATTCTAAAATTACATAGTATTCAGTTGAATTATAACTCCTGGTGCAATCCAAAGCATTTAACTTTAAAGGGGCACTGATCTAACGGACTGGTTGTTGCCTTTGTTATTGTTTTCCCCCCGTGAGTACCCGGATGATACGCAACGCAACTGAGCGTGACCAGAGACTGGGGTACCGTCTGCAAGGACAGCTTAATAAACTTGGAGGCTGGAGGCAATACTTGTTTTACGCATTTTTGAACACTGATTGGTTAACTGTGATCTATAAAGATTTCGACAAAGGGCGCATGTTAATTCATTTCTTCAGCCTAAACAAACAGACTCATTTGGAAATACCCCAGATGGTTATAGTTTAATACTAAAAACAGTATCCATGCAGTGAAAGCATTTTCGGATTTTGGCTTGCGTCGATACTACGATTACTACTCCCTTGTTGTCATCCACGTTTTCTCGTATAACCCTACACTTGTGTATTTGTCGTCATTCACTTGATGCTCAGTTAATGAATTTATTACAGGTACAATTAGTGGTAGCACCACTTATATTACCTGACAAAGGTTCCCATTTGGCATTTATTGTGTCTGGGGTAATTATTCAATCAAAATCCAGGTTTGAAGTGAGGTGAAATGTGTGTTATGTAATATGCACGTGGCAGCCCAGCAAGAGATGAATGATCAGTTGATTTACTTTTTTTTGTAAATCAACGGATCGTTCCTAGTCATCAAAGGATTAACAGAAAATACGTTGATTGATTAATCACTGTTATCTTGCACAGTGGATATGTCAAAAGTGAGTGTTTACATGTCTAGGTTTACTAAAACAAAGGGAATACACTCATATCATGGCGCGAAGTGCCGATGTAAAAACAACATACTTTGTTCAAAGGGTTAACTGATAATACGTTGATTGATTGATCATTGTTATCTATCACTCAATGGAATTTTTAGGAACCGTGGACGCTATGAAAATAGTTGTCACGTGGGCTTTCTCAGCCGACCACTGAGACTTGACACTTATGTAAAACACCTGAAACAATCCAAGCGATCAGTTGAGAAACGAACACGGGTTATAATATCCCGAAACGATATATATCTTTTAAAATATTTGACACATGACATCGAATAAGTTTCTTTGTACAGCTGCAGACGAGTGGGATATTGTTCCTTTGTGTGGATATTCACGGATACATTCTTCGAACAAGGAAGCTGCCTAAACCTTATACACATAAATTTGGTAGGTTGTAATTATGATATCTGCATTTTGTTTTCCTTCATTTGAACCGATTCGTTCTTGTTTCTCTACGTCTTGGTTGGGAAATTCTTCAATGCGCGATAGACGTTGTTGTCACAGGTCTTTTCCTTTGTAAGCGTGTATATATTACCGTCAATTTGTAAAATGTGATTCTCTCAGGCAATTTATAAAATGTGTAAATATTTTAGTCATTTTGACTAAAAAATCTGTCCAGATTGATCAAGACGATCAAAAGGGCCTACAAACATCACAACAGATTATTATGTAGGATTAAAAGCCAAACAACTTAGAAATGTACTTTTCAACGTTACATTTTCAGTCTCTTGGTGATGACATTAAACATCAAAATGTTAGGAATTCGTTGTCATAATAATACAGATGAAAATGTTTTTCAGTCACTTTGTAAAATAACTGAATATTTAGACGTTTAATAAATTTGTTACACATTTGACAGTAAAAAAATATAGACACTATAAAAAAAGCATATGCTCAGGTGAAATATATACTTTGTGTTGCAAGTCAAAATAGTGTAAACGAAAATCGCAAAATTACCAAGCAAGTGACTTATCAAAACTTCGTCACCATTACCGATGCTACTCACAAAGATACCTACATTTCCTTATTATCTCGAAAACTGTATTTCATTTTGTTGATCAATGTGACCATACGCCCTTATTACTATCCATAAAAGTGACTAATCCGCTTACGAATGGCGCAGCAGAGGTCGCGAACTAGTCTAGATTTCTGCTATACATCCAGGTATTTACTGGGAAAAAACAATAATAAAGGCAACAACCAGTCCCGGGGAATTGCGTTAGATCAGTGCCCCTTTAAGTCCAATTTTAAGATCCATCATTCTATGTGTTATGTTTATTAACAGCTAGAAAGAATATCCTTTACTGTGGCTTTAGTCTGAAGTCAAGAAAATTTCCCAGTAGACTTTACTGATAAAAGTACATGTACATTTACACAGGGTGTTCCTTGACTTATAGTTATAGTCTCAGTGTCTGTCATACAGACCCTGAAACAAATATGCAATACAGCCCATACAAGTCTATCATTTTTAGCAAATCTAGGATGCCATCAATACTGCAGTATTTGAAAATGAAGAAAGTCTTTGGGCTTCTTTTTATTATGTCTTACAACTATAATTTAACAACTGTTTTTTTTTCTGTAAAATATATCCTTTTCAGAGACTTAACTTACAAAAGTGGGGCCCTGGACCCCCAATGATTCATTTTAAGGGTCCTTGCAGGCAATATGAGGGTCCTTGCAGGCAATATGAGGGTCCTTGCAGGCAATATGAGGGTCCTGTCAAGTATTGTGTTGGTGTACTGTACTGTTCGTTTTGATAATTACCTTGGAGTTGGAGCCTGGAATGAATCAATGATCATATGAACAGTGGTCCTGATTGATGGATGAAACGACAGACACCCATTACTGGTCTTAATTCACTTATTTGCCTGTCAGGAGCACTTAGTTAAGAATCCTAGATACAACCCTGGGTGCCAATGTTCAAAGTGATCTTAGCGCTAAGGTGATCTTAACTCCAATACCTTAACACAGACTTACGACAGTCGTAGTGCTAAGGTGATCTTAACTCCAATACCTTAATACAGACTTACAACAGTCGTAGTGCTAAGGTGATCGTAACTCCCATACCTTAACACAGACTTACGACAGTCGTAGTGCTAAGGTGATCGTAACTCCCATACCTTAACACAGACTTACAACAGTCGTAGTGCTAAGGTTGTTTGGTACAACATCACCCTGATGTATAGTCTGTGTACCCATGGTCGTTTATGGGATATTGGAGATGTGTGTATTCATCAGTGTTCACGTTAGATTGCAGCCATAGAGGACACATTAGAAGATGACAGTGGGTCGGCCTCGGAGTGACCGAAGTATGGCGGGATCAGAACGTAACCATGTTAACGCTACAAAGTCCAGCAATGTCAAAGTTGTTGTCAGAATTAGGCCAGAAAATGCTGCAGAGAAGGTCGGTCCATTTGAAGTTGTTGTGAGGGACATGAATGAACATGTGTTGGCCTTTGACCCGAAGGAGAGCAACTCACCTGTCCGCGGATTCCGCAGACAACCGAGAGACATCCGGAAACGTCGGAATAAAGATTTGAAGTTTGCCTTTGACTTTGTGTTTGGTCCATGTACGACCAACGCGGAGGTGTACGAGCACACGACGAAAGGGATCCTTGATGGACTGCTGGAGGGCTACAACTGCTCAGGTAGACATTTGGACTTACATTGCTGTACTTAACAATTCTAGTCAACTTCATGAATGTGACTATCCCATAAATACATCCCTACCTCCATCAGTTTTTGAGCCTGTAGTTTTAACATGATTAATCTGTCAACATTTGTGACCAACCATGAGATAGGGACCTTATTGGTGAAAAATCACAATTTGTCCTATCATTATGGAACATAAAAGTTCACAATCTTCAGTTCAGTCAATATATGTGACCAACCATGAGATAAGGGACCTCATTGGTGAAAAATCACAATTTGTCCTATCATTATGGAACACAAAAGTTCACAATCTTCAGTTCAGTCAATATATGTGACCAACCATGAGATAAGGGACCTCATTGGTGAAAAATCACAATTTGTCCTATCATTATGGAACACAAAAGTTCACAATCTTCAGTTCAGTCAATATTTGTGATCAACCATGAGATAAGGGACCTCATTGGTGAAAAATCACAATTTGTCCTATCATTATGGAACACAAAAGTTCACAATCTTCAGTTCAGTCAATATTTGTGATCAACCATGAGATATGAGACCCTATGAGCATGACGAGTGAAAGATCACAATTTCATCTTGATGTATTTTAAACTACAGTATAATAGAAACACGAAAATGCAATTACCGAGCTTCAATACATTTTTATTACAGAGATACATGGCATCAAACACTTGCACTCATTTTCTGCAATTTCCCATTTTCAGACGATAACTGTTTATGTAATGATTGCAGTTTTTAGATATAATGTCAGATTTATTGAATGTAGACATGTCTGCTGAAAAGATACGAAATAATGTTTTTGTTACAATTCAAACTAACGGGGAAAAATAACCTATTTTTGTACAGTCCGCACATGTCACTTCACAGTTGTATCCATACACCCATTAGGCCTCTTTTCTCGGAGCACCTTTAGAATACAGTACCACAACTTCTCATGGGGGGATCCAAGGGCTAAGGATAGAGTGTCATGTGTGTATGTTGGTGTGTTTCAGTGTTTGCCTATGGGGCTACAGGGGCCGGTAAGACACACACCATGCTGGGGAGTGAGACCCGCCCCGGGGTCATGTACCATACAATGATTGACCTGTACGAGAGGATCGCTAACCTTAAGGATGAGAAGACATGTGATGTGGCCATCTCCTATCTTGAGGTATGGAAATGGATATGAACACCTTCTGTTTCGATTACATTAGTACAGAACTATGTGGTACGTATTGAGTTCAGTGAGGGACAGTTCTTTTCATTGTGTTTGTCTTCCAGAAAACACTTAAATTTTGCTTTATTTATGTGACACTATATATTCAGCGTTGGAAATTGGCACTAGTCCTGTAGTCCTTGCCAAACTGCCCAATAGTTAAGGTGTCATAAGGACTGGTAGAAATTTGCCATTTTTAAGGGTTTTTCTATATGTTATCATTATTAGGTCTGGTGGACTGAAACTGTTAGTTTCTACCGCTGATATTCCTGCAGGTATTGGTGCAGAATATATTATATTCCTGCAGGTGTGGTGCAGAATATATTATATTCCTGCAGGTGTGGAGCAGAGTATATTATATTCCTGCAGGTGTGGTGTAGTCTATACTATATTCCTGCAGGTGTGGTGCAGAATATATTATATTCCTGCAGGTGTGGTGCAGAATATATTATATTCCTGCAGGTGTGGTGCAGAATATATTATATTCCTGCAGGTGTGGTGCAGAATATATTATATTCCTGCAGGTGTGGTGTAGAATATATTATATTTCTGCAGGTGTGGTGCAGAATATATTATATACCCGCAGGTGTGGTGTAGTCTATACTATATTCCTGCAGGTGTGGTGCAGCATACGTTATATTCCGGCAGGTGTGGTGTAGTCTATACTATATTCCTGCAGGTGTGGTGCAGCATAAACTATATTCCTGCAGGTGTGGTGCAGCATATACTGCATTCCTGCAGGTGTAGTGCAGCATACGTTATATTCCTGCAGGTGTAGTGCAGCAAATGTTATATTCCTGCAGGTGTGGTGCAGCCTATACTGTATTCCTGCAGGTGTGGTGCAGTATATACTATATTCCTGCAGGTGTGGTGCAGAATATATTATATTCCTGCAGGTGTGGTGCAGAATATATTATATTCCTGCAGGTGTGGTGTAGTCTATACTATATTCATGCAGGTGTGGTGCAGTCTATACTATATTCCTGCAGGTGTGGTGCAGAATATATTATATTCCAGCAGGTGTGGTGTAGTCTATACTATATTCCTGCAGGTGTGGTGCAGCATACATTATATTCCGGCAGGTGTGATGTAGTCTATACTATATTCCTGCAGGTGTGGTGCAGCATAAACTATATTCCGGCAGGTGTGGTGCAGCATATACTGTATTCCTGCAGGTGTAGTGCAGCATACGTTATATTCCTGCAGGTGTAGTGCAGCAAATGTTATATTCCTGCAGGTGTGGTGCAGCCTATACTGTATTCCTGCAGGTGTGGTGCAGTATATACTATATTCCTGCAGGTGTGGTGCAGCCTATACTATATTAGTGCAGGTGTGGTGCAGCATATACTGTATTCCTGCAGGTGTGGTGCAGTATATTATATTCCTGCAGGTGTGGTGCAGCATATACTGTATTCCTGCAGGTGTGGTGCAGTATATACTGTATTCCTGCAGGTGTGGTTCAGCCTATGCTATATTAGTGCAGGTGTGATGCAGCCTATACTAGATTTCTGCAGGTGTGGTGCAGCCTATACAATATTTCTGCAGGTTTTGATACAGAGTTTATATGTTTACTTGGTTGACTGGCATTAAAGAAGTTCAAAGACAATAAAATAATTGAACCAACAACAGTTCACTGATTGGTATGCAGAGAAGGTGTCAACAAGCTTGACACGAGTGGGTGGAACTTTTGACTCAAGCAGTGATAACTCTCCGGATGCCCATTGTGTAATTCCTATTCTTGAACTGACATTGTTATACACTTGTTACAACTGCTGCTCAATAAACCAGGTTTGTGTTGATATTGAAGTTGGTATCTCCGCTATCCAAAGTGTGCAGTGAGTCTTATTGTTGGATAGTCATTTGGAGACATAAATGTGAAGTTAATTAATGCCAGTAAAGACCGCTCACGTTTTTCGCATTTTATTCACGCTCGCGTTAACATGGTTAATTTCAAGATTTACAGTACTATATTCCTGCACATGTTGATGCATTATATAGTTCATGCAGGTGTGATGCATCATATTCCATTTTCCTGCAGGTGTGATGCATCATATTTCATTTTCCTGCAGGTGTTGATGCGTCATATTCCATTTTCCTGCAGGTGTTGATGCATCATATTTCATTTTCCTGCAGGTGTTGATGCGTCCTATTCCATTTTCTTGCAGGTGTACAATGAACAGATCCAAGACTTGCTGCTGCCACGGGGGAGTCTGCCAATCAGAGAGGACCCAAACACTGGTGTTATTGTGCCAGGACTCTCGCTGCACAAGGTACATATAAATCCCAGATGTGACAGTTTGCTACTGATGTGGCACTTGTGTGACAGTTTGCTGCTGATGTGACACACGTGTGAGAATTTCTGCTGATGTGACACATGTGTGAGAGTTGCTGCTGATGTGACACACGTGTGAGAGTTGCTGCTGATGTGATACTTGTGTGAGTTGTTGCTGATGTGATACTTGTGAGAGTTGCTGGTGATGTGACACACATGTGTGAGAGTTGCTGCTTATGTGACACACGTGTGAGAGTTGCTGCTGATGTGACACACATGTGTGGGAGTTGCTGCTGTTGTGACACGTGTGAGAGTTGCTGGTGATGTGACACATGTGTGAGAGTTGCTGGTGATGTGACACGTGTGTGAGTTGCTGGTGATGTGACACGGTGAGAGTTGCTGCTGATGTGACACACGTGTGAGAGTTGCTGCTGGTGTGACACACGTGTGAGAGTTGCTGCTGATGTGACCCATGTGTGAAAGTTGCTGGTGATGTGACACACGTGTGAGAGTTGCTGCTGATGTGACACACAGGTGAGAGTTGCTGCTGGTGTGACACACGTGTGAGAGTTACTGCTGATGTGACACATGTGTGAGAGTTGCTGCTGATGTGACACACGTGTGAGAGTTGCTGCTGTTCTGCTTGCAGCCGAAGAATGCAGAGGAGCTCCTGTACATGCTCCAGTTCGGCAACAAGAACAGATCCCAGCACCCGACTGATGCCAACGCTGAGTCGTCACGGTCTCACGCTGTCTTCCAGGTAACTGCACTTCACTATCTTTGGGCATACCACATTCACCCTTGGGAACTTGACAATGCATGTCTACATGTAAAATATACCACAAGAGAATACTGTCAATTAAACTTTCGGGATTTGTAAGTTAGCATGGGGTTCTTATGAAGATTACTTGCTGATAGGTAAAGGAGTTGTTCAGTGGACCCTTGCTAGAATGGGACGTTTAATAAGCGGAATATGGAAGGTGTGCTTGTCATGAAGAGACAGGGTGTCCTGGGCATGGTCCTTGAGAGAAGTGGCTGATAGTTCCCAGCCTTGGAAAACTTCTGCTGGGACATGAGGGCAGTCTCGTCTAGAGCATAGCTAGAGACAAAAGAGTGAGTCTTGGATGTCTCTCCATGGAGGGAAGAAGAAGACCAAGATGAAGATGCAAGAGCAGACATGGGTTAAGGGAGCACCTCTATAAAAGCCAACCATGGGATTTAGTCTGTCATACAGACCCTGAAACAAATATATCGAATAAAGCCCATGCAAGTGTATAATGTTTGGCAAGTCTAGATTACTGCAGTATCTGAAAATGAAGACTCTTTGGGCTCCTTTTTATTATATTATATAACTATAATTTTACAACTGTTTTTTCTGTGAAGTGTGTTCATTTCAGAGACTAGATGTTAGTCTATCTGGGATTCTGACGGGGATATTTCCTGTTATTTGTAGCCACCATCAAGTGCGATATATTAATAAACCAGCAAGAATGTGTAGTAAGACATGAAGTCACAAACCATTAGAATTATATAAATTGAAAATGAACAAGAAACAAGCAAAAGGATGCTGGTATATTGCTGGAGCATTTTATATTCACAACAAGCAGTAATGTGAAGATACACGACGTCATCACTTCCGTGGTCACTTGCATGGGCACTGTGAGATAGTATTATCCACACAACTAGTTGGAACATCTTCTTCAGCTGGACCTCACACAGCTTTGTCTTTCTGTCAAAAATTGCAGAAGATGCATTTAGGAGTATGTAGGATAAGTATAAAAGTGTAAAAATATATTTAGATTTTACTAGGTTTAACTTTTGCATTTTTTCCATTTGACATGTTTGAAAAACAACTCTCTATGTTAAATTTGTTTAATTTATTTTTTTCTAAATTTTCTTTGTGCAGGTATTTGTGCGACAGAAAGACCGCACCGCTAACATATCTGCTGAGGTGAAGGTGGCCAAGATGTGTTTAGTTGACCTGGCAGGGTCCGAAAGGGCCACAGTCACCAAGAACCGAGGGGCTAGATTCAGAGAGGGAGCCAACATCAACAGGTCTCTCCTGGCACTTGGCAATGTCATCAATGCTCTCGCGGAGAACAAGGTTAGCCCTAGATGTGGCATAAACTTCAACATTTTAGGATTGATTTTTTCACTGTCCATCTTAACCATGGTAATGTAAATCAATGTAAATGCTTCTGTGACAGTTTAATATCAATATTCATACATTTTTATCTGTACAGTATCAACATATATATCTTATTGATGCATTGATATTGCGATATACGATGACATCCTTGGGTAGTCAGTCCATTCACCGAATAGCAGGATTAAAGGAACTTTCACTTGCTGTGTGATGGACTGGCAGCTGAGTGTTAGTATCAGGTTTTTGTTTGTACCGGATTCCACCCGTGAAGATTCGGTGTAGAATAGGTCTTCAGCAATCCATGCTTGCCGTAAAAGGTGACTACGCTTGTCGTAAGAGACGACTAACGGGATCGGGTGGTCAGGCTCGTTGACTTGGTTGATGCATGTCATCGATCCCAATTGCGTGGATCGATGCTCATGATGCCAATCACTGGATTGTCTGGCCAAGACTCGATTATTTACAGATCGCCGTCATATAGCTGGCATATTGCTGAGTGCAGCGTTAAACAACAAACAAGCAAACAAAAGTACTGGATTCCTTCTCCTGAAATAGGTTATTTGTCATCATACTGGACCACATTCACAGATGCTCTCATCATCAACCACTGGTTTTCGTGCTTCAGCCTTGACTTGCATACCAACTCAGTTATGTCAGAAATTGAGTGTACCCACCTTTATGAGACAAGGGAGTAAAAGGTCCAGTTTCCACCATTGCCGAACTAGGCTGGAATTGAGGGTGTTGATTATAGCACCACCAGCTATGTCCCCTCCATGACTCTCCTATTGACCAGTCAGAGTCCTCCACTCGGGAAGATGAGTGTACAAGATTCACCAACTACTTTCAAGCGAGCCTGATTAACATGCTCATTTTCATGTTCAGAAAATATGAACCGGGTTCCTCCACTCATTCATTCTCTGTTACTGACAAATGAACCTCACTGTTTATAACTTATGTGTTTCAGAACAAGGGCCACATTCCGTACCGAGACAGCAAGTTGACCCGGCTCCTGAAGGACTCGCTGGGAGGCAACTGTCGAACTGTCATGATTGCCGCAGTCAGGTAGGGAGGACAGCCCCACTGTCTTACAGCAGTCAGGTAGGGAGCACATCCCTACCCACCCCACTGTCTTACAGCAGTCAGGTAGGGAGAACACCCCCACCCACCCCACTGTCTTACAGCAGTCAGGTAGAGGGAACACCCCCACCCACCCCACTGTCTTACAGCAGTCAGGTAGGGAGAACACCCCACCCACCCCACTGTCTTACAGCAGTCAGGTAGGGAGAACATCCCTACCCACCCCACTGTCTTACAGCAGTCAGGTAGGGAGAACACCCCCACCCACCCCACTGTCTTACAGCAGTCAGGTAGGGAGGACACCCCTACCCACCCCACTGTCTTACAGCAGTCAGGTAGGGAGAACACCCCACCCACCCCACTGTCTTACAGCAGTCAGGTAGGGAGAACACCCCCACCCACCCCACTGTCTTGCAGCAGTCAGGTAGAGGGAACACCCCCACCCACCCCACTGTCTTACAGCAGTCAGGTAGGGAGAACACCCCCACCCACCCCACTGTCTTTCAGCAGTCAGGTAGGGAGAACACCTCAACCCACCCCACTGTCTTACAGCAGTCAGGTAGGGAGAACACCCCTACCCACCCCACTGTCTTACAGCAGTCAGGTAGGGAGAACACCCCCACCCACCCCACTGTCTTACAGCAGTCAGGTAGGGAGAACACCCTACCCACCCCACTGTCTTACAGCAGTCAGGTAGGGAGGACACCCCCACCCACCCCACTGTCTTGCAGCAGTCAGGTAGGGAGAACACCCTACCCACCCCACTGTCTTGCAGCAGTCAGGTAGAGGGAACACCCCAACCCACCCCACTGTCTTGCAGCAGTCAGGTAGGGAGAACACCCTACCCACCCCACTGTCTTGCAGCAGTCAGGTAGGGAGAACACCCCTACCCACCCCACTGTCTTGCAGCAGTCAGGTAGGGAGAACACCCCACCCCACTGTCTTGCAGCAGTCAGGTAGGGAGAACACCCCTACCCACCCCACTGTCTTACAGCAGTCAGGTAGGGAGGACACCACCCCCACCCCACTGTCTTGCAGCAGTCAGGTAGGGAGAACACCCCTACCCACCCCACTGTCTTACAGCAGTCAGGTAGGGAGAACATCCCACCCCACCCCACTGTCTTGCAGCAGTCAGGTAGGGAGAACACCCCTACCCACCCCACTGTCTTACAGCAGTCAGGTAGGGAGAACATCCCACCCCACCCCACTGTCTTGCAGCAGTCAGGTAGGGAGAACACCCCTACCCACCCCACTGTCTTACAGCAGTCAGGTAGGGAGAACACCTCAACCCACCCCACTGTCTTACAGCAGAGGTAGGGAGAACAACCCTACCCACCCCACTGTCTTGCAGCAGTCAGGTAGGGAGAACACCCCTACCCACCCCACTGTCTTACAGCAGTCAGGTAGGGAGAACACCCCACCCCACTGTCTTGCAGCAGTCAGGTAGGGAGAACACCCCTACCCACCCCACTGTCTTACAGCAGTCAGGTAGGGAGAACACCTCAACCCACCCCACTGTCTTACAGCTGTCAGGTAGGGAGAACACCCCTACCCACCCCACTGTCTTACAGCAGTCAGGTAGGGAGAACATCCCACCCCACCCCACTGTCTTGCAGCAGTCAGGTAGGGAGAACACCCCACCCCACTGTCTTGCAGCAGTCAGGTAGGGAGAACACCCCTACCCACCCCACTGTCTTACAGCAGTCAGGTAGGGAGGACACCACCCCCACCCCACTGTCTTGCAGCAGTCAGGTAGGGAGGACACCCCTACCCACCCCACTGTCTTACAGCAGTCAGGTAGGGAGAACATCCCACCCCACCCCACTGTCTTGCAGCAGTCAGGTAGGGAGAACACCCCTACCCACCCCACTGTCTTACAGCAGTCAGGTAGGGAGAACATCCCACCCCACCACACTGTCTTGCAGCAGTCAGGTAGGGAGAACACCCCTACCCACCCCACTGTCTTACAGCAGTCAGGTAGGGAGAACATCCCACCCCACCCCACTGTCTTGCAGCAGTCAGGTAGGGAGAACACCCCTACCCACCCCACTGTCTTACAGCAGTCAGGTAGGGAGGACACCCCAACCCACCCCACTGTCTTACAGCAGTCAGGTAGGGAGGACACCCCCACCCACCCCACTGTCTTGCAGCAGTCAGGTAGGGAGGACACCATCGTCCAACCCCAGTCAAAATATTAGTTATATACAAGTTACAGGAGTAATTGTATTGTTGCCAAATGAAAAGTTGTATCTGAATATGAGTATCAGGCAAGTGGCCTGAACGTGACAGAATCTAGTTGTTTTATTGACATCCTGTTTCTGTTGTCTTAGTCCTTCCAGCATGTCGTATGAAGACACCTACAACACCCTCAAGTATGCCGACAGGGCCAAGCACATCCGGGCCATGGTGAGTAGACCACAGGAACAACATACTTCCTGTAGATTTTCTTTAATTTGGGGAAATATAAATTGTTGTTGAAACATTGGGTCATCAAGTCCACCCATCCACCCACTCTCACTCACTAGATCACTTATATGTCTGTCTGTTTCCCAGCTGAAGAAGAACATCCTGAATGTGGACTTCCACGTGTCCCGGTACGGCCAGATTGTGGAGGACTTGCGGAAAGAGGTGAGATCAGCTAATACCTGCTTTCATTTAGAGTCGCCTCCCTTAGCTGTAACAGGATCCACTGATTATGGCCTGTCCCCATTGTGATCCTTGTTATGTCAGAACCACAACCATATTTCACCAAAGTGAACATCTATGACCTGACCTCCCAAATGAAAGTGTCCTGCAGTGATGTTGCTGATGTTGCACTGATGTGTTCATAGAAGCAGAGATTCATTGATTCAGCTTTATTGGATGTGCGCAAAAATTCTGTATCATACCTTTACATATGATTATATATATATATATATGAGACTGCTGTTGGAAGCGAAAGAATACATGCTGGTCAAGTAACAAAAATGGCGCTTTGCGAAAAGAACTGTCTCAATTGACGAGTTAAAGAGAAATTTACAGTTTATAACGAGACATTTCAAGAGAATAACAAATGACATGAAGCGATATTTACTCCATAAATGACCACCCGTCATTATTTTGCCTTGTCAATGTGACACTAACGTAAAAAAGTTGTCAACAGTTTGTAAACGGACCAGACTCTTACGGTAAAGGGGGACAATTTGAGGGGAGGTCACTCTATCATGACAATAGTTCTGTTAAAAGGGTTATGTTCACTGCAATGAACAACTTTCTCAACTTCAGAAAACTCACAATGAAGTATACAATAAATATAGAATACTAAACGAGCTCCCGTGTAATACCAATTTTATGAAACGAGTGAATAGTTCTGGTATCTGACGAGCAAATGCGAGTGAGATACCACAACTATTCACGAGTTTCATAAAATTGGTTTTACACGAGAGCGAGTTTAGTATTTTATTTATTACTTGTCATTTATAATGTTTTTATAATTATACTGTTGAGTGTAAATAGGCTGACACCTACACGATCCATGGCATAATCCAATTGAGTTTAACAGAATAATACTTCAAACACGTAAAAAGTTGAAACGTATGAATTTAATATCATACAATGGTCCACCTTTAGAATTCAGGCGTTCGTCCCACAAAATTATCGTAGTGCTAAGGCTGTCACAACTCACATAATTTAACTTCTAAGGGTAACGACTGTCGTTGCGCTAGAGTACGATCGTCTTGTGGAACGGGACCTTGCACCTCAAAGTTTACAATCATGTCACAATACCCGATGACGTAATTTGTTGAATTTTGTTGCAAGATCCATCGGCGAAACAATGCCATGTGACGTCACCCTAGCAACAAGGTTGCTGGGGTCATCGAGTGTGCATAAGCTCCTCCCAGTGATCTATCATCTCCACACACAATGCCGTTGAATAAGCCAAGGGATGTTGAGAGCTTTCAATATTTGTTCGTGAAACGTGTTCCGAGAATACATAAGCACGCGTTTTGGTATTACACAATGTTTAATAAAGCTGTATGTTTATTAAACGGGTCATCTCTTCACGGGCAAGTAATAAACATGTTTACTTTTACCCTGTGAGGCAGGTGTGGTGTGACACAGCACGTGTTATGGTTCTGGTTGTCCGATATAGCAAGTGTTATAGTTGTATAGTAATCATGTTATCTGTCTTCTACTCACAGATCGGAGAGTTGAAGTCACGACTTCAGCTGTATGATGAGGGGAAGATGGGGTCGTCACGGCGACAGTCAGCTGTCAATGAGGAGCAAAGGTGAACATTTAGTTGATGCCATGTTTATTTTTTCATTGGTAAAGTTTTTGTATTTGCAAATATCAACCACACAGAAATAACATATGACTCTCTTTATTCAACTTTGATTACCACACTGGCTATCAACAGTCATCCTAACAGATAGCATAGGATTCTAACAAGAGGTTTAAAGATGTAAAGTGGCAGCAATCAGTCACAGAAATTCCCTTTCCATACACAGCGGCAGTATCACCTACATTAAACATATCTTGCAAAATAAACAATTAATTAAGTAACCATTGAATTGTACCCTGTGGTTTTGTTACACACAGCTTACACCCAAGCTGGTGGTCTGTACAGCTGCTGGGTGTACAGCTGTTGGTCTGTACAGCTAGTGGTCTATACAACTGATGGTCTATACAGCTGATGGTCTATACAGCTGATGGTCTGTACAGTAGGCAGTCTGTACAGCTAGTGGTCTATACAACTGATGGTCTAAACAGCTGATGGTCTATACAGCTGATGGTCTGTACAATAGGCGGTCTGTACAGCTGCTGGGTGTACAGCTAGTGGTCTATTTAACTGATGGTCTGTACAGCTGATGGTCTGTACAGCTGGTAGTCTGTAAGCTGGTGGTCTGTACAGCTGATTGTCTGTACAGCTGGTGGGTGTACAGGTGATGGTCACTTAGCTGATGGTCAGTACAGCTGGTGGTCTATACAACTGATAGTCTGTACAGCTGGTGGTCTATACAACTGATAGTCTGTACAGCTGGTGGTCAGTACAGCTGGTGGGTGTACAGATGGTGGTCTATACAACTGATGGTCAGTACAGCTGGTGGTCTATACAACTGATAGTCTGTACAGCTGGTGGTCTATACAACTGATAGTCTGTACAGCTGGTGGTCTATACAACTGATAGTCTGTACAGCTGGTGGTCTATACAACTGATACTGATAGTCTGTACAGCTGGTGGTCAGTACAGCTGGTGGGTGTACGGATGGTGGTCTATACAGCTGGTGGGTGTACGGATGGTGGTCTATACAACTGATGGTCAGTACAGCTGGTGGTCTGTACAGCTGATGAGTGTACAGCTGGTGGTCTGTACATCTGGTGGTCTGTACATCTGGTGGTCTACAGCTGGTGGTCTGTACAGCTGGTGGCTTTACAGCTGATGGTCTGTACAGCTGGTGGGTGTACAGCTGATGGATGTTCAGCTGATCTTTTCAGCTGGACAGTTAATGGTTTGCTTCATGGTCACCTTCACCTGTAAAGAGTACTCTGTGTTTCATTAAACAAGGGCCAATTGAAGAAATACTTTGCACATTTATCCCTGATAGAAAAATACACATTACTGTTTCAAAATATCCTGATAAATTCACTCATACGAAGGTTGTAGACCAAAGTGAACATAAAATATTTTTTGGAACTTACCTAAATAGGTTCGTCTGTAGCATTGAGGACATTTAGTAAATTCTTTGTTGATGGTATAAATGAAGTACACTACCGACAGAGCTAGAATGTGTGAGATGTTGAGCAGTATCTTGTCCCTCACACAGACTGAGCGCGATCCTGGAGAACATCTTCGAGGCTCGTTTGGACGTGCGTCGAGAGCAGCTGCAGGTGGAGTGTGTGTATCGGGACCTGCTGTGGAAGATTGGCCGCAAACAGAGATGTCTTCATCGACTCCGTGTCATCTCGAGCGCTGCTCAGGGACAGGTAGGTGGTTTTACAATGACGGGATGTGGTTGTACAATGACTAGATGTGGTTGTACAATGACTGGATGTGGTTGTACAATGACTGGATGTGGTTGTACAATGACTGGATGTGGTTGTACTATGAATGGATGTGGTTGTACAATGACTAGATGTGGTTGTACAATGACTGGATGTGGTTGTACAATGACTGGATGTGGTTGTACAATGATGGGATGTGGTTGTACAATGACTAGATGTGGTTGTACAATGACTGGATGTGGTTGTACAATGACTGGATGTGGTTGTACAATGACTGGATGTGGTTGTACAATGACTGGATGTGGTTGTACTATGAATGGATGTGGTTGTACAATGACTAGATGTGGTTGTACAATGACTGGATGTGGTCGTACTATGACTGGATGTGGTTGTACAATGACTGGATGTGGTTGTACTATAACTGGATGTGGTTGTACAATGACTGGATGTGGTTGTACAATGACTGGATGTGGTTGTACAATGACTGGATGTGGTTGTACAATGATGGGATGTGGTTGTACAATGACTGGATGTGGTTGTACAATGACTGGATGTGGTTGTACAATGACTGGATGTGGTTGTACAATGACTGGATGTGGTTGTACAATGACTGGATGTGGTTGTACAATGACTGGATGTGGTTGTACAATGACTGGATGTGGTTGTACAATGACTTGATGTGGTTGTACAATGACTGTATGTGGTTGTACAATGACGGGATGTGGTTGTACAATGACTGGATGTGGTTGTACAATGACTGTATGTGGTTGTACAATGACTGGATGTGGTCGTACAATGACTGGATATGGTTGTACAATGACTGTATGTGGTTGTACAATGACGGGATGTGGTTGTACAATGACGGGATGTGGTTGTACAATGACGGGATGTGGTTGTACAATGACGGGATGTGGTTGTACAATGACTGGATGTGGTTGTACTATGACTGGATGTGGTTGTACAATGACTGGATGTGGTTGTACAATGACTGGATGTGGTTGTACAATGACTGGATGTGGTTGTACAATGACTGTATGTGGTTGTACAATGACTGTATGTGGTTGTACAATGACTGGATGTGGTTGTACAATGACTGTATGTGGTTGTACAATGACTGGATGTGGTTGTACTATAACTGGATGTGGTTGTACAATGACTGGATGTGGTTGTACTATGACTGGATGTGGTTGTCACTAGGTACAAAGATGCCTACAGTAGACTTTATTAACCTCCATGTCAGAATGATGAGATCTGATTGCTTCACATGACCTTGACACTATACTGTGTATCCTGCCTTGGAGGGAAATACATTTCTCAGAGGGTTCATAAATCCTTTATACCTGCGACGAGCAAGTGAGGCTGCACATGGATTTCTGAGAGGGAGAATAAATCCCTTACACCCCGCTTGCACCAAGAAGCTGCACGCTATTTCTGAGTAAATGAAAGTCATGTGACAGAGCACAAGTTAACCTCAGCTCAATCAAACAGCTGTTTTCTATCAATTTTGAAATTTGTTTTAATTAGTTTACATAGTCATATCACAACATGTCGCTAAGATAAATTTGTTGCAGCACATTAAAGATGGGCCCATGGGACGCATGAAGAAACCCATGTACCTCTTGTGATCCTACCACAACTAATAATGTATGCTTGTCATAAGGATTGACTGAAAATACTAGTGTGGTCTGTTTCGGTCACTTGATTGATAGCACGTCATTGTGCCTGATGGTAGTGATTCTGGTGACCACGTTAAACAACATTCAATCACTCACTCAGTCACTTCACTCAGGTGGCACGCAACATGTCTTAAAGTGCCTGCTGTAGAAGCTTGGCTATACACCTGAAGGTGTTGCTGATGGTCAGACGTACACCTGAAGGTGTTGCCGATGGTCAGATGTACACCTGAAGGTGTTGCCGATGGTCAAATGTACACCTGAAAGTGTTGCCAATGGTCAGATGTACACCTGAAGGTGTTGCCGATGGTCAGATGTACACCTGAAGGTGTTGCCGATGGTCAGATGTACACCTGAAGGTGTTGCCGATGCTCAGATGTACACCTGACATGTGTATCTGATGGTTGTAGACCGCCTCCGTGGTCTAGTGGTAGAGCGTCCGCCCGGAGAGTGGAAGGTCCGGGGTTCGATCCCCGGCCGCGTCATACCAAAAGACGTTAAAAGATGGTACTTGTTGTTACCCTGTCTGGCGCTCGACATTAAGGGGCTAAAACAAGGACTGGTTGGCTCGAAGTCAGTATACTGTGTCTGAGTGGGGTATTCATGTTAAACTGCGGCATGGTATCTCAGTGAGCTAGCACTATTAATCGGCATCAGTACGGACTAGTACAAGCAGCCACACAAACACACACACGTACATGCACGTCGCTATATAAGTGCAATAATCTTGGACGCGACGTTAAACCCCATTTCACCTCACCTCTGATGGTTGTAGGTGTGTGAGCGAGAGGAGCGCAGCCTCAAGTCCCTCCAGGGCAAGATGGAGGGTTGCTGCTTGTATGTACACCTGACATGTGTATCTGATGGTTGTAGGTGTGTGAGCGTGTGGAGCGCAGCCTCAAGTCCCTCCAGGGCAAGATGGAGGGTTGCTGCTTGTATGTACACCTGACATGTGTGTCTGATTGTTGTAGGTGTGTGAGCGAGTGGAGCGCAGCCTCAAGTCCCTCCAGGGCAAGATGGAGGCAGTGACCAGGAAGCGAGATGCAGCTGAAGTGAAGCTGGCCGCCAACCAGGACTGGCTGAACCGGGTCCACTCCGAGTTGTGCCTGGCAGGAGGAGACAACGCGGTGCCAGAGGTAAGTTCCCATGCTGCACCCTCATCTACCTGCCCTCCGTCCTGACCATCACTGTAGAGTGTAGGTTCCCATGCTGCACCCTCATCTACCTGCCCTCCGTCCTGACCATCACTGTAGACTGTAGGTTCCCATGCTGCACCCTCATCTACCTGCCCTCCGTCCTGACCATCACTGTAGACTGTAGGTTCCCATGCTGCACCCTCATTTACCTGCCCTCCGTCCTGACCATCACTGTAGAGTGTAGGTTCCCATGCTGCACCCTCATCTACCTGCCCTCCGTCCTGACCATCACTGTAGACTGTAGGTTCCCATGCTGCACCCTCATCTACCTGCCCTCCGTCCTGACCATCACTGTAGACTGTAGGTTCCCATGCTGCACCCTCATCTACCTGCCCTCCGTCCTGACCATCACTGTAGACTGTAGGTTCCCATGCTGCACCCTCATTTACCTGCCCTCCGTCCTGACCATCACTGTAGACTGTAAGTTCCCATGCTGCACCCTCATCTACCTGCCCTCCGTCCTGACCATCACTGTAGAGTGTAGGTTCCCATGCTGCACCCTCATCTACCTGCCCTCCGTCCTGACCATCACTGTAGACTGTAGGTTCCCATGCTGCACCCTCATCTACCTGCCCTCCGTCCTGACCATCACTGTAGACTGTAGGTTCCCATGCTGCACCCTCATCTACCTGCCCTCCGTCCTGACCATCACTGTAGAGTGTAGGTTCCCATGCTGCACCCTCATCTACCTGCCCTCCGTCCTGACCATCACTGTAGACTGTAGGTTCCCATGCTGCACCCTCATCTACCTGCCCTCCGTCCTGACCATCACTGTAGAGTGTAGGTTCCCATGCTGCACCCTCATCTACCTGCCCTCCGTCCTGACCATCACTGTAGACTGTAGGTTCCCATGCTGCACCCTCATCTACCTGCCCTCCGTCCTGACCATCACTGTAGAGTGTAGGTTCCCATGCTGCACCCTCATCTACCTGCCCTCCGTCCTGACCATCACTGTAGACTGTAGGTTCCCATGCTGCACCCTCATCTACCTGCCCTCCGTCCTGACCATCACTGTAGACTGTAGGTTCCCATGCTGCACCCTCATCTACCTGCCCTCCGTCCTGACCATCACTGTAGACTGTAGGTTCCCATGCTGCACCCTCATCTGCCTGCCCTCCGTCCTGACCATCACTGTAGACTGTAGGTTCCCATGCTGCACCCTCATCTACCTGCCCTCCGTCCTGACCATCACTGTAGAGTGTAGGTTCCCATGCTGCACCCTCATCTACCTGCCCTCCGTCCTGACCATCACTGTAGAGTGTAGGTTCCCATGCTGCACCCTCATCTACCTGCCCTCCGTCCTGACCATCACTGTAGACTGTAGGTTCCCATGCTGCACCCTCATCTACCTGCCCTCCGTCCTGACCATCACTGTAGACTGTAGGTTCCCATGCTGCACCCTCATCTACCTGCCCTCCGTCCTGACCATCACTGTAGAGTGTAGGTTCCCATGCTGCACCCTCATCTACCTGCCCTCCGTCCTGACCATCACTGTAGACTGTAGGTTCCCATGCTGCACCCTCATCTACCTGCCCTCCGTCCTGACCATCACTGTAGACTGTAGGTTCCCATGCTGCACCCTCATCTACCTGCCCTCCGTCCTGACCATCACTGTAGACTGTAGGTTCCCATGCTGCACCCTCATCTACCTGCCCTCCGTCCTGACCATCACTGTAGAGTGTAGGTTCCCATGCTGCACCCTCATCTACCTGCCCTCCGTCCTGACCATCACTGTAGACTGTAGGTTCCCATGCTGCACCCTCATCTACCTGCCCTCCGTCCTGACCATCACTGTAGACTGTAGGTTCCCATGCTGCACCCTCATCTACCTGCCCTCCGTCCTGACCATCACTGTAGACTGTAGGTTCCCATGCTGCACCCTCATCTACCTGCCCTCCGTCCTGACCATCACTGTAGACTGTAGGTCCCATGCTGCACCCTCATCTGCCTGCCCTCCGTCCTGACCATCACTGTAGACTGTAGGTTCCCATGCTGCACCCTCATCTACCTGCCCTCCGTCCTGACCATCACTGTAGACTGTAGGTTCCCATGCTGCACCCTCATCTACCTGCCCTCCGTCCTGACCATCACTGTAGAGTGTAGGTTCCCATGCTGCACCCTCATCTACCTGCCCTCCGTCCTGACCATCACTGTAGAGTGTAGGTTCCCATGCTGCACCCTCATCTACCTGCCCTCCGTGATGGTGTCCTGTACCATGTTCTGTCTGATGGTGTCCTGTACCATGTTCTGCTGTCTGATGGTGTCCTGTACCATGTTCTGCTGTCTGATGATGTCCTGTACCATGTTCTGCTGTCTGATGGTGTCCTGTACCATGTTCTGTCTGATGGTGTCCTGTACAATGTTCTGCTGTCTGATGGTGTCCTGTACAATGTTCTGCTGTCTGATGGTGTCCTGTACCATGTTCTGTCTGATGGTGTCCTGTAAAATGTTCTGCTGTCTGATGGTGTCCTGTACCATGTTCTGTCTGATGGTGTCCTGTACAATGTTCTGCTGTCTGATGGTGTCCTGTACCATGTTCTGTCTGATAGTGTCCTGTAAAATGTTCTGCTGTCTGATGGTGTCCTGTACAATGTTCTGCTGTCTGATGGTGTTCTATACATTGTTCTGCTGCCTGATGGTTTCCTGTACAATGTTCTGCTGTCTGATGGTGTCCTGTACCATGTTCTGTCTGATGGTGTCCTGTACAATGTTCTGCTGTCTGATGGTGTCCTGTACAGTGTTCTGCTGTCTGATGGTGTCCTGTACCATGTTCTGTCTGATGGTGTCCTGTACCATGTTCTGTCTGATGGTGTCCTGTACCATGTTCTGTCTGATGGTGTCCTGTACGATGTTCTGCTGTCTGATGGTGTCCTGTACAATGTTCTGCTGTCTGATGGTGTCCTGTACCATGTTCTGCTCTCTGATGGTGTCCTGTACCATGTTCTGCTGTCTGATGGTGTCCTGTACAATGTTCTGCTGCCTGATGGTGTCCTGTACGATGTTCTGCTGTCTGATGGTGTCCTGCACAATGTTCTGCTGTCTGATGGTGTCCTGTACCATGTTCTGCTGTCTGATGGTGTCCTGTACGATGTTCTGCTGTCTGATGGTGTCCTGCACAATGTTCTGCTGTCTGATGGTGTCCTGTACCATGTTCTGCTCTCTGATGGTGTCCTGTACCATGTTCTGCTGTCTGATGGTGTCCTGTACAATGTTCTGCTGCCTGATGGTGTCCTTTACAATGTTCTGCTGCCTGATTATGTCCTGTACAATGTTCTGCTACCTGATGGTGTCCTGTACCATGTTCTGCTGTCTGATTGTGTCCTGTACAATGTTCTGCTGTCTGATGGTGTCCTGCACAATGTTCTGCTGTCTGATGGTGTCTGTACCATGTTCTGCTGCCTGATGGTGTTGTGTACAATGTTCTGCTCTCTGATGGTGTTGTGTACAATGTTCTGCTGTCTGATGGTGTCCTGTACAATGTTCTGCTGCCTGATGATGTCCTGTACAATGTTCTGCTGCCTGATGGTGTTGTGTACAATGTTCTGTCTGATGGTGTCCTGTACAATGTTCTGCTGTCTGATGGTGTCCTGCACAATGTTCTGCTGTCTGATGGTGTCTGTACCATGTTCTGCTGCCTGATGGTGTTGTGTACAATGTTCTGTCTGATAGTGTCCTGTACCATGTTCTGCTGTCTGATGGTGTCCTACACAATGTTCTGCTGTCTGATGGTGTCCTGTACCATGTTCTGCTGTCTGATGGTGTCCTGTACCATGTTCTGCTGTCTGATGGTGTCCTGTACAATGTTCTGCTGTTTGATGGTGTCCTGCACAATGTTCTGCTGTCTGATGGTGTCTGTACCATGTTCTGCTGTCTGATAGTGTCCTGTACCATGTTCTGTCTGATGGTGTCCTGTAAGATGTTCTGCTCTCTGATAGTGTCCTGCACAATGTTCTGCTGTCTGATGGTGTCCTGCACAATGTTCTGCTGTCTGATGGTGTCTGTACCATGTTCTGCTGCCTGATGGTGTCCTGTACCATGTTCTGCTGTCTGATGGTGTCCTGTACCATGTTCAGCTGTCTGATGGTGTCCTGTACCATGTTCTGCTGTCTGATGGTGTCCTGTACCATGTTCTGCTGTCTGATGGTGTCCTGTAAAATGTTCTGCTGTCTGATGGTGTCCTGTACCATGTTCTGCTGTCTGATGGTGTGTACCATGTTCTGCTGTCTGATGGTGTCCTGTACAATGTTCTGCTGCCTGATGGTGTCCTGTACCATGTTCTGCTGTCTGATGGTGTCTGTACCATGTTCTGCTGCCTGATGGTGTTGTGTACAATGTTCTGTCTGATGGTGTCCTGTAAAATGTTCTGCTGCCTGATGGTGTCCTGCACAATGTTCTGCTGTCTGATGGTGTCCTGTACCATGTTCTGCTGTCTGATGGTGTCCTGTACCATGTTCTGCTGTCTGACAGTGTCCTGTACAATGTTCTGCTGTCTGATGGTGTCCTGTACCATGTTCTGCTGTCTGATGGTGTCCTGTACCATGTTCAGCTGTCTCATGGTGTCCTGTACCATGTTCTGCTGTCTGATGGTGTCCTGTACCATGTTCTGCTGTCTGATGGTGTCCTGTAAAATGTTCTGCTGTCTGATGGTGTCCTGTACCATGTTCTGCTGTCTGATGGTGTCCTGTACCATGTTCTGCTGTCTGATGGTGTCCTGTAAAATGTTCTGCTGTCTGATGGTGTCCTGTACCATGTTCTGCTGTCTGATGGTGTGTACCATGTTCTGCTGTCTGATGGTGTCCTGTACAATGTTCTGCTGCCTGATGGTGTCCTGTACCATGTTCTGCTGTCTGATGGTGTCTGTACCATGTTCTGCTGCCTGATGGTGTTGTGTACTATGTTCTGTCTGATGGTGTCCTGTAAAATGTTCTGCTGCCTGATGGTGTCCTGCACAATGTTCTGCTGTCTGATGGTGTCCTGTACCATGTTCTGCTGTCTGATGGTGTCCTGTACCATGTTCTGCTGTCTGATAGTGTCCTGTACAATGTTCTGCTGTCTGATGGTGTCCTGCACAATGTTCTGCTGTCTGATGGTGTCTGTACCATGTTCTGCTGCCTGATGGTGTCCTGTACCATGTTCTGCTGTCTGATGGTGTTGTGTACAATGTTCTGCTGTCTGATGGTGTCCTGCACAATGTTCTGCTGTCTGATGGTGTCCTGCACAATGTTCTGCTGTCTGATGGTGTTGTGTACCATGTTCTACTGTCTGATGGTGTCCTTCACAATGTTCTGTCTGATGGTGTCCTGTACAATGTTCTGCTGTCTGATGGTGTCCTGTACAATGTTCTGTCTGATGGTGTCCTGTACCATGTTCTGTCTGATGGTGTCCTGTACAATGTTCTGCTGCCTGATGGTGTCCTGTACCATGTTCTGCTGTCTGATGGTGTTGTGTACAATGTTCTGCTGTCTGATGGTGTCCTGCACAATGTTCTGCTGTCTGATGGTGTTGTGTACCATGTTCTGTCTGATGGTGTCCTGTACCATGTTCTGCTGCCTGATGGTGTCCTGTACCATGTTCTGCTGTCTGATGGTGTTGTGTACCATGTTCTGCTGTCTGATAGTGTCCTGCACAATGTTCTGCTGTCTGATGGTGTCCTGTACCATGTTCTGCTGTCTGATAGTGTCCTGTACAATGTTCTGCTTTGTTTCTAGCTGCTGTCTGTGAGTCTGAGGATGCACAACCTGGAGGTGGAGGTGCGGGATTGCAGACATCACACCAAGCACCTGCAGAAGCTGATACGCTCGCAGGAGAAGGAAACAACCGCCACCGACCGGTAGGTGTACACGCAATAGTAATAATCATAATAAATGATAATTTTGTTATTTCTATAGCATGTATAGTGCTATTCCTCATATCTCATGCCCACAGCACACTCACTTACAACCCTGGTCGACTATCAATGTGCAACATGCATTCTTAGCTACCTGGGGAGTGTACAACCCACGTTGCCTGTTAGGCAGTAGAAGGCAGTATACACATACACACAGGGTAAGAGCTGTCCATGCCAAACCGGATGTTGGTATTGTACCACCAAAAGTAAAGTAAGAAACATTGAACTGAACTGAGTGTCGTATATAAATAATGATTGTGGTCAGGAAGCCCTTCGGTCCATGATATAAGTTGGATCTAGTTCAAATTATTATGTAAAAGGGCTAAGAACCTGCCTAGACCATGCCCCATGTGCTTGGGCGAAATCACAATTTTTATTGTAAAGTCATTGCAGTCGTTACCTACCAACATCCGGTTCGACATGGACAGCGCTCACCCCCTTGTGATATATGTCCATGCCTTGAGGACCGCCGGTCACTATGCAGGGTTTGACATGGACAGCGCTCACCCCGTGTGACATATGTCCATGCCTTGAGGACCGCTGGTCACTTAGCAGGGTTTGACATGGACAGCGCTCACCCCGTGTGACATATGTCCATGCCTTGAGGACCGCTGGTCACTATGCAGGGTTTGACATAGACAGTGCTTATCTCCTGTGACATGTGTCCATGCCTTGAGGACTGCTGGTCACTATGCAGGGTTTGACATGGACAGTGCTTATCTCCTGTGACATATGTCCATGCCTTGAGGACCGCCGGTCACTATGCAGGGTTTGACATGGACAGCGCTCACCCCGTGTGACATATGTCCATGCCTTGAGGACCGCTGGTCACTTAGCAGGGTTTGACATGGACAGTGCTTATCTCCTGTGACATGTGTCCATGCCTTGAGGACTGCTGGTCACTATGCAGGGTTTGACATGGACAGTGCTTATCTCCTGTGACATATGTCCATGCCTTGAGGACCGCTGGTCACTTAGCAGGGTTTGACATGGACAGTGCTTATCTCCTGTGACATATGTCCATGCCTTGTGGACCGCTGGTCACTTAGCAGGGATTGACATGGACAGTGCTTATCTCCTGTGACATGTGTCCATGCCTTGAGGACTGCTGGTCACTATGCAGGGTTTGACATGGACAGTGCTTATCTCCTGTGACATATGTCCATGCCTTGACGACCGCTGGTCACTTTGCAGTTTTTCAACAGGCATGAATTAATTCTCTCTGAAGCACAGATTTGACAGGCAATCTGAGCCCTCAAATAACTGGTCCAGCACTAACAGTAACATACCATCAAGACATTCAGAACAAACAACCCAACAGCCTCTGTAAACCCCCCCCCCCCCCCCGTGTATCTGAGGTCTCCATGATGTTATTCATAATACTTGTCTCAATGTTATGTTTCTCCCATCTAGACTGGTTGCAAACCTGCTTGCTCTCGTACGCAAGCAACACTTTATCCTGAAGGGTCACAACCTTGCGACCTCTGACCTCCTGGAGGAGTTTGATGTGATATCTCAGTCCGTGGATGGTCGAGAGGTGACATGGGAGGATGAAACGGCCGGTGATGGTACCGGTGTTCCCATCAACGACATCATCTCCCTCCCGCTGCTCCCATCGGTGTTAGACGCGGGTGAGTCAGCACAGTCCACGATGTTACAGTACGAGGAGAAAAGCATTAACTGTATTGCAGTATGGTACAATCTCATTAAAATCAGATCTTAGTTCTCGCTACCGCTAAACAAAGATCTTAGGACATCACATTACGGGTCACATCAGACCGACCTTGCGCGAACTTTGACCGGTGAATGGAATGACGAATCAGAAAGCAGCCTTGTGCTTTACAGCACTAATTTCAAATTGGCGTCTATGCTTCGAAACATATTTAGAAAAATTCTCGATTACAAATTTGAAACCTGAACAAAAGAACATTCTGGAATAGCTAATAGATGGGCTCGATTTTATGGATTCAGTCATTAAACCCGTAACTATCGTTCAGAATAAAGTTTTCGAGGTTGCATGATAAGAAATCACATTGGTCGGATGAAAGGTCGTTCTTACGTGACCCGTAATGGGATGTCTTCAGATCTTTGTTTAGCGATAGCGAGAACTAAGGTCTGATTTAAATGAGATTGAGAATAGTATCTCTCCCAACTCCCAACTTGTCACCTCTTGAGGAGAGGGGTGAAACGATACATCGGTGCACTGGTGCATCGTGAGTATCATGCAATGATACGATACACGTTATGCTATTTTCTCTATCGATACAAGATGATACACTTGTTAAAATATAACTTGTTTAATTACCCCCTAACCCATCCCAGATTTTTAAAAGTCTAATATTGCAACATGTGATATTTACTTTTCAAGTTCACTACTAAAATAGGGGCTATGAACATGAATCTACAGGTAGCTTTTTTATTACGTATTGTATCTTGAACTGTGCATCATGATATGTATTGTATCCTGAACTATGTATCATGATATGTATTGTATCATGAACTATGTATCATGAAATGTATAGGATTGTGAACTATGTATCATGATATGTATAGGATTGTGAACTATGTATCATGATATGTATTGTATCATGAACTATGTATCATGATATGTATAGGATTGTGAACTATGTATCATGATATGTATAGGATTGTGAACTATGTATCATGATATGTATAGGATTGTGAACTATGTATCATGATATGTATTGTATCATGAACTATGTATCATGATATGTATTGTATCATGAACTATGTATCATGATATGTATTGTATCCTGAACTATGTATCATGATATGTATTGTATCATGAACTATGTATCATGATATGTATAGGATTGTGAACTATGTATCATGATATGTATAGGATTGTGAACTATGTATCATGATATGTATATGATTGTGAACTATGTATCATGATATGTATAGGATTGTGAACTATGTATCATGATATGTATAGGATTGTGAACTATGTATCATGATATGTATAGGATTGTGAACTATGTATCATGATATGTATAGGATTGTGAACTATGTATCATGATATGTATAGGATTGTGAACTATGTATCATGATATGTATAGGATTGTGAACTATGTATCATGATATGTATAGGATTGTGAACTATGTATCATGATATGTATTGTATCATGAACTATGTATCATGATATGTATAGGATTGTGAACTATGTATCATGATATGTATTGTATCATGAACTATGTATCGTGATATGTATAGGATTGTGAACTATGTATCATGATATGTATAGGATTGTGAACTATGTATCATGATATGTATAGGATTGTGAACTATGTATCATGATATGTATTGTATCATGAACTATGTATCATGATATGTATAGGATTGTGAACTATGTATCATGATATGTATTGTATCATGAACTATGTATCATGATATGTATAGGATTGTGAACTATGTATCATGATATGTATTGTATCCTGAACTATGTATCATGATATGAATAGGATTGTGAACTATGTATCATGATATGTATTGTATCATGAACTATGTATCATGATATGTATTGTATCATGAACTGTGTATCATGATATGTATAGGATTGTGAACTATGTATCATGATATGTATAGGATTGTGAACTATGTATCATGATATGTATTGTATCCTGAACTATGTATCATGATATGTATAGGATTGTGAACTGTGTATCATGATATGTATAGGATTGTGAACTATGTATCATGATATGTATAGGATTGTGAACTATGTATCATGATATGTATTGTATCATGAACTATGTATCATGATATGTATTGTATCATGAACTATGTATCATGATATGTATAGGATTGTGAACTATGTATCATGATATGTATTGTATCATGAAATATGTATCATGATATGTATAGGATTGTGAACTATGTATCATGATATGTATTGTATCCTGAACTATGTATCATGATATGTATAGGATTGTGAACTGTGTATCATGATATGTATAGGATTGTGAACTATGTATCATGATATGTATAGGATTGTGAACTATGTATCATGATATGTATTGTATCATGAACTATGTATCATGATATGTATTGTATCATGAACTATGTATCATGATATGTATAGGATTGTGAACTATGTATCATGATATGTATTGTATCATGAACTATGTATCATGATATGTATAGGATTGTGAACTATGCATCATGATATGTATTGTATCATGAACTATGTATCATGATATGTATAGGATTGTGAACTGTGTATCATGATATGTATAGGATTGTGAACTATGTATCATGATATGTATAGGATTGTGAACTATGTATCATGATATGTATTGTATCATGAACTATGTATCATGATATGTATAGGATTGTGAACTATGTATCATGATATGTATAGGATTGTGAACTATGTATCATGATATGTATAGGATTGTGAACTATGTATCATGATATGTATTGTATCATGAACTATGTATCATGATATGTATAGGATTGTGAACTATGTATCATGATATGTATTGTATCATGAAATATGTATCATGATATGTATAGGATTGTGAACTATGTATCATGATATGTATTGTATCATGAACTATGTATCATGATATGTATAGGATTGTGAACTATGTATCATGATATGTATTGTATCATGAACTATGTATCATGATATGTATAGGATTGTGAACTATGTATCATGATATGTATAGGATTGTGAACTATGTATCATGATATGTATTGTATCATGAACTATGTATCGTGATATGTATTGTAAAATGAACTATGTATCATGATATGTATAGGATTGTGAACTATGTATCATGATATGTATTGTAAAATGAACTATGTATCGTGACCTTGCTTGTCACATCATGAATTGTATGTTAATAACACAGCTGGGTTTTTTTATCTTTGGTCCTATTTTACCATCCTCTTGCTTCAGATTGCCCTGGCAGTCACCCGGGACACAGACACGGGGGACACAGACACACGTCGGGAGAGGCAGGCAAGTCAGGGGAACTGGCCAACAGTGGTGGGTGCATGTACCTGCATGTCTACCTGGAGTACAACTATAGTGTCACAGGGTGCTATGTCCTTGTAGTGTCACAGGGTGCTATGTCCTTGTAGTGTCACAGGGTGCTATGTGCTTGTAGTTGTAGTGTCACAGGGTACTATGTCCTTGTAGTGTCACAGGGTGCTTTGTCCTTGTAGCGTCACAGGGTGCTATGTCCTTGTAGTGTTACAGGGTGCTTTGTCCTTGTAGTTGTAGTGTCACAGGGTGCTATGTCCTTGTAGCGTCACAGGGTGCTATGTCCTTGTAGTGTCACAGGGTGCTATGTCCTTGTAGTTGTAGTGTCACAGGGTACTATGTCCTTGTAGTGTCACAGGGTGCAATGTCCTTGTAGTGTCACAGGGTGCAATGTCCTTGTAGTGTCACAGGGTGCTATGTCCTTGTAGTGCGACAGGGTGCTATGTCCTTGTAGTGTCACAGGGTGCTATGTCCTTGTAGTGCGACAGGGTGCTATGTCCTTGTAGTGTCACAGGGTGCAATGTCCTTGTAGTGCGACAGGGTGCTATGTCCTTGTAGTGTCACAGGGTGCTATGTCCTTGTAGTTGTAGTGTCACAGGGTGCTATGTCCTTGTAGTGTCACAGGGTGCTTTGTCCTTGTAGTGTCACAGGGTGCTATGTCCTTGTAGTGTCACAGGGTGCTATGTCCTTAGTGTCATGGGGTGCTATGTTCCTACAGTGACATTGGTGCTGTGTCCCTGCAGTGTCATGGGGTGCTTTGTCCCTACAGCGCATGGGGAGCTATTTCCTTGTAGAGTCACATTGTGCTATGTCCCTACAGTGTCACGGGGTGTTATGTCGTTGTAGTGCCACAAGGTGCTATGTCCTTGTAGTGTCACTGGGTGCTATGTCCTTGTAGTGTCACAGGGTGCTATGTCCTTCTAGTGTCACGGGGTGCTATGTCCCTACAATGTCACAGGGTGTTATGTGGTTGTAGTGTCACGGGGTGCTACTTCCTTGTAGTGTCACTGGATGCTATGCCCCTACAATGTCACAAGTAGCTATGTTCCTATGTCCCTTGGGGTGCTATGTTTTATTGTGTCACATGGTGCTGGGGTCCGTTTAGTTTATTGAGGCTTTGTGAAAGTCCTGTTTCCATGTAAAACAGCTGGTGTTACATCCTTCTCTCTGTGTATTGCAGGGGGAGCCCAGAGGGTGATGTCTGGCCAGTCTACAGTGAGCACAGCAGCAGCAGCAGCCCGAGTGGTTGACGGGCCCCCACACTGTGCTCCTGGCTCTCTACCTTCACATCTCTCACTCACTACAGAGGCTGACCCCAGCATGACCTCGCAGTCTGTCAATGCTGGTCACACTCCCGCATTTAAGAAAATGGCCACTCTGCATACAGACGGCAGTGCACCTCCATCAGCATCAGGGCAGTGGCAGCGACTGAATGATACCTTCGCCCGGAACCCGGTCACAGGGCCTACTGAAGAACAGGGTGCGCCCAGTTCCCCAACTGCTTCTGTCAACTCCGACAACATGGATGGAACGTTCACACTGGAACCTTCACACATACCCAGCCTTGTGCAGTCAGATGTGTGTGCTGCAAGGTCAGAAGCTGTTTCTTCCTCAAAACCTAGTCTAATGTCTAGCTTGCAGCCATCACAGATATCCCCTGGAACATCGTATGTGCCGAAGATTGACTTTGAGTATGTGTGTCAGAGCCCACTGAGTCGGAGTACTGTGGTCAGGCAGACTGTGGACTCGCTGGACCAGAGCAGCCCCTTCCGGAGGACATCGTGTCTCCCAAGGAAACCCTCCCCTGTCCCCACCCTCTGTGCATCCCCCATCCCCGTGCCCCCATCTGTGCAGGCCTATCTGAGCTCCCAACCCTTGGGGCCGTCAGAGCCTCAGGTCAGTGCTGTTCTACAGACACAGGGCTCCACTCAGTGTAACACGGCCACAAGGAGTAACCCTGTCAATCTGAAAGGTTCCAGCACAATAACAAAATGTCAGACCAATCTTTATGGTTCAGCCACGATCACCAAATCCCAGGTGTGCCTCAGTGGCTCCAGCACGGTGACCAAGAGTACCCCGGGCCAACACGTGGACAAGGAAAACGAAGATCACAGGAAGAACAGTGTGGTCCGGTCCATCACATTCGGTGGGGAGTGCCAGCAGACCCCAGACAGGCCGGAGATGAAGAGTTATGCTGATGTGCTGAAGACTCCATCACCGGTGAGGCTGAGGCTGAAGACCCTTGACAGCAACACACCTGTGTCGTCACCATACCTCCCTAGTGCCAGGTGAGCTATGTTAGTTGTCATTAATACATCATTGTCTTCCTCTTGACCTCCAATTGAAAGGCAAGTTAAGTTGTCATTAACACGCCTATACCAGCTCATTGCCAGGTGAGCTATGTTGTTTGTCATTAATATACCCGTGTTTCTGTACCAGACACTGGCCAGGTGAACTATATTTTGTGACATTAATACACGTCTCTCCGCAGCAGCTAATAAGCAGGTAAGCTATACACGCTGTCTCACAGCTGATTGTCAGGTGAGCTATGTCATTTGTCATTAACACAACTGCTCTGTGCAATCCGATTGCCAGGTAAGCTATTTTGGTTGTCATTAATATGTCTGTCCCCGTACCAGTCGATTGCCAGGTGAGCTATGTTGATTTTCATTGACACACCAGGGGCCCGTTCCACAAAGCGTTCGTAGCGCTAAGATGATCGTAACTCCCATTCTTTAGCATAGGCTTACGACAGTCGTAGCTCTAAGATCGCTTTGTGGAACGGGGCCCTGTATCCATAATTTCATTGAGTTAATGAGAAGACAGTGTGGATGATCAACTTCATTATCACATTCCACCACCATTATGAATACAGCTGTGTTCATTCCTCCACACACTCACTGACCCCTCATTCCCTTGATTTGTTCCCCCAGTTGCAGAAGCGTGCCAGGGTACATTCCGCCAGAGAGTGGGGTGTACAAGGCAACACACAAGTCTGAGGAAACGGCTCGGAACCTAAGTCAGTTTGGTCTGCCGTCAGTGGCCAACAGGTCTGCTCCAAGTAAGTATTATTTTTTCTTTTTCGGTTGTTTAATTCTGCACTCCGCAATATTCCAGCTATATGACTGTGGTCTGGGCCAGACAATCAAGTAACTGACATCACGAGCATCTATCCACGCAATTGGGATACGATGACATGCTTCAACCATGTCAGCGAGTCTGACCACCCGATCCCATTAGTTGCCTCTTACGACATGCATGCATTGCTGAAGACCTATTCTACTGTGGATCTTCATGGGTCAGTAAGTAGGAGGGAAGCATTGTGTTGACAGATAGAATTGAACATGCATGAGGAACTAGCTAGTATTGATATAGTGTCTCTCCAGCATTGAGTATGTCGAGTATCACTGTGTGTCTACATGTCAGTATACCCCTGGTTCTACAGGACTGTCCAAGCCCAGCTACATGAGGCCCACGAAGGCTGCCACTCAGAGGACTCGTCACCTGTTCGGCCGTGTGAAGGAGGAAGCCCCCCATTCTACCGCCGCCCCTCCACGTAGAGTGGCTGCCCCGGACTCCCACATGCAGTCAACTACAGCCAACAAGTCGCTGTAAGTAAACGTGTAACACCAGCAGTTGCCCCTATCCTTTCTTTTGTTTGCAGGACATTGTGTTTTTTCGATCACATGACAGAAAGTCTAGTGAGCTTACCTCATGGCTTGTTTGTCAGTCCTCCATCGTAAACCTCATCTCCTCAGAGAACACTGGACCGATGAAGCTGAAACTTCACATACTTCTGTTCAGGGGTTCAAATCAGATTTTCTATTGATGGACATTGTAAGGAAATTTTGTAGGTGTAGTCAGTATTGGGGCTGAACATACTGGTTGTGGGATATTCTAAGTTGTGACTTCGATTTGATCTCTGCACTACTGGAATCTAGGGCTTCTAGGCCACTTACCTGGCCATTTGTTGTCAGAGTGAAATGGAATGTGGTTTTTAGTGTTGTTTTTTTTGTGATATTATCAATGTTGACCTCTATTTGATCTTTGCACTTTAACCATGCTCCAAAATTCTCTGAAAATGCACCCACTGTAACCATCCTTTCCTCAGAAACCAGTGAATTGCGAAGCGTGTGTCACTATAGCAACAAGATCTGCAGTCAAATACTATTTGCAGGTTACACTGATGTTGTGAATTTTAATCCCAGACTTGCCCTGATACTTTGTCTATCAACAGACGTTGATGGGTTTCACTGAGGTATCAATGGGTTTCACCGAGGCGTTGATGTGTAAGATCTCCATCATGACACTTGTATCCACATTAATCTGTCATGCGGAGTTCTAACTGAAATCTAACTGAAATCTAACTGAAATAGTGTTAAAAGCAGAGTTAAACCCCCGTCAGTAACTACAGTGACGTTTTCTATCTGTTGGCAGGTCCCGGATGAGGAGCAAGTCCATGTCCAGTCTCAGTGGGCGTGGCAGGTGGCAGCACTAGCTGCATGACACCAGCATCAGAGGACCGACCGACATCCATCAAGATTAACTTATCTTTCACTTCAGTGTCATTTCACTTCATTGTATCACGTCTGTATCATATCACTGTTATGTGTGTATCATGTGTATCAGTTGACTATTTGTCTTTGTCATCATGGAATCGCTTGTATCAGTGAGGTGATGGGCAGATTGCAATATCCAGTAGATGTCACCTTTCATTCTTTCACAGGTCCCTTTTCATTTCCTGCGGATTATATTAACAGTAACTCAACGACATCTCGGAAATTCCTGTTTGTAGTATCACAAAATCACTTCAGTTCCAGTATAATACACAATATGGCTGAAATATTGCCGATGTGATGTAAAGCATTAACTCACTCCAGTACAATAACAGTGATCCGTGAAAGAATAGGTCTTCTGCAACCCATGCTTGCCATGAAAGGCGACTAACGGGATCAGGTGGTCAGGCTCGCTGAATTGGTTTATGCATGGATCAATGCTTATGATTTCAAACACTGGATTGACTGGTCTTGCCTCGTTTATTTATAGACTGACGTCATACAGCTGGAATATTGCTGAGAGCGGCGTTAAACAACAAACAAACAGCAGAGTGTTGTCGGTTATGAGATTCCATAATGGATGTGAAGTGTTGTCGTATCCCTGGATGTAGGTTCTTGCTTCATCAGAGAGGCTCAACAGCATGCCACTGGGTGTGGCCGGCCATGTGTCCTGCACGATCTCATGTCTCACGGACACCTGTCAGTTGCTCAGCCTTCACAGATCTCTGTACCTGTTCATTCCTTGTGTAAATACTAAAATACGTGCACTTAGAATTATGTGCGCTTTGAACAACAGAAGTAGCTGTGAATAGCTGCAATACTGAGGATGTGTCGTCGAACCACACTCACACAACAGAAGGCTCAGAGTGGGTCATACCTTTGTCTCAAGCTGAAATTTATGTTGTTTTTTTATATATATATATTTTGTTTTTTTGAAATATCAACTCAGACAGTAAGAATGTGTGAATGTATGTGACGAGTAAACTGTGACAAGGTGAAGGTCTTTAGTGGAATCTGGATATTTAATGAAGCAGCTTCTGATTATTTATTAGTTTTGCATGGTAACCAACTGTCATTTTATTAGACAGAAAGGTCATTCAATATCCTGTATATTATCTACAACTCTTCTTAAACTGTTTCACAGCCTTTTGCAATGTATTCCACTCCCTGTGTACATTTAGGAGAAGGAGTGAGTGAGTGAGGTTTTACGCCGCTTTTAGCAATATTCCAGCAATATCACGGCGGGGGACACCATTTAGGTGAAGGGAGACCCTGATTATTGTGCCTGAGGATTACCAGGACTCCCCAGCTATTGACTTGCATGTCAAAATGTGCTTGCATCACAAGTTTGCTAAAGGGTATTAGACCTACCTGCTGTTGCCTTAAAGAATAAATACAAACTATACAACCTTTGTGTTTGTCTTATGTTCTCCAAGTCTTAGAAGATGTACATAAGTCCACTCCAAAACATGGATCACAGACCGCACAGTATTTTGTTGATTGTTTAACGCAGCACTCAGCAATATTCCAGCTATACATGCATCAAGTAAGTTAGCGAGCCTGACTGGTCGACCCATCTGTAACATGATGTGATGCCACACATATGCGTGGATCCATTCAATATGAGACATGTTCAGCATAATTAAACACAAACTCCCTAAAGTAAGTAAAATGTTGGTTGTCACACAGCTGCAGCATCACATACAATAAGTGTAAGGCTTAGACTAACTGTACCTCCATCTCCCTATTGCACACCTGTTTACAGGTGTCTGTCTACTCATGCCATGTCTCCAGAAGCAGCTGATGACAACCAACTGTTTATTTCTCAGCCTCATCAATCAAAACCTTGGTACAGATGCTCAGTCATCGGTGTAAGCTGCATTATAACAACAAACAAAACACTTTCTAATCTGATATCCCTGAAGATCAGCAATTAGTTACCTGGAAAATACGACATTACACACACTTATCACCAACAAACAAACTTAAATAACAACACAGCATCAATGGCAAACTTTGGTCATAAATTTACAATACATTTACAGCAAAGAAGAAGTCCTGAACATCTTCCCAAGGCAAGGGCATTATAAAAGTCCCATTTCCATCCTTGCCGAACAAGGCTGAAATTTCTAGGCTTGATTGTAGTGAAAATTACGAGCCATGTCCCTCCTCTTACATCACTTGAATTTGCTTCAAACAAAATGGTGGTGTCTGTCAAGACGATCTGATCGCTAATCAAGATCTATATTGTAATATAACAGGCCTTACCCGGCTAAGAGCATCAAATCACTTGAGCACCTTGATTACAAACATGAAAAGATTTGCAAATCCTTCAGTAGGCCGAAATCTACCAGTTGTAATCCATGTTGTTTACGAACCAGATGTCTAGTTTGTTACACAATTTTGATTGGCCTAAATGTAACCCCAGAATTCCAGCCTAGTTCAGCAAGGGTGGAAGCTGGACTTTCATAGTCAGTTAACTAACTCCCTTGACTCAGGAAGATGAAGTCCAGATGATGTATTGAGGATATTATGAGATTAGTTTTACGGTGGTCTTGAGCGTCGGACAGATGGTTGTATCTAAACACTCCAGAAAAGTCGTGTCTGTTGATTCATCAAACAGACACACAGACAGACAATGCATCTGGGTCGTCTAGTTGGTGTCGGATGAGTCTGATGATGAATCAGTTTCAGAACTTGAGTCAGCCACGGATATGTCCCCCACTGATCGCTTCTGGTGTTTGACCAGGCCAATGGTTGACCTTGACCTGTGATTGGATGATGTGGAGGAATTGTGTGATAACCTTGACCCTGCTTCACGATGACTCACAGCCCCCGAAGACCGAGATTTGCTTCCTTTGCTTGATGAACTTGTGGGAGTCTTGATTGGAGGGATTCTGAAAACAGATACACAGGGACTATTAAAAATCATCACATTCTCGATAAAAACTTTCTAAATGAGACAACAGCTTGCTGAAAGCAAATCTTAAGAAAAAGACCTTCAACCTGTCCTCTCTTCATCATCATTCATCATTCAATAGTTCCTGGATAAAACCTTATCTTTATACCTTATCGATCTGATATTTAAAGAAACATGCAGTTATGATACTAACATACACAACTTACCAGAAAGTTCACTTCAAGGCCTTAGTGTCTAAAACATGCATTTGCATTAACTACTGTGACTATTATAATATTGAATATTAAACTGGAAAATTAGATTTGGTTCTGAAACTCAGAGGATGGAAAGCTGAAGTAGACTCCTGTTTATCTTAACTTGGTCGTATTTGGGCAACATGTCCAAACATTCGGTGACAAACAGTGTGTTAGTTACATATTCACAGCATCTTGGGGTGAAGTAAATTCTTAGTGATTCTGCAGCAACATTCTGGGTAACCATGACAACACGTACAGCCAATATTTGTGTGAGTTTGGTTTAAAGCCGCTTTTAACAGTATTCCAGCTATATCACGTGTGTCAGCTTAATGTGGGAAACCCACGAGCACGGGTATGTGTTGACAAACCTAGAAACATAATTGGGGCAAACCAGGATTCGAACCCACAATCATAGGTTTCTGGCGTGCCCAAGGGATGTAACTGCACAGCGAATCCCGGTGCCTTAAATGCCTGGGCCACCCATGCCCCCGTCAATATTGGAGGTTGAGGGTTAAATTCTGTAAGGTCTGAAACACTAGGTGCTGTCTCATCAAGTGGTGAGCTGTGAGTGAGTTGTATGATGAGTTGCTGAGATAGGGACTTGGTTAAAGTGTTACTCTACGTATTGTTCACAATGTGCTGTATGATAACCTTGATATCCCACAGGATTCAAAATGAAATGAAACTGAGGTCAGCCTTGTCACATGTCCTATACTCTTATAAGCTTCTGACCAGCACTTGGCCAGACTCGGGGCTGGGAAGAGTCCAAATTTACTACCCAGGGTACCCACTCCCCTATTACACGGTCTCTAGAGTAGGTAGAAAATGTCCGACTGGAAAGAGTTTGACTGCAGCCCTGGCAAAATGTATTTCGAAGCACATATAAATCATATCTGATTATGTATACGCTGAAGTTGACTGAAGCTTTATCATCATTCAAACATATAAAAGTCAGAAAGAATGGGTGCATAGTCAGAATATTAGTGACTTGTAGTTTAGCCATGGAGTTCTACATAATTTTTGTCATTAAACAGAATGTGACTAACCACGCACCTTGTCCTGTGGGTACCCGGGTCCTTCTCAGTACCCACCTGATCCGAGTACCCAAGTTACCTGCCCAGCCCTACCTGACACTAACATTATCATTATCAATCCAGCCCCTGAATACAATATGTACCAGTTTGCTTCTTCCTGATTTCTGGATGTGTTTGTGATATATACTGATGCAAATAAATAAGGGAACACTTAGTTTAAGGCACAGTGACATGATATGCTATCATTGGTTTTTGTCTGCCAAATAAAAGTTGGAAACAATGCACACAAACACAACTCAACATCTGATTCTGACATTTGTGTGTGAGCTATTTCAAATGTACTGATGGTAAAGTTTATTTCCCTACATTTTTCACTGTTCCCTTATTTGTTTCCATCAGTATATTGTCTACAGTTCTACACAATAGCGACTCTGTGACCTTGGTGACCCTGTGACCTTGGTGACCTCCGTGAGGCTACAGAGCAGGAAGGAGCTCCTGCATGTAGCATTGGAACATAAGCAAGGAGTAGATGGAGATGCTGCATGTAGCATTGGAACATAAGCAGGGAGTAGATGGAGATGCTGCATGTAGCATAGGAACATAAGCAAGGAGTAGATGGAGATGCTGCATGTAGCATTGGAACATAAGCAAGGAGTAGATGGAGATGCTGCATGTAGCATAGGAACATAAGCAAGGAGTAGATGGAGATGCTGCATGTAGCATTGGAACATAAGCAAGGAGTAGATGGAGATGCTGCATGTAGCATTGGAACATAAGCAAGGAGTAGATGGAGATGCTGCATGTAGCATTGGAACATAAGCAAGGAGCAGATGGAGATGCTGCATGTAGTATTGGAACATAAGCAAGGAGTAGATGGAGATGCTGCATGTAGCATTGGAACATAAGCAAGGAGTAGATGGAGATGCTGCATGTAGCATTGGAACATAAGCAAGGAGCAGATGGAGATGCTGCATGTAGCATAGGAACATAAGCAGGGAGTAGATGGAGATGCTGCTGTTGCTCCTCCACATCAACTGGTTGCCTGAACTGGAGGGTTGCACGCCTTGCAGTATGAGATGTTTCTTTGTTTATTTGTTGTTTAATGCCGCACTCAGCAATATTCCAGCTATATGACAACGGTCTGTAAATAATCAAGTCTGGACCAGACAATCCAGTGATTGACATCGTGAGCATCGTTCCACGCAATTGGGATGCGATGACATGCATCAACCAAGTCAGCGATCCTGACCACCTGATCCTGTAAGTCGCCTCTTACGACAAGCATGGGTTGCTGAAGACCTGTTCTATCCCGGATCTTCATTGGTTCAGTATGAGATGGATTTACTAACATCAATGAATGTGAGAAGCAAAGAAACAAACCGCATACTGGGAAGAAAGAATAACTACAACATCAACACAGTGCTCTGCACTTTTCTGAAAATATCATGGAAATGTTTTTAAAAATGTAATAGTTTCACAAATGTTCTTACAATAAAGTTTCCTTACTGATTACTAGAATAATGAATAGAAATGTGACTAGATATATTTTCTAGAGGTTGACATCTTTGGTTCGACACGGCTAGTATACAGTGTGGCTTGATGAATGAGTTAGATTCTAACTGTTTTTGGACTTGTTGTGACCCTGCTGAGGCTCCCCCTGCTGAGGCTCATGCTCAGACTAACAGTCCTGGGATCGACCCGGTCACAGTCACTTACATCATCAACAGACGTGGGCATCTTGTCAGCTACAACTTGTTACACTAAGTACTACAACTATGGTGACAAGTTAGTGCTGGAGTGTAAGCTCACTAAATAAACAGCTACAAATATCTACAACTTACCTCAGCGACAACAACAACAGCAGTAAAACTTGGGGGAGGCAACATCCATGTGACCTTTGTCAGGGTCTGCTGTTTTACCAAGTTACAACTAAACAGCTCAACTCTTGCTGAGCTGGGCTGAGCAAGTCGTTCTGACACCAAAATAGCATCAAGAACCTCCAGACCCCCTACATCCCACAGACTCCCTACATCCCCCATACCCCCTACATCCTCCAGACCCCTACATCCTCCAGACCCCCACATCCCCCATACCCCCTACATCCCCCAGACCCCTACATCCTCCAGACCCCCTACATCCCCCAGACCCCTACATCCCCCAGATCCCTACAACCCCCAGAATCTCTACATCCTCCAGACCCTATATCCTCCAGACCCCCTACATCCTCCAGATCCCTACATCCTCCAGACCCCTACATCCTCCAGACCCCTACATCCCCCAGATCCCTACAACCCCCAGAATCTCTACATCCTCCAGACCCCTACATCCCCCAGACCCCCTACATCCCCCAGACCCCTACATCCCCCAGATCCCTCCATCCCCCAGACCCCTACATCCCCCAGACCCCTACATCCTCCAGACCCCCTACATCCCCAGACCCCTCCATCCCCCAGACCCCTACATCCCCCAGACCCCTACATCCTCCAGACCCCTACATCCCCCAGACCCCCACATCCCCCAGACCCCTACATCCCCCAGACCCCTACATCCTCCAGACCCCCACATCCCCCAGACCCCTACATCCCCCAGAATCTCTACATCCTCCAGACCCCTACATCCCCCATACATCCTCCAGACCCCCACATCCCCCAGACCCCTACATCCCCCAGATCCCTACATCCCCCAGACTCCCTCCATCCTCCAGACCCCTACATCCTCCAGACCCCCTACATCCCCCAGACCCCTCCATCCCCCAGACCCCTACATCCCCCAGACCCCTACATCCTCCAGACCCCCTACATCCCCCAGACCCCTCCATCCCCCAGACCCCTACATCCCCCAGACCCCTACATCCTCCAGACCCCTACATCCCCCAGACCCCTACATCCCCCATACCCCCTACATCCCCCAGACCCCTACATCCCCCAGACCCCTACATCCTCCAGACCCCTCCATCCCCCATACCCCCTCCATCCTCCAGACCCCTACAACCTCCAGACCCCTCCATCCCCCAGACCCCTACATCCCCCAGACCCCTACATCCTCCAGACCCCTACATCCCCCAGACCCCTACATCCTCCAGACCCCTCCATCCTCCAGACCCCTCCATCCCCCAGACCCCTACATCCCCCAGACCCCTCCATCCCCCAGACCCCTCCATCCCCCAGACCCCTACATCCCCCAGACCCCTCCATCCCCCAGACCCCTACATCCCCCAGACCCCTACATCCCCCAGACCCCCTACATCCCCCAGACCCCTACATCCCCCAGACCCCCTACATCCCCCAGACACCTACATCCCCCAGACCCCTCCATCCCCCAGACCCCCTCCATCCCCCAGACCCCTACATCCCCCAGACCCCCTACATCCCCCAGACCCCTACATCCCCCAGACCCCCTCCATCCTCCAGACCCCTACATCCTCCAGACCCCCTACATCCCCCAGACCCCTACATCCCCCAGACCCCCTACATCCCCCAGACACCTACATCCCCCAGACCCCTCCATCCCCCAGACCCCTACATCCCCCAGACCCCCTACATCCCCCAGACCCCTACATCCCCCAGACCCCTACATCCCCCAGACCCCTCCATCCCCCAGACCCCCACATCCCCCAGACCCCTACATCCCCCAGATCCCTACATCCCCCAGACCCCTCCATCCCCCAGACTCCTACATCCTCCAGACCCCTACATCCCCCTACATCCTCCAGACCCCTACATCCCCCAGACCCCTCCATCCCCCAGACCCCCTACATCCTCCAGACCCCCTACATCCCCCACACTCCCTCCATCGTCCAGACACTGACACATCACAACACCAACACAACACATCACAACACCAACACGACACATCATAACACAAGGGTGGACATCTACTAGACAACATCAAGTATACCTATTCACCAGGGGGCGCTACTTGTTCATCACATACAGATCATACACAGGCATCCGACTGCAGCGAGGATGGAGAAACACGACATTGTTATACCACCAGTCTATATATACATAACATACTATAACAGACGTGCATACAAGACTCTAAAATTACATGACAGCAGTATATTAATGTTCACAGATAGAGGATATGTCCCACATGGACTGTAACAGATGTGTATACATATAGCATATTTCACCATGGGCTTTAACAGATGTGTATACACATAGCATATTTCACCATGGGCTGTAACAGATGTGTATACATATAGCATATTTCACCATGGGCTGTAACAGATGTGTATACATATAGCATATTTCACCATGGGCTGTAACAGATGTGTATACACATAGCATATTTCACCATGGGCTGTAACAGATGTGTATACATATAGCATATTTCACCATGGGCTGTAACAGATGTGTATACATATAGCATATTTCACCATGGGCTGTAACAGATGTGTATACATATAGCATATTTCACCATGGGCTGTAACAGATGTGTATACATATAGCATATTTCACCATGGGCTGTAACAGATGTGTATACATATAGCATATTTCTCCATGGGCTGTAACAGATGTGTATACATATAGCATATTTCACCATGGGCTGTAACAGATGTGTATACATATAGCATATTTCACCATGGGCTGTAACAGATGTGTATACATATAGCATATTTCACCATGGGCTGTAACAGATGTGTATACATATAGCATATTTCACCATGGGCTGTAACAGATGTGTATACATATAGCATATTTCACCATGGGCTGTAACAGAAGTGTATACATATAGCATATTTCACCATGGGCTGTAACAGATGTGTATACATATAGCATATTTCACCATGGGCTGTAACAGATGTGTATACATATAGCATATTTCACCATGGGCTGTAACAGATGTGTATACATATAGCATATTTCTCCATGGGCTGTAACAGATGTGTATACATATAGCATATTTCACCATGGGCTGTAACAGATGTGTATACATATAGCATATTTCACCATGGGCTGTAACAGATGTGTATACATATAGCATATTTCACCATGGGCTGTAACAGATGTGTATACAGTAAACAAACACGTTTTTTACCAACTGACTGATATAAAAAACTTAATGTTAGTCCCGGATATTTTTGTATATACAGTCAAGTCTCGTTAATCTGACTCTTGTTAATCCGACAATCTTTATCCGGCACGAATGATGGGAACCAATTAAATCAGTGCTATTTAGACCCGTTAATCCGACAGTCTCGCACTCCGACTCCGGCACACCAAATTTGCAACGAATTACCGAAATCACTCATCAATCAGTCTTGTTAATCCGACTCAGTGATCAGCGTACTACGTGGTCATCTGCCCGCGAGTACACAGCCAGTGTTTAGATGCGAGACAAGTCGGCTGGTAGCTGCATATTACAAAGCTGCAGAGGTAAACTTTGCTTAACAATTAACAATTAATGCTTTAAATAAAGAAAACAGGATTAATCACATGCTTAGATTACCTCAATCTCATTAAAATCAGAAACAAGTTCTCCCTATCGCTGAAGACATCCCATTACAGGTCACGTCAGAACAACCTTTCGCGAACTATAACCGACCAATGAAATGACTAACAACGTCAGCCACTTAGAAAGCAGCTCTCTTAAGCCTTGTGGTACCAGTTTCAAACTTGCGACTTCCATTCCAGACTATGCTTTATAAAGTATTTTGAATTAGTCATACAGTCTGTAACAGTTGTTTTGTGTTGAGCTTTAGAGGGTTGCATGATTACAAAACATATTCCGTTAACAATGTAACATAACAATATGAATATTTCCTTTTTATCTTTTTATTACGTGTTTGTATCCTTATCTATCGTGTGGTTGTCTGATTTTCTGTCACAAACGCTGATACTACTTAATTTCGTTATCCGACATACTCGTTTATCCAACATAATCATATGCAACCAACCATGTCGGATTAACAGAACTTAACTGCATATGCTCTATGCTGATAGTGAGTGAGTGAGTGAGGTTTTACGCCGCTTTTAGCAATATTCCAGCAATATCACGGTGGGGGACACCAGAAATGGGCTTCTCACATTGTATCCATGTCGGGAATCGAACCCGGGTCTTCGGTGTGACGAGCTAACACTTTAACCACTAGGCTACCCAACCACCCTCTATGCTGATAACCAAATATGGTTATAAGAACCTTTGTATTCGTTATAACCGTAGTCTACTGGGTGTATATAGAGCATGTACCTCCAAGGACTGCAGTTCGAGTCAAGTCATGAACGACAGTCAGAAATATTGCTACATAAAACCACAAAGTATAAACAAAACATAAGAATAAGTGAAATAAAATTATTAGCAGATATTCAAACATGGGGTTAGTTGTAATTAGTACAAATATAAGAATTACCTTGAAGAAAGAACTCATGCAAAAATATAAAAAAGAACAAAATATGATTTTATTCATGTTGATAAAGGTAGAACTAGTATGTACAAATCAAGACAGCATGTCCCAGGAACCCTCATGTCACCATGACATGTACACAGTGATGAGGTCAAGGAGAACGGGTGTTCAGATAATGGAACATGAACTATGTACTACATGCCGAGGGGCGGTGGGGATAGCCTAGTGGTTAAGGTGTTTGCTCGTCATGCCGAGGGTTCAATTCCCAACATGGGTACAATATGTGAAGCCCGTTCCTGGTGTCCCCCACCGTGATATTCCTGGTAAATTGTTAAAAGCGGCGTAAAACCATACTCACTCACTCACTCACTCACTACATGCCGAAACAGAAGCAGACAATTTAGGAGATAAACATACTGTGTTTTCAATAAAGAACTAAGTTACCTGTAGATTTAACCACGCTAAATTGTGAATTTGGAACCGAACACGCAGCGTGAGGTTTCAAATGTTAAATTTAGTGTATCAAACTCTATGGTGTTAGCAAACACATTGAGTGAAGTGGCATGGGATGAGTGGGTGAGCGAGTGAGGTTTGACGCCGCTTTTAGCAATATTCCAGCAATATCATGGCAGGGGACACCACAAATGGGCTTCACACATTGTACCCATGTCTGGAATCGAACCCAGGTTTTTGGCGTGACAAGCGAACGCTTTAACCTCTAGGCTACTTGACCGCCCCTGAAGTGGCATGGGTTGAGGCCAGGGTATTGTGTGGATTGTCAATTTGAACAACAGAATAACTGACAACAGCCTTACAAAGAATATGGAGCTGCATATGCTCAAGCAGTTTGTTTAGACCGTAATACTTTGCTTGCACATAGGACAGGCATTGAAAGCATCTAGCACGGCAACTTGGTAGGCTAACATGAGGTGGACGCCCCTAGCTAAAACTAAGCAAGCTGTGCAAAGCTTTTGTTCTACCCCATACGTCACCGTTGTGACGTCTTTCGCTCATTGTCACGCAAAAGATATGACATCCCAGTCAAATATAGAAAAGCACCCAATACAAGCTCTCTGTTGTCCCCAAAACTTAAAACATATTCTCTTTGTAGATTTCTATTGTGTTTTCTGCACACAATGTATTGCCACACATCCTTTGAATATTGTAGAAACAGCAAATTTGCCAAGGGGAAAATGTTGACACCTGCGATCAGCTATGTTGTTTCAGGGGCTAAGGAGAAGATATCGACACCTGTCATCAGCTATGTTGTTTCAGGGGCCAAGGGAAAGATATCGACACCTGTCATCAGCTATGTTGTTTCAGGGGCCAAGGGGAAGATATCGACAACTGCGATCAGCTATGTTGTTTCAGGGGCCAAGGGAAAGATATCGACAACTGCGATCAGCTATGTTGTTTCAGGGGCCAAGGGAAAGATATCGACACCTGCGATCAGCTATGTTGTTTCAGGGGCCAAGGGAAAGATATCGACACCTGTCATCAGCTATGTTGTTTCAGGGGCCAAGGGAAGATATCGACACCTGTCATCAGCTATGTTGTTTCAGGGGCCAAGGGGAAGATATCGACAACTGCGATCAGCTATGTTGTTTCAGGGGCCAAGGGAAAGATATCGACACCTGCGATCAGCTATGTTGTTTCAGGGGCCAAGGGAAAGATATCGACACCTGTCATCAGCTATGTTGTTTCAGGGGCCAAGGGGAAGATATCGACAACTGCGATCAGCTATGTTGTTTCAGGGGCCAAGGGAAAGATATCGACACCTGCGATCAGCTATGTTGTTTCAGGGGCCAAGGGAAAGATATCGACACCTGTCATCAGCTATGTTGTTTCAGGGGCCAAGGGGAAGATATCGACAACTGCGATCAGCTATGTTGTTTCAGGGGCCAAGGGAAAGATATCGACACCTGCGATCAGCTATGTTGTTTCAGGGGCCAAGGGAAAGATATCGACACCTGTCATCAGCTATGTTGTTTCAGGGGCTAAGGAGAAGATATCGACACCTGTCATCAGCTATGTTGTTTCAGGGGCCAAGGGAAGATATCGACACCTGTCATCAGCTATGTTGTTTCAGGGGCCAAGGGAAAGATATCGACACCTGTCATCAGCTATGTTGTTTCAGGGGCTAAGGAGAAGATATCGACACCTGTCATCAGCTATGTTGTTTCAGGGGCCAAGGGAAGATATCGACACCTGTCATCAGCTATGTTATTTCAGGGGCCAAGGGGAAGATATCGACACCTGTCATCAGCCTTGTTGTTTCAGGGGCCAAGGGGAAGATATCGACACCTGCGATCAGCTATGTTGTTTCAGGGGCCAAGGGAAAGATATCGACACCTGTCATCAGCTATGTTGTTTCAGGGGCCAAGGGGAAGATATCGACACCTGCGATCAGCTATGTTGTTTCAGGGGCCAAGGGAAAGATATCGACACCTGTCATCAGCTATGTTGTTTCAGGGGCTAAGGAGAAGATATCGACACCTGCGATCAGCTATGTTGTTTCAGGGGCCAAGGGAAAGATATCGACAACTGCGATCAGCTATGTTGTTTCAGGGGCCAAGGGAAAGATATTGACACCTGCGGTCAGCTATGTTGTTTCAGGGGCCAAGGGAAAGATATCGACACCTGTCATCAGCTATGTTGTTTCAGGGGCTAAGGAGAAGATATCGACACCTGTCATCAGCTATGTTGTTTCAGGGGCCAAGGGAAGATATCGACACCTGTCATCAGCTATGTTGTTTCAGGGGCCAAGGGGAAGATATCGACAACTGCGATCAGCTATGTTGTTTCAGGGGCCAAGGGAAAGATATCGACACCTGTCATCAGCTATGTTGTTTCAGGGGCCAAGGGAAAGATATCGACACCTGTCATCAGCTATGTTGTTTCAGGGGCTAAGGAGAAGATATCGACACCTGTCATCAGCTATGTTGTTTCAGGGGCCAAGGGAAGATATCGACACCTGTCATCAGCTATGTTGTTTCAGGGGCCAAGGGAAAGATATCAACACCTGTCATCAGCTATGTTGTTTCAGGGGCCAAGGGGAAGATATCGACACCTGCGATCAGCTATGTTGTTTCAGGGGCCAAGGGAAAGATATCGACACCTGTCATCAGCTATGTTGTTTCAGGGGCTAAGGAGAAGATATCGACACCTGTCATCAGCTATGTTGTTCCAGGGGCCAAGGGAAAGATATCGACACCTGTCATCAGCTATGTTGTTTCAGGGGCCAAGGAGAAGATATCAACACCTGTCATCAGCTATGTTGTTTCAGCGGCCTTCCCTTGGTGTCGACACCTCAAGGAAGCCGGAATCTCACTGACAAGTCACAATTCCACTGTCAGTTGCGTAAAGTGAGTGAGTGAGTATGGTTTTACGCCACTTTTAGCAATATTCCAGCAATATCACGGCGGGGGACACCAGAAATGGGCTTCTCACATTGTACCCATGTCAGGAATCGAACCCGGGTCTTCGGCGTGACGAGCGAACACTTTAACCACTAGGCTACCCAACCGCCCCGTTGCATAAAGAAAGTAAAACAAATCAAAACCAGGGAACACCCGCCCACTTAACTGAGCAATCTATCCTGTGTTCATGAAACTATCCTTCGTGCAGGTACCAATTTCCCATGGCTTGCGTCAATGTTATCACTATTGTATTGAGAAGGATGAGTGGATTTCCCTGGAGCACCATATTAATGTGTGGTTAGGAAACAAGAACATTACAAAGTGTAATCAATCCACGAGATTCACACAGTGCCACATCCACAGTGCCAGGCCGAGGGGTGCCACAAGGACAGATGCTTACGATGAGATCTCCGCCTCCCCTGTCTCCAGCAGCTCCGTCTTAGGCGGAAGTCGGCCTGTGGAACAAACACACCATCAGATATATCACATAGCTACAAGATCAGAATTAGATGATCACATGGTTACAGGGTGAGATCAGATGATCACATGATTACAGGGTGAGATAAGATGATCCAAGGTTACAGGGTGAGATTTGATGATCACATAGTTACAGGGTGAGGTTAGATGATCACATAGCCACAGGGTGAGATTAGATGATCACATAGCCACAGGGTGAGATTAGATGATCACATAGCCGTAGGGTGAGGTTTGATGATCACATAGCCACAGGGTAAGGTTAGATGATCACATAGCCACAGGGTGAGATTAGATGATCACATAGCCACAGGGTGAGGTTAGATGATCACATAGCCACAGGGTGAGATTAGATGATCACATAGCCGTAGGGTGAGGTTTGATGATCACATGGTTACAGGTTGAGATTAGATGATCACATGGTTACAGGGTGAGACTAGATGATAACATGGTTACAAAGTGAGATTAGATGATCACATGGTTACAGGGTGAGATTAGATGATCACATAGCAATAGGGTGAAATTAGATTATCACATGGTAATAGGGTGAGATTAGATGATCAGAGTCACAGGGTGAGATTAGATGATCACATGGTTACAGGGTGAGATTAGATGATCACATGGCTAGAGGGTGAGATTAGATGATCACATGGTTACAGGGTGAGATTTGATGATTACATGGTTACAGGGTGAGATTAGATGATCACATAACTACAGGGTGAGAGAAGATGATCACATGGCTAGAGGGTGAGATTAGATGATCATATGGTTACAGGGTGAGATCAGATGATCACATAGTGACAGGGTGAGATTAGATGATCACATGGTTACAGAGTGAGACTAGATGATCACATGGTGACAGGGTGAGATTAGATGATCACATGGTTACAGGGTGAGACTAGATGATCATATGGTTACAGGGTGAGATTAGATGATCACCTGGTTACAGGGTGAGACTAGATGATCACATGGTAACAGGGTGAGACTAGAATATCATATGGTTACAGAGTGAGACTAGATGATCACATGGTTACAGGTGAGACTAGATGATCATATGGTTACAGAGTGAGACTAGATGATCACATGGTTACAGAGTGAGACTAGATGATCACATGGTGACAGGGTGAGACTAGATGATCACATGGTAACAGGGTGAGACTAGATGATCATATGGTTACAGGGTGAGACTAGATGATCACATGGTTACAGGGTGAGATAAGATGATCACATGGTTACAGGGTGAGGTTAGATGATCAGAGTCACAGGGTGAGATTAGATGATCACATGGTTACAGGGTGAGATTAGATGATCACATGGCTACAGGGTGAGATTAGATGGTCACATTGTTACAGGGTGAGATGTGATGATCACATAGTGACAGGGTGAGATTAGATGATCACATGGTTACAGGGTGAGATTAGATGATCACATGGTTACAGGGTGAGATTTGATGATCACATGGTTACAGGGTGAGATTAGATGATCACATGGTTACAGGGTGAGATAAGATGATCACATAACTACAGGGTGAGAGAAGATGATCACATGGCTAGAGGGTGAGATTAGATGACCATATGGTTACAGGGTGAGATTTGATGATGATATGGTTACAGGGTGAGATTAGATGATTAAATAGCAACCGGGCAAGATAAGTTGATCATATGGTTACAGGGTGAGATTAGATGATGATAAGCTACAGGTTGAGATTAGATTATCACATAACTAGAGGGTGAGATTAGATCATCAGAGTCACAGGGTGAGATTAGATGATCACATTGTTACAGGGTGAGATTAGATGATCACGTAGCAACAGGATGGGACAAGATGATCACCTAGCAACTGGGCAAGATTAGATGATGACACAACTCCAGGGTGAGACAAGATGATCACATGGCTACAGGTTCACAAGTAGATGATCACATTGCAACTGAATCAATATATTATGGGTCTCATATCTGCAGCCAGAAATCAGTGAGAATGTAGATGATATCAAATACAGTTGGTTGGTTGGTTTGTTGTTTAACGCTGCACTCAGCAATATTCCAGCTCTATGACAGCGGTCTGTAAATAATCCAGTCTGAACCAGACAATCCAGTGATTAATATCATGAGCATCGATCCACGCAATTGGGAAACGATGACATACATCAACCAAGTCAGCAAGCCTGACCACCCGATCCCGTTAGTCGCCTCTCACAACAAGCATAGTCGCCTGTTGTTGCTGAAGATCTATTCTACCCCTGATCTTAATCCGACATCCAAGTCGATATCACATACAGATGACACAAACCCAAGAAAGAGTATCTCACCTATGTGTTCGTTGATGGACTCACTCTTGGCGATGGCCATTAGAAAGCCATAGAAGGACACCCGGGGAACCGTGAAGAGAATCTCCTTCAGTGCTGACACAGGTGGTGTGCTGTGGGGGAAAACTACCCAGTAAACATCACATGACAGACACGTTCTTTAAATACTTCACAATAAACATCATTAACCTGCAGGACAAGCAGGGCATGGCCCGCATGGCTACACACATCACACCATGTGTAGACTTGAACCTGGAGTGATGCAGGACAAGCAGGGCAGAGCCCACATGGCTACACACATCACACCATGTGTAGACTTGAACCTGGAGTGATGCAGGACAAGCAGGGCAGGGCCCACATGGCTACACACATCACACCTTGTGTAGACTTGAACCTGGAGTGATGCAGGACAAGCAGGGCAGGGCCCACATGGCTACACACATCACACCATGTGTAGACTTGAACCTGGTGTGATGCAGGACAAGCAGGGCATGGCCCACATGGCTACACACATCACACCATGTGTAGACTTGAACCTGGTGTGATGCAGGACAAGCAGGGCATGGCCCACATGGCTACACACATCACACCATGTGTAGACCTGAACCTGGTGTGATGCAGGACAAGCAGGGCAGGGCCCACATGGCTACAGACATCACAGCATGTGTAGACTTGAACCTGGTGTGATGCAGGACAAGCAGGGCATGGCCCACATGACTACAGACATCACACCATGTGTAGACTTGAACCTGGTGTGATGCAGGACAAGCAGGGCAGGGCCCACATGGCTACACACATCACACCATGTGTAGACTTGAACCTGGAGTGATGCAGGACAAGCAGGGCATGGCCCACATGGCTACACACATCACACCATGTGTAGACTTGAACCTGGAGTGATGCAGGACAAGCAGGGCATGGCCTGCATGGCTACACACATCACACCATGTGTAGACTTGAACCTGGAGTGATGCAGGACAAGCAGGGCAGGGACCACATGGCTACACACATCACACCATGTGTAGACTTGAACCTGGTGTGATGCAGGACAAGCAGGGCATTGCTAACATGGCTACACACATCACACCATGTGTAGACTTGAACCTGGTGTGATGCAGGACAAGCAGGGCATGGCCCACATGGCTACACACATCACACCATGTGTAGACTTGAACCTGGTGTGATGCAGGACACGCAGGGCAGGGCCCACATGGCTACACACATCACACCATGTGTAGACTTGAACCTGGTGTGATGCACGACAAGCAGGGCAGGGCCCACATGGCTACACACATCACAACATGTGTAGACTTGAACCTGGTGTGATGCAGGACAAGCAGGGCAGGGCCCACCTGGCTACACACATCACACCTTGTGTAGACTTGAACCTGGTGTGATGCAGGACAAGCAGGGCAGGGCCCACATGGCTACACACATCACACCTTGTGTAGACTTGAACCTGGAGTGATGCAGGACAAGCAGGGCATGGCCCACATGGCTACACACATCACACCATGTGTAGACTTGAACCTGGAGTGATGCACGACAAGCAGGGCAGGGCCCACATGGCTACACACATCACACCTTGTGTAGACTTGAACCTGGTGTGATGCAGGACAAGCAGGGCAGGGCCCACATGGCTACACACATCACACCATGTGTAGACTTGAACCTGGTGTGATGCAGGACAAGCAGGGCAGGGCCCACATGGCTACACACATCACACCATGTGTAGACTTGAACCTGGTGTGATGCAGGACAAGCAGGGCAGGGCCCACATGGCTACACACATCACACCTTGTGTAGACTTGAACCTGGTGTGATGCAGGACAAGCAGGGCAGGGCCCACATGGCTACACACATCACACCATGTGTAGACTTGAACCTGGTGTGATGCAGGACAAGCAGGGCAGGGCCCACATGGCTACACACATCACACCATGTGTAGACTTGAACCTGGAGTGATGCAGGACAAGCAGGGCAGGGCCCACATGGCTACACACATCACACCATGTGTAGACTTGAACCTGGAGTGATGCAGGACAAGCAGGGCATGGCCCACATGGCTACACACATCACACCATGTGTAGACTTGAACCTGGAGTGATGCAGGACAAGCAGGGCAGGGCCCACCTGGCTACACACATCACACCATGTGTAGACTTGAACCTGGTGTGATGCAGGACAAGCAGGGCATGGCCCACATGGCTACGTCGTCTCACCTGAAGGCCACCCGGTCACAGAGGGGATACAGCGATCGGAAGAACTGCATGGCGTCGATGCCGTCGGCTGGCTGGTGGTTGAGTTGGTGGACCTTGGTGCCGGCGCTTGCGGAGGGCACGACTACGGGGTCACGGGGACTTCGCTGTGTCTGGAGGATGGACTGGTAGATCTCCCCACTCTTCTCCAGGAACTCTGCAGCACAGAAACATCCCCAGTGATCCATGGTGTTCTATCTCTATTTTATTTTGACAATAATGTATTTTAAAAAGGATACAATTTATACTTATCCTGACTCATTCTCATTGCTTATCTCATTTCTGAAAAGTAGTGGAAACTTCCTGAACATTGTTCCCAGAGAAAAAAACACAACGGCTTTTTTTAGCCGCGCATGGCAGCAAAGGCATCTGACCAATCACTGACTCATCACTCTCTCATTGTCTTTCCTACGGCTGAGATACGTATGAGGTGAAAGAGGGGGCGGATGGGTAGGGTGTGCTTCCCTGTACGAGTCAGGATAAATATAATAATATTTTTACTCAAAAAATGTTTTTTTTATCTTGCTTATCTCAACTTATTTGTGAAAGAGAATGGAAACTTCCTGAACTGTGTTCCCGGAGAACAGAAAAAACAGCTCACCCGAACGCACCTCTGGTCTGTGCATGCACCTAAAAAATATGTGACCAAGCCGGTATTCTTGTCACTCTCATGTTTCCTTACCTAACAGCTGAAACACAGGGAAAGAGGGGAAGGCTGGTTGGGCGCTCCAGCATGTGAGTCAAAATAAGTATACTAGCCACATAAAGAAACTGTGCACGGAGAAAATATATTCTGGATGGAAATACAACACAGCAAGAACAAAATGATGCAGACGCTGTAGCAGCTGAATGATCAGACCATAAGAAAATGTCAACGGGACCTGAACAACATCTTTTACGATGACGTCAGAAGATCAAAATGGAGTAGGGGGTCAAACGACAAAGTCACAAAGTCAATAACGGGTATGACCACCCTGTGCGTGAATCACAGCAGTGCATCGGCGATGCATGGAGTCCACCAAATGGGCATGGAAGGCCTGGGGAATGGCCTGCCATATCCTCCTCAAATCCTGTGCCAAGTCACGGACGTTATCTGGAGAATGTGGAAGACGACGCAGACGGCGCTCCATTTCATCCCACACATGCTCTATTAGGGAGAGATCTGGAGAAATTGCAGGCCATTGCAGTAACATGACATTGTTATGGTGAAGGAAATCCATTGCGACCCTAGCTGTGTGAGGACGAGCGTTGTCCTGTTGAAATGTCAATCCCGGGCCATGACGTTGCAGGAAAGGAATGACCACAGGCCTCAGAATCTGATCTCTGTAGCCAACACCGGTGAGATTGCCCTGAACAACCACCAAAGGGGTTCGGTGCCGTGCTGTTATCCCACCCCAAATCATCACAGAGCCACCTCCAAAACGATTCCTCTCCACAATACAGTTGCGTGCATAACGTTCTCCCAAACGCCGGTAGACACGTTGGCGCCCGTCACTGTGGGAAATGTTGAACCTCGATTCATCTGTAAAGACAACATTTCTCCACCATATTCTAGGTTGGCGAACATGATTTCGACACCATCTTAGACGGTTGACTCGATGACGGTGTGTCAGGATGGAACGTATGGCAGGGCGTTGTGGTCGAATCCCGTACTGGCGTAAACGATTCCTGACAGTGTTGGGATGGATATGGCGCAGTACAGGAATTGTCTGGGACGTCGTTACTGCCGTTTGGAACCTGTGTCGGAGATGTGTAACTCGAATCCATCTGTCCTGTCTTGGCATCGTTACTTGGGGACGTCCTGAACGTGGGTGGTCGGCAACGTCATTTGTGTTCTGATAACGCCTCACCAATGCCGATATCGTGTTACGATGGCATTGGAAATGTGTTGACACCTGTTGTTGTCTCATTCCCGCTCGGATCATTCCAATGGCTTCATGACGCTGTGCAGCTGTCAATCTTGGCATGATTTGCTTGTGATATGCTTGTGTCTGCGCCTGAGAAGTTTTGAATTTTTGAATGACCACAGATCATGCTTTCCAAAGTGACAGTGAATTTTGAGTTGCACATGCTGTTTACAGCTGCACAGGATGCACGTGCAGTAACACATTGCACGTCCATAGGCCCCCATCAATGACGTCATATCGCATGGCACGTGCATGAGCGTTTGAATGTCTCCAATAATTGCTGTGTTCAAACCTAGCTTTCATATATGGACGGTGTGCCCTTATATCTATATTTTCTCCGTGCACAGTTTCTTTATGTGGCTAGTATATAAATGATATTTTTACTCTAACAAATACATATTTTACCTTATCCTGACTCATACTATTGCTTGAATCCCACGGAAGGCCATGGGTTCCACCTGTGCACGTGGGTCAGATCGAGATCTATTCTTATAAGGCATTCGGAAGGTGATTCTCAATTCTTCTTATATCATTATGGGGTACCATCTCCTTCCTGGGAAAGAGAGCTGTAAATTTGATAGATTTAGTGGGTTTTGTAAAGTTCGCTAAGGAAAATATTTTCCCGCTCACTTTAAACGTAACCGGATGTCAGGAAGTCTGCATGATAAAGGGTGAGTATTCCGTGGGAAGGTGTATCTTCTAGCAGGTACTGAAAGTAGTTGTGTGAGAGTGGCTGCTCTCATCCAGAAGATGGTTGTTGTGGATCCAGGCCTGCTGCCTTGTGGGCTCTGAGAGTGGCTGCTCTCATCCAGAAGGAGAGGGTTGTTGTGGATCCAGGCCTGCTGCCTTGTAGGCTCTGAGAGTGGCTGCTCTCATCCAGAAGGAGATGGTTGTTGTAGATCCAGGCCTGCTGCCTTGTAGGCTCTGAGAGTGACTGCTCTCATCCAGAAGATGGTTGTTGTGGATCCAGGCCTGTTGCCTTGTAGGCTCTGAGAGTGGCTGCTCTCATCCAGAAGATGGTTGTTGTGGATCCAGGCCTGCTGCCTTGTGGGCTCTGAGAGTGGCTGCTCTCATCCAGAAGATGGTTGTTGTGGATCCAGGCCTGCTGCCTTGTAGGCTCTGAGAGTGACTGCTCTCATCCAGAAGGAGATGGTTGTGGATCCAGGCCTGCTGCCTTGTAGGCTCTGAGAGTGGCTGCTCTCATCCAGAAGGAGATGGTTGTTGTGGATCCAGGCCTGCTGCCTTGTGGGCTCTGAGAGTGACTGCTCTCATCCAGAAGGAGATGGTTGTTGTGGATCCAGGCCTGCTGCCTTGTAGGCTCTGAGAGTGGCTGCTCTCATCCAGAAGGAGATGGTTGTTGTGGATCCAGGCCTGCTGCCTTGTAGGCTCTGAGAGTGGCTGCTCTCATCCAGAAGGAGATGGTTGTTGTGGATCCAGGCCTGCTGCCTTGTAGGCTCTGAGAGTGACTGCTCTCATCCAGAAGATGGTTGTTGTGGATCCAGGCCTGCTGCCTTGTAGGCTCTGAGAGTGGCTGCTCTCATCCAGAAGATGGTTGTTGTGGATCCAGGCCTGCTGCCTTGTGGGCTCTGAGAGTGGCTGCTCTCATCCAGAAGATGGTTGTTGTGGATCCAGGCCTGCTGCCTTGTAGGCTCTGAGAGTGACTGCTCTCATCCAGAAGGAGAGGGTTGTGGATCCAGGCCTCCTGCCTTGTAGGCTCTGAGAGTGGCTGCTCTCATCCAGAAGGAGAGGGTTGTGGATCCAGGCCTGCTGCCTTGTGGGCTCTGAGAGTGGCTGCTCTCATCCAGAAGGAGATGGTTGTTGTGGATCCAGGCCTGCTGCCTTGTGGGCTCTGAGAGTGACTGCTCTCATCCAGAAGGAGATGGTTGTTGTGGATCCAGGCCTGCTGCCTTGTAGGCTCTGAGAGTGGCTGCTCTTATCCAGAAGATGGTTGTTGTGGATCCAGGCCTGCTGCCTTGTGGGCTCTGAGAGTGGCTGCTCTCATCCAGAAGATGGTTGTTGTGGATCCAGGCCTGCTGCCTTGTAGGCTCTGAGAGTGACTGCTCTCATCCAGAAGGAGAGGGTTGTGGATCCAGGCCTGCTGCCTTGTGGGCTCTGAGAGTGGCTGCTCTCATCCAGAAGGAGATGGTTGTTGTGGATCCAGGCCTGTTGCCTTGTGGGCTCTGAGAGTGACTGCTCTCATCCAGAAGGAGAGGGTTGTTGTGGATCCAGGCCTGCTGCCTTGTAGGCTCTGAGAGTGGCTGCTCTCATCCAGAAGGAGATGGTTGTTGTGGATCCAGGCCTTCTGCCTTGTAGGCTCTGAGAGTGGCTGCTCTCATCCAGAAGGAGATAGTTGTTGTGGATCCAGGCCTGCTGCCTTGTAGGCTCTGAGAGTGGCTGCTCTCATCCAGAAGATGGTTGTTGTGGATCCAGGCCTGCTGCCTTGTAGGCTCTGAGAGTGACTGCTCTCATCCAGAAGATGGTTGTTGTGGATCCAGGCCTGCTGCCTTGTAGGCTCTGAGAGTGGCTGCTCTCATCCAGAAGATGGTTGTTGTGGATCCAGGCCTGCTGCCTTGTGGGCTCTGAGAGTGGCTGCTCTCATCCAGAAGATGGTTGTTGTGGATCCAGGCCTGCTGCCTTGTAGGCTCTGAGAGTGACTGCTCTCATCCAGAAGGAGAGGGTTGTGGATCCAGGCCTGCTGCCTTGTGGGCTCTGAGAGTGGCTGCTCTCATCCAGAAGGAGATGGTTGTTGTGGATCCAGGCCTGTTGCCTTGTGGGCTCTGAGAGTGACTGCTCTCATCCAGAAGGAGAGGGTTGTTGTGGATCCAGGCCTGCTGCCTTGTAGGCTCTGAGAGTGGCTGCTCTCATCCAGAAGGAGATGGTTGTTGTGGATCCAGGCCTTCTGCCTTGTAGGCTCTGAGAGTGGCTGCTCTCATCCAGAAGGAGATAGTTGTTGTGGATCCAGGCCTGCTGCCTTGTAGGCTCTGAGAGTGGCTGCTCTCATCCAGAAGATGGTTGTTGTGGATCCAGGCCTGCTGCCTTGTAGGCTCTGAGAGTGACTGCTCTCATCCAGAAGATGGTTGTTGTGGATCCAGGCCTGCTGCCTTGTAGGCTCTGAAAGTGGCTGCTCTCATCCAGAAGGAGAGAGTTGTTGTGGATCCAGGTCTGCTGCCTTGTAGGCTCTGAGAGTGGCTGCTCTCATCCAGAAGGAGATGGTTGTTGTGGATCCAGGCCTGCTGCCTTGTAGTCTGAGAGTGGCTGCTCTCATCCAGAAGGAGATGGTTGTTGTGGATCCAGGTCTGCTGCCTTGTGGGGCCTGAGAGTGGCTGCTCTCATCCAGAAGGAGAGGGTTGTTGTGGATCCAGGCCTGCTGCCTTGTTGGCTCTGAGAGTGGCTGCTCTCATCCAGAAGGAGAGGGTTGTTGTGGATCCAGGCCTGCTGCCTTGTGGGCTCTGAGAGTGACTGCTCTCATCCAGAAGGAGATGGTTGTTGTGGATCCAGGCCTGCTGCCTTGTGGGGTCTGAGAGTGGCTGCTCTCATCCAGAAGGAGATGGTTGTTGTGGATCCAGGCCTGCTGCCTGGTTGGCTCTGAGAGTGGCTGCTCTCATCCAGAAGGAGATGGTTGTTGTGGATCCAGGCCTGCTGCCTTGTAGTCTGAGAGTGGCTGCTCTCATCCAGAAGGTGATGGTTGTTGTGGATCCAGGCCTGCTGCCTTGTGGGCTCTGAGAGTGGCTGCTCTCATCCAGAAGGAGAGGGTTCTTGTGGATCCAGGCCTGCTGCCTTGTAGGCTCTGAGAGTGGCTGCTCTCATCCAGAAGGAGATGGTTGTTGTGGATCCAGGCCTGCTGCCTTGTAGTCTGAGAGCGGCTGCTCTCATCCAGAAGGAGATGGTTGTTGTGGATCCAGGCCTGCTGCCTTGTAGTCTGAGAGTGGCTGCTCTCATCCAGAAGGAGATGGTTGTTGTGGATCCAGGCCTGCTGCCTTGTAGTCTGAGAGTGGCTGCTCTCATCCAGAAGGAGATTGTTGTTGTGGATCCAGGCCTGCTGCCTTGTAGTCTGAGAGTGGCTGCTCTCATCCAGAAGGAGATGGTTGTTGTGGATCCAGGCCTGCTGCCTTGTAGTCTGAGAGTGGCTGCTCTCATCCAGAAGGAGATGGTTGTTGTGGATCCAGGCCTGCTGCCTTGTAGGCTCTGAGAGTGACTGCTCTCATCCAGAAGAAGACGGTTGTTGTGGATACTTCTGTGAATTATGCCAAGATAACGGAATAAACAGTCTTCTTATACTCTTTGCCTTCTGGAACTTGTCCTCTGCAGGTAGATGTGTAGTGCTCTAACTGGACATAGGGATAACTTTCACTGTCCTATGATCCCAGTATGGATGAGAGTGGGATGTGAAACTGTCTGGTTGACCAGGCAGCTGATTCTTGGTGATAAAATCCCATCTCGGGTTCAGATGATCCAATGCAATTTTGCCACTGTCAATTCGTGTACATGACATTCCAGCTGTCGTGGCTAAGACCAGTAGAAATGATGTGTTCTGAGTCCGATGTCCAAAATCAGTTTGTTGTTATGGGACATACCCATCCCAGGTTGGGGCTCTGAATTTCTTAAGCTGATCTTCAAGCCTGTACGATCCTAGAAAGGCTATCAGCTTTGGTGAGTTTGATTCCGTTATGCATTGTTAGATCGAAGCTGATGGCTGCAAGAGAGGTTTCTAATGTTGAACTTTTGAGATTCCTTGTGGTACGTAAGAGACAAAGGAGCTCTTCTACTTGTGGTAAAGTAACTTTAGCTGCTGTAAATCCTTTATAGTTCGCAAACTGGTCAAAGCTCTTCCATTTATCATCCTATAAATTCCTCGTAGATCTGAAGACTGTCTGTGCTGCTCAGTCTGAATATCTTGTTCAAGAGGCAGAATGTAATATGTTCCTCTTCTAGTGAGGTGGAACGTAATATGTTCCTCTTCTAGTGAGGTGGAACGTAATATGTTCCTCTTCTAGTGAGATAGAACATAATATGTTCCTCTTCTAGTGAGATAGAACGTAATATGTTCCTCTTCTAGTGAGGTGGAACGTAATATGTTCCTCTTCTAGTGAGGTGGAACGTAATATGTTCCTCTTCTAGTGAGGTGGAACGTAATATGTTCCTCTTCTAGTGAGGTGGAACGTAATATGTTCCTCTTCTAGTGAGGTGGAACGTAATATGTTCCTCTTCTAGTGAGGTGGAACGTAATATGTTGGTTGGTTGGTTTGTTGTTTAACGCCGCACTCAGCAATATTCCAGCTATATGACGGTGGTCTGTAAATAATCGAATCTGGACCAGACAATCCAGTGATTGATATCATGAGCATCGATCCACTTTATTGGGATCAATGACATGCATCAACCAAGTCAGCGAGCCTGACCACCCGATCCCGTTAGTCGCCTTTTACGACAAGCATAGTCACCTTTTTACGGCAAGCATGGGTTGCCGAAGACCTATTCTACCCCGGAATCTTCACGGGTCTGGAATGTAATATGTTCCTCTTCTAGTGAGGTGGAATGTAATATGTTCCACACCTGAAGCCTCTTATGAACTTGTTTGGTGTGATGATGGAGTAGAAGGTTTGGCCAGTTTGGAGCTATAGTGTTGGTTTCTCTGCTAATGTGACAAGCTCTGGCAATGAGGCACAACCAAAAGCAGTAACAGATTCTTGGTGTGTCTGAATTTCTCTGTTATCCGTGGTACTTGGTATGTCTGATGTTCTGTGTTATCGGTGGTACTTGGTGTGTCTGATGTTCTGTGTTATCGGTGGTACTTGGTGTGTCTGATGTTCTGTGTTATCGGTGGTACTTGGTGTCTGATTTTCTGTGTTATCGGTGGTACTTGGTGTCTCTGATTTTCTCCGTTATTGGTGGTACTTGGTGTGTCTGATGTTCTGTGTTATCGGTGGTACTTGGTGTCTCTGATTTTCTGTGTTATCGGTGGTACTTGGTGCGTCTGATGTTCTGTTTTATCGGTGGTACTTGGTGTGTCTGATGTTCTGTGTTATCGGTGGTACTTGGTGTGTCTGATGTTCTGTGTTATCGGTGGTACTTGGTGTGTCTGATGTTCTGTGTTATTGGTGGTACATGGTGTGTCTGATGTTCTGTGTTATTGGTGGTACATGGTGTGTCTGATTTTCTGTGTTATCGGTGGTACTTGGTGTGTCTGATTTTCTGTGTTATCGGTGGTACATGGTGTGTCTAATTTTCTGTGTTATCGGTGGTACTTGGTGTGTCTGCCACCATATTGTCACGGCGTTGTTGGTCACAACCAGGGCGCCGGAACTGGAGAAACGAAGGTTGCAACCTGTCTGTTAAATCTGGTAGCAAATATACCCGCGGAGGTATTGACATGGAGATTCCGTTCGTCTGCTGATCACAGGGCTGGTCCCAAGTGGATGTAATAAGTGCATTCCCCAGCTGATTGTCGAGGTCTCGATGTAACGACCGTTGAAAGTAAGCTGAATCTTGGAGATCGAGGCTGCATGTATAATTCTTCGGTCTGAATGATGGTACGAAGTATCATGAATGAGACCATGCAGAAGCAGGGTAGTGTTAAAGTTGTGCCGTGAAGGAGCGTAGAGAACATTTGAAGCGTATGCTGCATCAATGCGTCTGTTTTCACCAATTCCAGATCCTCAAAAGTAAGGGATGACTTGTCCTTCCGGGTGTCGTATAAGTGCTCCCGTTCTTATATTGAGGTGACCATGGCGGTCGGGGCCTCAGCGTGAAGTACTCCACATGACGTCATCGGGCGTCTACTGAAGTTAGTGGCCCATTCTCACTGATCTGATCGTGCGGGAGCGGCATCACATGCAAGTAATCAGGCAAACCGATCTGTGAAGGTGCACGTCTCTCATTAGGTCGGTCTGACCTACTTCCAGCAAAGTTGTTTACAGTCAGTGAAAGCTTGACACGTGACAGGTAAATCATCCTGTGCAAAAAACATGAAAAACTGCATTCTTGTCGGGGACGAGGTCCAATGCTCCACACACTGACAATCCAGTGTGAACTTTATGGTAGATGTACAAAGTGATGTGTCGAGTTCTGAAGTTTAAGGGTTTATATGTAGTCAGTTCCCTGTAAATCTGTGACGTTTGAATCCCCAGGTGAGAATCATGAAGGTTATGAAGGATGATTCCGGGAGTCTGGGTACCCGGGAGTACAGGACGACTGTGTAAAACGTCAAGGCGGTTGTCAGCGTTGCGATGATCTGTTGTGTTTAGACACAGGTATTGATCTTCAGAACAGTGACCATCACTTCATAGAGGTTGCATCGGTGCCGAACCTCATTATTCTCCCGTCTAATTGGTGTTGGTTCAACGTTAGCTGAATGATTTTATGGTGAGGGCGTATCCTGATCTGTGTCAAACTTTAGCATCAGATAATAAGAGGGATCCCTTCAGATGAAAGTGTCGAGGGACTGCAAAGGGTGTCAGGTGAAGGACACTCAGCATCAATCTCAGCGGTGACCTCAAAAACATGTCGTCTGAAGGAAAAGTGGGTGTTACCTTAGTCTTCTTGTTATGAGGAAGAAAAGTGGATTAAATATCGTCTTTTATGATCCACCTTGAACAGATGGGGTGCGGATCACAATCTGGAACACGCTTGCGGCAGATGTCACAAAATCTCATCATATCAAAATGGTTAACATTTAACCAAACTTTGTAAAACAAGTAAGTTAAATTTGAAAAAGTTATGGTATGAAGAGCTAAGGTTTGAAGAATGTAATCCAAGCGACAACTTTTATGAAAAACTATTAATTCAGATAGGATGGCTTGGATTACGAAAGCACAGACAAATTTTTTCCATGCACACTGTAGACTTGAAAATGAGAGAGTGACGAGCATGCCGGCTTGGTCAAGTGCTTCTGGTGCGGTTGTGTGGCACGCTGAGATGTTTTTTCTGTTCTTGGGAACACAGCACAGGAGTTTCCACTACCTTTTCGGAATGAGACTGATGCCAATTTATAGTGCTAGCTCACCGAGATATCATGCCGCAGTTTAACATGAATACCCCACTCAGACACAGTATACTGACTCCGAGCCGATCAGTCCTTGTTTAAGCCCCTTAATGCCGAGCACCAGACAGGGTAACAACAAGTACCATCTTTTGATGTCTTTTGGTATGACGCAGCCGGGGATTGAACCCCGGACCTTCTGCTCTCTGGGCGGACACTCTACCACTAGACCACGGAGGCCGTCTGGACAAGTGAGGGAATTGTATTGCATCATTGTACAATTGTATTATTGTAATGTATTATCAGCCAGAAAGACATGTGGATTGGGAACTTTTGAACGCTCTCACCTTCGTAATAGAACTGCACCTGCAATGCATAGATGAAGTCGGAGAAGCAGATGAGGCAGTCGAGGGCATCGTCGATCAAGATGATCCTGCATTGGAAGTCATGACAGTTACAGGTAGATGCACCACTACAGGTAGATACACAACTACAGGTAGATACACAGGTACAGGTACATACACCACTACAGGTAGATACACAGTTAAAGGTAGATACCCCACTACTGGTAGATACACAGCTACAGGTAGATACACCACTACAGGTAGATACACAGTTACAGGTAGATACACAACTACAGGTGGATACACAGTTAAAGGTAGATACACCACTACAGGTAGATACACAACTACAGGTAGATACACAGTTACAGGTAGATACACAACTACAGGTAGATACACAGCTACAGGTAGATACAACACTACAGGTAGATACACAGTTACAGGTGGATACACAACTACAGGTAGATACACAACTACAGGTAGATACACAGTTACAGGTAGATACACCACTACAGGTAGATACACAGTTACAGGTAGATACACCACTACAGGTAGATACACCACTACAGGTAGATACACAGTTACAGGTAGATACACCACTACAGGTAGATACACCACTACAGGTAGATACACCACTACAGGTAGATACACAACTACAGGTAGATACACAACTACAGGTAGATACACCACTACAGGTAGATACACCACTACAGGTAGATACACAGTTACAGGTAGATACACCACTACAGGTAGATACACCACTACAGGTAGATACACCACTACAGGTAGATACACCACTACAGGTAGATACACAACTACAGGTAGATACACCACTACAGGTAGATACACCACTACAGGTAGATACACATCTATATGTGTCTACGTGTGTCTGTGTGAGGGGGATACTTTGCTGCGTGTGTCTGTGTGTGTCTGTGTGCGTCTGTGTGTATAAGGGGTACCTGGCTGTCTGTGTCTGTGTGTATAGGGGGTTCCTGGCTGTGTGTGTCTGTGTGTGAGTCTGTCTGAGTGTAGGGGGTACCTGTCTGGCTGGCTGTGTGTCTGTCTGTCTGTCTGAGTCTAGGGGGTTCCTGGCTGTGTGTGTCTGTATGTGAGTCTGTCTGAGTGTAGGGGGTACCTGGCTGTGTGTCTGTCTGTGTGTCTGTGTGTGAGTCTGTCTGAGTGTAGGGGGTACCTGTCTGGCTGGCTGTGTGTCTGTTTGTCTGTGGGTGTAGGTGTGGGTGGTTGGGTGTGTGTCTGAGTGTAGGGGGTACCTGGCTCTGTGTGTGTGTGTGTGTGTGTGAGTCTGTCTCAGTGTAGGGGGTACCTGTCTGGCTGGCTGTGTGTCTGTTTGTCTGTGGGTGTAGGTGTGGGTGGTTGGGTGTGTGTCTGAGTGTAGGGGGTACCTGGCTCTGTGTGTGTGTGTGTGTGTGTGTGTGTGTGTGTGTGTGTGTGTGTGTGTGTGTGTGTGTGTGTGTGTGTGTGTGTGTGTGTGTGTGTGTGTGTGTGTGTGAGTCTGTCTCAGTGTAGGGGGTACCTGTCTGGCTGGCTGTGTGTCTGTTTGTCTGTGGGTGTAGGTGTGGGTGGTTGGGTGTGTGTCTGAGTGTAGGGGGTTCCTGGCTGTGTGTGTCTGTATGTGAGTCTGTCTGAGTGTAGGGGGTACCTGGATGTGTGTCTGTCTGTGTGTCTGTGTGTGAGTCTGTCTGAGTGTAGGGGGTACCTGTCTGGCTGGCTGTGTGTCTGTTTGTCTGTGGGTGTAGGTGTGGGTGGTTGGGTGTGTGTCTGAGTCTAGGGGGTTCCTGGCTGGGTGTGTCTGTGTGTGAGTCTGTCTGAGTGTAGGGGGTACCTGTCTGTGTGTGTTGGTGTGTTACCTGGCTGTGTGTGTGTGTGTGTGTGTGGGGGGTACCTGGCTGTCTTCTGGACCATGGTGAAGGGGAAGTCGGCACACAGCAGCCCAAGCAGGGAGTGGTACTCCTGGATACTCAGCAGATCTGTAACAGACATTGACCAATAACAACTGAACAGTAGCCTTGCATGTGATTGACCAATAACAACAACTGAACAGTAGCCTATCATGTGATTGACCAATAACAACTAAACAGTAGCCTATCATGTGATTGACCAATAACAACTAAACAGTAGCCTATCATGTGATTGACCAATAACAACTAAACAGTAGCCTATCATGTGATTGACCAATAACAACTGAACAGTAGCCTATCATGTGATTGACCAATAACAACTGAACAGTAGCCTTTCATGTGATTGACCAATAACAACTAAACAGTAGCCTATCATGTGATTGACCAATAACAACTGAACAGTAGCCTATCATGTGATTGACCAATAACAACTAAACAGTAGCCTATCATGTGATTGACCAATAACAACTGAACAGTAGCCTTGCATGTGATTGACCAATAACAACTAAACAGTAGCCTATCATGTGATTGACCAATAACAACTAAACAGTAGCCTATCATGTGATTGACCAATAACAACTAAACAGTAGCCTATCATGTGATTGACCAATAACAACTGAACAGTAGCCTATCATGTGATTGACCAATAACAACTGAACAGTAGCCTTTCATGTGATTGACCAATAACAACTAAACAGTAGCCTATCATGTGATTGACCAATAACAACTGAACAGTAGCCTATCATGTGATTGACCAATAACAACTGAACAGTAGCCTATCATGTGATTGACCAATAACAACTGAACAGTAGCCTATCATGTGATTGACCAATAACAACTGAACAGTAGCATATCATGTGATTGACCAATAACAACTGAACAGTAGCCTATCATGTGATTGACCTATAACAACTGAACAGTAGCCTATCATGTGATTGACCAATAACAACTGAACAGTAGCCTATCATGTGATTGACCAACAACAACTGAACAGTAGCCTATCATGTGATTGACCAATAACAACTGAACAGTAGCCTATCATGTGATTGACCAATAACAACTGAACAGTAGCCTATCATGTGATTGACCAATAACAACTGAACAGTAGCCTATCATGTGATTGACCAATAACAACTGAACAGTAGCCTATCATGTGATTGACCAATAACAACTGAACAGTAGCCTATCATGTGATTGACCAATAACAACTGAACAGTAGCCTATCATGTGATTGACCAATAACAACTGAACAGTAGCCTATCATGTGATTGACCAATAACAACTGAACAGTAGCCTATCATGTGATTGACCAACAACAACTGAGCAGTAGCCTATCATGTGATTGACCAACAACAACTGAACAGTAGCCTATCATGTGATTGACCAATAACAACTGAACAGTAGCCTATCATGTGATTGACCAATAACAACAACTGAACAGTAGCCTATCATGTGATTGACCAATAACAACTGAACAGTAGCCTATCATGTGATTGACCAACAACAACAACTAAACAGTAGCCTATCATGTGATTGACCAACAACAACAACTAAACAGTAGCCTATCATGTGATTGACCAATAACAACTGAACAGTAGCCTATCATGTGATTGACCAACAACAACTGAGAAGTAGCCTATCATGTGATTGACCAATAACAACTGAACAGTAGCCTATCATGTGATTGACCAACAACAACTGAACAGTAGCCTATCATGTGATTGACCAATAACAACTAAACAGTAGCCTATCATGTGATTGACCAATAACAACTGAACAGTAGCCTATCATGTGATTGACCAACAACAACAACTAAACAGTAGCCTATCATGTGATTGACCAATAACAACTGAACAGTAGCATATCATGTGATTGACCAATAACAACTGAACAGTAGCCTATCATGTGATTGACCAACAACAACTAAACAGTAGCCTATCATGTGATTGACCAACAACAACTGAACAGTAGCCTATCATGTGATTGACCAATAACAACTGAACAGTAGCCTATCATGTGATTGACTAACAACAACTGAACAGTAGCCTATCATGTGATTGACCAATAACAACTGAACAGTAGCCTCTCATGTGATTGACCAATAACAACTGAACAGTAGCCTCTCATGTGATTGACCAATAACAACTGAACAGTAGCCTCTCATGTGATTGACCAATAACAACAACTAAACAGTAGCCTATCATGTGATTGACTAACAACAACTGAACAGTAGCCTATCATGTGATTGACCAATAACAACTGAACAGTAGCCTCTCATGTGATTGACCAATAACAACTGAACAGTAGCCTCTCATGTGATTGACCAATAACAACTGAACAGTAGCCTCTCATGTGATTGACCAACAACAACTGAACAGTAGCCTCTCATGTGATTGACCAATAACAACTGAACAGTAGCCTATCATGTGATTGACCAATAACAACTGAACAGTAGCCTATCATGTGATTGACCAATAACAACTGAACAGTAGCCTATCATGTGATTGACCAATAACAACTGAACAGTAGCCTCTCATGTGATTGACCAATAACAACTGAACAGTAGCCTCTCATGTGGCTATTAATGTCATTACCAGAGAGTATAATAGGCTATGTATATTTCCACACCACTCAGGGGCATGCTCAGAGCTATTATTACCCCGGTCACTGGATCAGTGTGCACTGAAGAATCATTCTTAGCTCCCTGGGGAGTATACAACCCAAGCTGCCTGTTAGGCACTAGAGTGAGTGAGTATGATTTTACGCCGCTTTTAGCAATATTCCAGCAATATCACGGCGGGGGACACCAGAAATGGGCTTCACACATTGTACCCACGTCGGGAATCGAACCCGGGTCTTCGGCGTGACGAGCGAACGCTTTAACCACTAGGCTACCCGACCGCCCCTGTTAGGCACTAGAAGGTTAACAACCACATTGCCATCTCATCCTACCGGGTACCCATTCACTGCTGGATGAACAGAGGCACATTTCGTACAAAGTCCCTTGCCCAAGGTGACACCACATGTGTTACATGTGCTTCAGTGTGGGGCAGGACCGAAGCCCTAGAAACTCCGCGACCGACGTTGCTTAACTTCACCTGATTTGTGATCTGTGCACTGTGCACATGCCCACGTGCCACCACTCCCTATATCAGCTACAGATATCCTACCTCCCTTTTTGCCGATTTGTTTGTAGCACTTCCAGAAGAGTTTCACAAAAGAAGCTCGATTGTGTGGCGTGGAGCGGACGAAGACGTACTCGCGGAACATGGTGTGGTTGCCGTCACGGAGACTTGAAAAGCTGAAAACACACAAGACAAGGTCACATGACATGAGGTGAGGTGAAATGGGGTTTAATCGCATCCAAGATTATCGCACTTATATAGTGACGCGCATGCACGTGTATGTATGTGTGTGGCTGCTTGTACTAGACTGATGCCGATTTATAGTGCTAGCTCAATGAGATACCATGCCGCAGTTTAACATGAATACCCCACTCAGACACAGTATACTGACTCCAAGCAGACCAGTCCTTGTTTTAGCCCCTTAATGCTGAGCGCCAGACAGGGTAACAACAGGTACCATCTTTTAACATCGTTTGGTATGACGCAGTCGGGGATGGAACCCCGGACCTTCCGCTCTACCATCAGAGGCGGTCTCACATGACATGAGAGGGAGGGGGGACATCAATCGAAATGCTTTACAAGACCCGGGGACATTCACTGACATTCACTGACATTCACTGACATTCAATGACATTCAATGACATTCAATGACATTAACTGTACATACTAGAGGAAATTGGTTACTGTCTGTGTTGGGAGTCGGAATCACTTACTAGTCACTGATAAACTTGACAGCGCTGACTTTAGGATTGTCCTCCCTGTGCTCCAGGAGCTGTGAGATCCCGTCCTCCAGATACACCAGGACGTTGTGCTTCGCTGGAAACAGAGAGTTTGTCAGTTTAAAGTGATAAAACGCTTTCTATGTCCAATAGAAATCTCTACACAAAGCAGAGTCGATAGTACGATTCCGACTATATCATGAGTATGTTTATGAATTGCTATCAAATAGTGATGATACCAGGTGTTTGCGAAAAGGTGATCGTATCCTGCCCCATTGGTGGCACCCATCACAAACACATGCAATGGCAAGTCAATTGTTACACCATTGTCAGTAAAATTCCAGGCGGCCTGTAAATAATTACATCTGGACCCAGGAAGTCAGTGACTGAAATCACAACAGAAACCCATGTTGTCTTGGTGCAAAGACACACAATCAGACAAGTCAGAGATTGATCGCAAGAGTGCAAGATTGATTGCTACAAGCTAGACGACGCTAACTCCAGCAAGGTGGGATGGGTGTGGCACTGGGACCTACCCTACCCAGAGTCCCCCTGTGTGTGCTACAAACTAAACTAACGCTAACTCTCTGAAAATATAGAAACAAATACGACTAAATTGAAAAGGAGCCCCAATGAGGTGGGAGAAACCTGAGGAAAATCTAGACTTGCTTCATGTAGGATTTTTGAATTACAGAAGGGGCAGATGGAAGAGAGATAATAAGGCTTTTTGTGAGACAAGGCTAGTTACAAGCAGACATGTGTCATTCATCCACCCCTCATATCACTTGCATTTCCTTAAACAAAATGGTGGCATCCAGTTAAGACAATCTGATCGAAAATCAAGATCTGTATTGTGATAAAACGGATCTTACATCGCAAAGTGCATCAGATCACCTGAGCACCTTGATTAAAAACATGTGAAGATTTGGAAACATCTGTTGACACCGTGTTGGCCGTGCACATGCTTTGCAAATCCTGCAATCGACCGAAATCTGCATAACAGGTTACCAACCGGATTTTGATTTCGTGGCACGAGTTTGATTGGACTATGGATAAACTGGTTAGTCCAGCCAAAATCTAACTCTATAATACCATGTAAGGATAAGATATATGGATTAACAACTTCTTTATTTCGATTAGGAGTGAAGTTTTGGTGTAGGTTCTAACACCGTTGTACAGAGTATGGTTGACAAGTATATATACAGGAGGCAGTGTTTATTCAGTTGAGGACAGCCTCCGTGGTCTAGTGGTAGAGCATCCGCCCGGAGAGCAGAAGGTCCGGGGTTCAATCCCCGGCTGCGTCATACAAAGAGTCGTTAAAAGATGGTACTTGTTGTTACCCTGTCTGGCGCTCGGCATTAAGGGGCTAAAACAAGGACTGGTCTGCTCGGAGTCAGTATACTGTGTCTGAGTGGGGTATTCATGTTAAACTGCGGCATGGTATCTCAGTGAGCTAGCACTATAAATCGCCATCAGTCCGGACTAGTACAAGCAGCCACACAAACACACACACGTACATGCACGTTGCTATATAAGTGCAATAATCTTGGACGCGACGTTAAACCCCATTTCACCTCACCTTATACAGATGAGTAGGTTTAACATGCTGTAACACTGGAGTGGAGAAGCTTGTTATGTTAGAACCTACACCGAAACGTCACTCCTAATTGTAATAAAGAAGTTGATCATCCATATATCTTATCCTTACTCAGTACTCTAACTTCTGAATGCCTCTTAAAGAAGTTATCCATAATACCAGCCTAGTTCGGCAAGGGTGGAAACTGGACTTTTATAGTCAGTTAACTCTCTTGCCTCAGGAAGATAATTCACACAAGTCTCCAACAATGATCTGCTACAGAGTTGCCAGAAAAAAGTGGTTGTCACTAGTCCTTCCTGAATTTAACTAGCCTCGGACTAGAGGACTCCTGTAAGTTTCGAACCTAGGCTGAATTCTATCAACACATCAAAGGGTGAAACACTTAGAATAGGATTACATTCGTCTTATAACCATGAGATATACACGAGGAAGCTGGTGCTTCACATGCTTCAATCCTAAGCTTGTCACACATTCGCGTCCGAGGACAAATTGTGATTTTATGGGTGGATCACTGCGCTAGGAGTGAGAATACCCCTTTACCCCACTAGGACACAATAATTGTGCCATTGGGTATAACATGCATGGTATATTTTCGCATTGTATTTTTTATTTTTTTGACAACCGCAGTTTGAAGTAGGGTAACCTATTGAACAACAACCTTTAACCAATTCCGGAATGGGTCTCCAGTCAATTAGTTCTACAAACAAACTCAACCATATGCTCCAGTGACGTAGGCCTTATTTGTTTGGCACCTCATTTTACGCTGTGTCAAAGCTATCTATCCCACCGCAGGATAGAACTCGTTAAGACATGATTGACAATATCCATTAGAGCAACTTTAAACCAATACTGGTTCATCACATGCTCAAGGCAGAGGTGAGCAGGTAAGGGTTTGGGACACCGCCATAACGGTCGCACCTCATGGTGTCTGGTAGTGGAAGACTAGTGTCTTTACAGATGAGTTTTCTACTTTTCCATTGAAGCCTCGATCTGGGACCCAAATTAAGTATAACAAAACAAAGGAGTGGCTCTCAATTATTTATCCATGTTGTACACGATACGAAATACTCGACTGCGAGAGTTGGAGTCGAATTCTATCTGCGTTGACGGGCTGTGGTGTAGCCCTTGCACATCGGTTACGGAGATATCTCATAAGTAGTGGGAGGCAAAGACTGTGTTAGACTTTCAGAAACATCCTTACATGATAGCACTGAGGGAGCAGTTGCTATGTATCGATGATGCCTGCAGGTAAATGCATGAGGCTCTGACTGGACATAGCAAGATGTCCTCGCAATCCTCGGGATGTAGAATAGAGGTCAAAGACGGGATGAAGAATAGCCTGTCCAGTTGCTCCAGGAGTTGATTCTTTGCGATGAAGGCAGACCCAAATGGACCTTTCCATGGCTGTGCCTCTCAAAACAAATCCTCTTACACATCCAAGTTGTGTATCTTGCTGACCCGCGCAGCAGTAGCCAAAGGTAGCAGGAAGACTGTTTTGAGAATAATCTGCTCGAAGTCTTTCTTTTCTAGTGGTTCTTATTCTGCTGACCTCAAGTGTCATAGGATTATCAATCGAAATCAGGCAAAGCTGAATCGTGGCAACCACCTTCTGTATCACCCGTGGTAGACGTGCTGTTGGTGGAATTCTTCCACGATATGGCCAAAGCACTGTACTCTCATGCCTTTTGATTCGGAATCGGACAGATGAATCTGAGGAGTTGTGCGTTGAACGTGGTGGCGAATAGGTCATTCCCTGGGCAATGGTAGAGGCAGCAAATCCCCTTGAAGTTGTGCCTTGAACGTGGTGGCGAATAGGTCATTCCCTGGGCAATGGTAGAGGCAGCAAATCCCCTTGAAGTTGTGCCTTGAACGTGGTGGCGAATAGGTCATTCCCTGGGCAATGGTAGAGGCAGCAAATCCCCTTGAAGATTTCTGGATGTAGATATTAATTACCTTTTGGCCCTTTCCACTGCTTGTCTTTCTTTCCTCAACTTCATACAATTCACAGCTCATATCATATCCCCGCCATTCGTATTTACACAGTGCACATGTTCCTCCCATCAAGCACCTGAGCTTCCGCTCATGCATGCACACTCGTAGTCAAGTTCAGAGGTCACTTCCAGTACATTTGAATGTAAACATATCCCACAATGTAGTTAGGACTGACATCTTAACAGTAGAAGCCATTCTGTCGAGGATGGTTGATCCTGGTTGGTCCTGGAATGTGTCGAGCTCGGGCGCTGATGTCCAGAGTATCGATCAGCTGAAAGAAGTCCATCGTCAGGGTCAGCATGAAGGATGACTTGGTGGGTCCCATTTTGTTGAAGTACAAAACGATTGAGGCGTTGTCCAACTGTATCTTGAGTCGAGATGACCTAAGTACTTCTGCCCAAAGGAAGATCGCTAGAATGACGGCCTTGAATTCGAGATTGTTGATGTGGAGGGTCGATTCTGTGGCTGACCAAAGTCCTGATGTCTGATGATACTGCAGGTGCGCTCCCCAACCCACTGTCGATGCATCCATGAACAGGTGAAGTGTTGGTAGAAAGGGTTACAGAGAAGTCTTCGATAGCCACCTTTGCAGATGTCTGTACAGGCACAACGGGAGGTGAAATGGGACCCGACAATTGTCGATCTGAAGATAAGGTCTGAGAAAACTCTGAATTGGCCGTAGTTGTATTCGATCTCACTCGGTGAGAGCTTGGGCTGATGTTAGTGATGATGGATAGATACTCGCAGGTAGGTGTCTTGTAGATCAAGGCTGACCCTTGTCGAATGATGGTGCAAAGGAGCACGACTGATATTATGTGAAAATGTGCTGGTTTTTCAAGGAACTGCGCGTTGAAGAGCCGTATGTTGAAATTTATGTAAATATTTCTTGCTGTCTTATTTCGCGACCAAAAATATTGGCGGGGCTCTGGGAACAGGTCCCAAACACTCTAGGGCATCTTTGGATATCAACGTACCTATTGTGTCCTGTAGTGTTGTCAACAGTCTGGCTGGATACACCCTTGGGAGTGGCATGGGCGTTGTTGGAGAAACTCCTATGAGTGGCAGCTGATACCCGTCTCGCAGGATCTTGGACACAAAGGTGTCATCCAGGCTGGTCCCGTTGGCTGGAAACCGACCTAGTCTTTCGCCTACTGGTGTGCGAGTCACAGCAACGACTAGGGCAGAAGGACCCAGTCATCAGGAGGGAGGAGGAGTCACTTGGAGGAGACATCTTGGGCGATTCTCTGGAGTGCTTCATAATCGTCCTGGCTGAAGATCCTCTGTAGCCTCGTCCTCTACCGCGTCCTCTGCCAACTATGTTGCGGACGACTTGATGGGATAGATTAGATTGGGGACTTCTGCGATCGTGTCTCTGTTGATCCTCCAATAGTTGTCATTGAAGTCTCAGTAAGACAACTGATACCTGGAGATGAATTTCCTCAGTAACTTCCTGGGCGAAACCGCATTATCGGTGGTTCGAGAAGGGAGCCACAATCTGTATTCTGGAATAGTCTAACCGTGTAGTAAAGTAGGCCTCTGCGCCTAAGCACAGTGAGTGATACCCAAATGGGGAATGTAGATCGCAGATCAAAATCGAAAGACACAGAGCATGGACATTCATCGTCAAAAAAGCCTAAACGTAAGCCAAGGCTAGCGTCCGTCCATCCATCCTTGAAATCTGTGGTGAAGTAACCACCCCCAGCAAACATAACATCTCTTACAGTCGAGGAGGATGCTGTGTCAGACAGATTTTAGAAGAGGAGATTCCCACCCTTTGCTCCCTATCAACAAGTACCAGCGATCCATCCACTGCCACAAACTCCCAGGCCAACCATACGTCAGTAACACATATGGTACTGGTGACGAACATAAACCAGTCTACCGAATTAAGTCCAACTACAGAGGTCGCGGCTCTACTTCGACCAGCCATAACTCTTTTATGGATCAGACCTTTGGACAGGATAGAAGTCAAGAGCTATCTCGACCAACAATGCAGGATCGACTTGGTTCTACGAGTTGACATTCTACAGATCGATCCTCAGAGTCGAAACCTAAAGGGTCGACATTTTCAGGAGAGGTCGACATCACACAGTCACTCTTAAGATTGAGTCTCCCCAAGTCAACATTCAAGGGAATGTGCTTCCTCTAGGGGTCGATCACTAGATAGATTTTCCAGAAATCGACATCCAAAGGGTCGACCACCAGATCATTCCCCTCAACTTCGATCTTCACGAGAACAGACTTCAATGTCGCATCAATCCTCCAAGCAGAAGGCACTTTGTCAGGAGGAGAACGTTTCAGACTTTACAGATCATCATTCCCTGGATCAATCCTACAATTATGATCACGCCGGTTCCAGTTCTATTGAACAGCATCGACACCACGATCAATTGTATTCTTCGGACTCGAACTCTCAACGTCATTCCTATCGGCACTCATCTCGACATTACTGATACGACAGGGAGGTTGATTTGGATCGACATCCATCTACATCCCAGCGATACCAACCTATGCGATACTACCCATACCCTGTAAGGATCGATATGGGGATCAACTATATGGGCCCTACCCCCAATACCCTTTGACGCCGCATAATAATCTCTAAGCCATGCCTCCCCATCGACCTGGAGATTGACATCGGCATGACATGTTTTAACATTTCACAAATATTGGTGTTTGCAATTGACCATGTGAGTTTAATTTCATTTATTTCAGTACCGAGGTAAAAACAAATTGCCAGGCAATAGGCCTAGTAGCCGTTTTTACTTTGGGTGGGTTGCCGTTTTGGCCAATCGGCGCCATTTTCACCCAGTAGTGTTTTGCTGAGGTGCCGTTTTAGCTATAACCCGTTCTTTGACCATCCAAGTGTCGACAGAAATAAATGTTCTCAAAGGTAAGACCTAATTTTTAGTGTATTGGGATTGTTATAAGACACGTAATCAAAAATGTTTTTTCAGCCCTCGAAATCCTGTAACACGAGGATATATCAGGCCTTACTATTCAGGCTATTCAAGTTTATTTCCTAGTAGACTTTCTATGTTTATTTCTATCACTATCTGGTGGCAGGTGCCTGTGTTCTACACCAGCGGGGTTTGTGCACAGAGAGTTTGACGATAAGGACCATGTTTATATAGTGCACAGACTTACCTAGATATCTTTCTGCTGTCATGGAGAATCTATCTTCGTTGACAGTCATTTTTTCCTGCCAATCCTGTTGCTCTTCGAGTTGGAATTACTGTTACATGAAAACTTAGCGTTGAGAGGATGAGTTTAGCACGCAATGTTTTATCCTGTCATTGTTCTCCGAATCGAGAGTGGACTGAAATCAGGTTACAAACAGTGGGAACTCATTTCACGAAACGGGGGCCTATTTCTTTGATTCAAGTGGTCAATTCTTCGTGATTAGTAGGGATACGGAGTGCAGACATGTAAACAAACTGTGTTCGTGTAGTATGAGACGCATATGGTTGCAAACTGTCGGTTTTTTTTTATCTTATTTGAGGTAAATCAAGAATATAGCATAAGTTTAACATCGAAATCATTTTCTTTCCAATAAACCGGAAGTTTTCACGGGGCAACCATAACACACAGAGCTACGCGACAATAAATTATCCGCAACATTCAGAACATTACTTTTCAAACCTTATTTCTGATACGATACAAATTATAGTATGCACAACTTGATTGAAGTGGGTGATAAAGCACATTTATGATATCGAAACTAAGGCTAAAAGTTGGAGTTCAAAATATTTCGCGCACCTGACCTCTCGTCAAGTTTCGGTCGTTTCCGCTCGAACTACAACATTGTGCACTGCGTGTTACAAGCTTTGTGATTGGACGATCGCGGTCCCGTTAAATGTACGGAAACCATCGAGCACATGCGAGGTCATCTGTCAATCACTGCAAATAACAGAAGCTTTAGACTTACCGCAACAACTGACCTCATTCAGTGTAAACACGGAGTACTGTGGAAACTAACTTATGTGGTACCGCTCAATGCACTGAGGATGAAGGCTATTACTGCAGCCTTGTCGCTGCTAGCCATTTTCTACGGTAAGTTACTTTCTAAGATTTTGGATGCAGAAGTCTGTGAATATTGGAATATTTTCGTCCCCGCTTCAACCAAGTTGGTCGGCGAAGCGAGCTGTACATTTGACCCTCTCGTCTAAACAAACGTCAGTTACCCCCAATCTCCAGCCCAGCGCTGTTCACTGCTGAGTCCAGTTGACCTGAGAAAACGCTGGCCGTTGAGAATGCTATGTGATAATGTGTGTATTCACTCCATAATTTTACGTGTGATATTGTTTTGATGTCAAACAGTATCCATGCTTTTGGCAATCCCCGCTTACATGTGTTAAAACGTATAATTTGTAAATAAACTTGTTTACATAATAACAGTCAAAACGATCATGTCTTTGGCTGAATACTGTGGTAATATTTATCATAATGTTATTTGAATTTTCATTGGTAGAGATGGAAATTAATTAAATTTTATGAGATAACAAAGAAAAACTCATTTTACTATTTTGATTTGTTTGCATTCCACATGAGGCTAGAAATTCCTATCTTACAGACCCTGGGTTACTTTATTGTTTTTGATGCATTGTTATTTTGTTTGTGAACAAATTGATATACTATTATATAATTAAACAACATGATATATATGTAAACTTTATTGGATTGTTTTCAGTTTTGAGATGACCCCTTTTCATGCCCAATTGATGATTGTAGTTTTTGTTGCATAGTTATTTTGTTTGTGAACAAATTGATATACTATTATATAATTAAACAACATGATATATATATGTAAACTTTATTTGATTGCTTTCAGTTTTGAGATGACCCCTTTTCATGCCCAATTGATGATTGTAGTTTTTGTTACATAATCACTTATAACTGATTGTTTATCAACTCATTGCCACTGTTTATTGACCTGTAACGTGATAATTACATTGATGTGTGTACTGAGACGTGCAAGCATCGTGTATTGCCTTGGGGGTTACTGGGTGATAAAGAGAATATAGTGTTGAAATACCTGGTGGAACTGAGTGTACAAGTTTACAAATGTATCACCCTGATTCCTATAGGAAGTCTTGACAGGCCATTAGAAGTTGGAAGAACATGAATACATGACACATTTTTAGGAGAGCAACTTCTTTTATTCTTTGTCAAGATGTTTCAGAGCTACTTCTCGCTCCTTCATCAGGTAAATGCTGAGTAAGGGCAATTGATTGACATTTTATTAACATTGGTTGGTTTGTTGTTTAACGCCGCACTCAGCAATATTCCAGCAATACGACGGCAGTCTGTAAATAATTGAGTCTGGACCAGACAATCCAGTGATTAATATCATGAACATCGATCCTCGCAATAGGGATCGATGACATGCGTCAACCAAGTCAGCGAGCCTGACCACCCGATCCCGTTGGTGGCCTCTTACGACAAGCATAGTCACCTGTTACGGCAAGCATGGGTTGCTGAAGACCTATTCTACTCTGGAATCTTCACGGGTCCATTTTATTTACACATAAATCTGGTTAAAAGTAGTGAAGAGCTAGTTCTGGATGCTGATAATGGTTGATGAAGGTCCAGCTAACTAGTTACAGCAATCAAACCACAGGCCCAGTAAGATGTGGCATGTGTGAAACAGTAGGATGTTTAGAAATTTAAACATGTTAAAGAAGATGTGTGTTGCTGTTTAGTTTTGAATTTGCTGGTGATAAAAGTAACGTTTGGAATTTGTGCATATATTGTTGGGAATTTGCTAGTCAAATAGTTCAACATGTATAAGGTTGTAATGCATTGGATTAGCATTGGGATTTTGCTGCACATATGAGATCATTAACAAGAAATTGTTATTGTCAGTTTAATGTAACATTTATATGAAATATATTTTTTATGCTATGATTATATGAAACATGTTGTTCAGCAATGTTCAGTTTGTTGTTTGATGCTGTTTTCAGCAATAGCCCAGCTATATGGTGGTGACACTAATGTCAGGACAATGTATCACTTGCAGAATAGGATGGTTTGATGAGTAGAATGTCAATGACAATTTCTCTTCCTTAGCCGTATTATATCGCATTATTTACTATGCCGAGGGAGGGAGACGCCACTCCGTCGACACAGAAGCCGTGGACATGTTTTATGCAGAAAAAATAGCAAATGAGTAAATTTGAAATTCCTGCCGGAGTGTTACATGATTAATATGTTCTTGTGAAGGTAAATAAAAGGCTCTGTAAGTAACTGTAAAGAGCACTTAAGCTAATAAGTCTCACACTAGATCTATTGACAGCTGTGGCTGTAAATCTCAGAATTCAATTATTATCTTGTCAATCCACATGATATATCATTGATGATGTCATTTTTATATTGAATAAATATTCCTGCTGGTGACTTTGTAATGTAATAGCATGACAAGCTGGTTATGTCGTGTTTATTTCCTCCCTGGTAGTGAGTGGGGAGATGTATATGGTGTATATTCCCTCCCTGGTAGTGAGTGGGGAGATGTATATGGGATAACATGGTGTATATTCCCTCCCTGGTAGTGAGTGGGGAGATGTATATGGGATAACATGGTGTTTATTCCCTCCCTGATACTGGGGAGATGTATATGGGATAACATGGTGTATATTCCCTCCCTGGTAGTGGGGAGATGTATATGGGATAACATGGTGTATATTCCCTCCCTGGTAGTGGGGAGATGTATATGGGATAACATGGTGTATATTCCCTCCCTGGTAGTGGGGAGATGTATATGGGATAACATGGTGTATATTCCCTCCCTGGTAGTGGGGAGATGTATATGGGATAACATGGTGTATATTCCCTCCCTGGTAGTGGGGAGATGTATATGGGATAACATGGTGTATATTCCCTCCCTGGTAGTGGGGAGATGTATATGGGATAACATGGTGTATATTCCCTCCCTGGTAGTGGGGAGATGTATATGGGATAACATGGCGTATATTCCCTCCCTGGTAGTGAGTGGGGAGATGTATATGGGATAACATGGCGTATATTCCCTCCCTGGTAGTGAGTGGGGAGATGTATATGGGATAACATGGTGTATATTCCCTCCCTGGTAGTGGGGAGATGTATATGGGATAACATGGTGTATATTCCCTCCCTGGTAATGGGGAGATGTCTATGGGATAACATGGTGTATATTCCCTCCCTGGTAGTGGGGAGATGTATATGGGATAACATGGTGTATATTCCCTCCCTGGTAGTGAGTGGGGAGATGTCTATGGGATAACATGGTGTATATTCCCTCCCTGGTAGTGGGGAGATGTATATGGGATAACATGGTGTATATTCCCTCCCTGGTAGTGAGTGGGGAGATGTATATGGGATAACATGGTGTATATTCCCTCCCTGGTAGTGGGGAGATGTATATGGGATAACATGGTGTATATTCCCTCCCTGGTAGTGGGGAGATGTATATGGGATAACATGGTGTATATTCCCTCCCTAGCAGTGGGGAGATGTATATGGGATAACATGGCGTATATTACCTCCCTGGTAGTGAGTGGGGAGATGTAGATGAGATAACATGGTGTTTATTCCCTCCCTGGTAGTGAGTGGAGAGATGTATATGGGATAACATGGTGTATATTCCCTCCCTGGTAGTGGGGAGATGTATATGGGATAACATGGTGTATATTCCCTCCCTGGTAGTGGGGAGATGTATATGGGATAACATGGTGTATATTCCCTCCCTGGTAGTGGGGAGATGTATATGGGATAACATGGTGTATATTCCCTCCCTGGTAGTGAGTGGGGAGATGTATATGGGATAACATGGTGTATATTCCCTCCCTGGTAGTGGGGAGATGTATATGGGATAACATGGTGTATATTCCCTCCCTGGTAGTGGGGAGATGTATATGGGATAACATGGTGTATATTCCCTCCCTGGTAGTGGGGAGATGTATATGGGATAACATGGTGTATATTCCCTCCCTAGTAGTGGGGAGATGTATATGGGATAACATGGTGTATATTCCCTCCCTGGTAGTGAGTGGGGAGATGTATATGGGATAACATGGTGTATATTCCCTCCCTGGTAGTGGGGAGATGTATATGGGATAACATGGTGTATATTCCCTCCCTGGTAGTGGGGAGATGTATATGGGATAACATGGTGTATATTCCCTCCCTGGTAGTGAGTGGGGAGATGTATATGGGATAACATGGTGTATATTCCCTCCCTGGTAGTGGGGAGATGTATATGGGATAACATGGTGTATATTCCCTCCCTAGTAGTGGGGAGATGTATATGGGATAACATGGTGTAAATTCCCTCCCTGGTAGTGGGGAGATGTATATGGGATAACATGGTGTATATTCCCTCCCTAGTAGTGGGGAGATGTATATGGGATAACATGGTGTATATTCCCTCCCTGGTAGTGAGTGGGGAGATGTATATGGGATAACATGGTGTATATTCCCTCCCTGGTAGTGGGGAGATGTATATGGGATAACATGGTGTATATTCCCTCCCTGGTAGTGGGGAGATGTATATGGGATAACATGGTGTATATTCCCTCCCTGGTAGTGAGTGGGGAGATGTATATGGGATAACATGGTGTATATTCCCTCCCTGGTAGTGGGGAGATGTATATGGGATAACATGGTGTATATTCCCTCCCTGGTAGTGGGGAGATGTATATGGGATAACATGGTGTATATTCCCTCCCTGGTAGTGGGGAGATGTATATGGGATAACATGGTGTATATTCCCTCCCTGGTAGTGGGGAGATGTATATGGGATAACATGGTGTATATTCCCTCCCTAGTAGTGGGGAGATGTATATGGGATAACATGGCGTATATTCCCTCCCTGGTAGTGAGTGGGGAGATGTATATGGGATAACATGGTGTATATTCCCTCCCTGGTAGTGGGGAGATGTATATGGGATAACATGGTGTATATTCCCTCCCTGGTAGTGGGGAGATGTATATGGGATAACATGGTGTATATTCCCTCCCTAGTAGAAGGGAGATGTATATGGGATAACATGGCGTATATTACCTCCCTGGTAGTGAGTGGGGAGATGTAGATGAGATAACATGGTGTTTATTCCCTCCCTGGTAGTGAGTGGAGAGATGTATATGGGATAACATGGTGTATATTCCCTCCCTGGTAGTGGGGAGATGTATATGGGATAACATGGTGTATATTCCCTCCCTGGTAGTGGGGAGATGTATATGGGATAACATGGTGTATATTCCCTCCCTGGTAGTGGGGAGATGTATATGGGATAACATGGTGTATATTCCCTCCCTGGTAGTGAGTGGGGAGATGTATATGGGATAACATGGTGTATATTCCCTCCCTGGTAGTGGGGAGATGTATATGGGATAACATGGTGTATATTCCCTCCCTATTAGTGGGGAGATGTATATGGGATAACATGGTGTATATTCCCTCCCTGGTAGTGGGGAGATGTATATGGGATAACATGGTGTATATTCCCTCCCTAGTAGTGGGGAGATGTATATGGGATAACATGGCGTATATTCCCTCCCTGGTAGTGAGTGGGGAGATGTATATGGGATAACATGGCGTATATTCCCTCCCTGGTAGTGAGTGGGGAGATGTATATGGGATAACATGGCGTATATTCCCTCCCTGGTAGTGAGTGGGGAGATGTATATGGGATAACATGGTGTATATTCCCTCCCTGGTAGTGAGTGGGGAGATGTATATGGGATAACATGGTGTATATTCCCTCCCTGGTAGTGAGTGGGGAGATGTATATGGGATAACATGGTGTATATTCCCTCCCTGGTAGTGGGAAGATGTATATGGGATAACATGGTGTATATTCCCTCCCTGGTAGTGGGGAGATGTATATGGGATAACATGGTGTTTATTCCCTCCCTGGAAGTGGGGAGATGTATATGGGATAACATGGTGTATATTCCCTCCCTGGTAGTGAGTGGGGAGATGTATATGGGATAACATGGTGTATATTCCCTCCCTGGTAGTGAGTGGGGAGATGTATATGGGATAACATGGTGTATATTCCCTCCCTGGTAGTGGGGAGATGTATATGGGATAACATGGTGTATATTCCCTCCCTGGTAGTGAGTGGGGAGATGTATATGGGATAACATGGTGTATATTCCCTCCCTGGTAGTGGGGAGATGTATATGGGATAACATGGTGTATATTCCCTCCCTGGTAGTGGGGAGATGTATATGGGATAACATGGTGTATATTCCCTCCCTGGTAGTGAGTGGGGAGATGTATATGGGATAACATGGTGTATATTCCCTCCCTGGTAGTGGGGAGATGTATATGGGATAACATGGTGTATATTCCCTCCCTGGTAGTGAGTGGGGAGATGTATATGGGATAACATGGCGTATATTCCCTCCCTGGTAGTGAGTGGGGAGATGTATATGGGATAACATGGTGTATATTCCCTCCCTGGTAGTGAGTGGGGAGCTGTATATGGGATAACATGGTGTATATACCCTCCCTGGTAGTGAGTGGGGAGATGTATATGGGATAACATGGTGTATATACCCTCCCTGGTAGTGAGTGGGGAGATGTATATGGGATAACATGGTGTATATTCCCTCCCTGATAGTGAGTGGGAAGATGTATATGGGATAACATGGTGTATATTCCCTCCCTGTGATAACATCCTATTATTCTTCTTGCTTTTTTGTTCTCATCTGGTCAAAAACATTTGCTGAAAGAAAATTAACTTTATGGACAAGAAAATGACAGGCTTCTTTGAAGCTAGTTAGCCAATTTGTGGACTGCAGATTCTGCCTCCAAGTGGAGAGATTTCCTCTAAGATTATTGGCGTCTTTCTTGTGTCTCTCAATGCAGTGTTTCATTGATACAATTGTCGGTATGTCCTCCGGTATGTTGAGCTTGGGGTGGAGCCAGAGATGGTGGACTATTTCTGGAAGCTCATATTTCTGTCAAGTTGCAGCCGGTAGTACATGAGGTTATGTGTTTGCCTGTGTTCAGCAGCACACTACAAATGGTTCCACACCTGTCAGGATTGCCAACACTGTGGCCTGCAGAGACAAAATAACCATGTTATTTTCAGTCTCCAAGAATATGTTTGTTTTAGGAAAATGGCATGTTGCATCAACTTTTTATCAATACCTGCCAGAAAAGTACATGTGTGTTTGAATCTGTTTGTGTAAGTCATGTAGCTATCATCTGCCGGAGAATCTCCCTGCTTGTTTGAGTCTACACAGTGGCAGGAAGCTGCTTATCACATAGTCCCTGGAAGAATGGTTAGCGTGTAGACTAGGATATAATGCTGAAAGCCTGCTGAAGAACTTCTATTTTATTTATGTACACTGTTTTTTTATTGCAGAAAATCATTTCAGTCTGCATAGTCTGTCGTGTGTTGGCAGTGTTGAAAGTTACCATATTCGATGTAATAAGCGCCCAGGGCACTCTCAAAATTAGAAATAGGGGGCTCTTATTAGAGTATTATTTTGTTGGAAAAAAGAGAGTTGAAAGATAAATTTCGTGGTTTATGCTGACACACTGAAATGTTTATATGCGACAGATACATTTTTCCAAAATTTAATTGCCCATAATTAAGAATGCATATAAAACACGAGTGCGTATTATACGCGAATAAATAAGTCTTGTGTACATTGATCAATCGGAAGGAGTGCTAATTTGGATTGTTCACTAGCCACTATATTAGCAAATACCGTCGTGGGCGCTTATTAGAGCGGGGCGCTTATTACGTCGATTACGGTAAGGGTTGTCCAGGGTTGCTGCTGTTGTGTTGGCAGTGTTGGAAGTTAGGGGTTGTCCAGGGTTGCTGCTGTTGTGTTGGCAGTGTTGGAAGTTGGGGGTTGTCCAGGGTTGCTGCTGTTGTGTTGGCTGTGTTGGAAGTTGGGGGTTGTCCAGGGTTGCTGCTGTTGTGTTGGCTGTGTTGGAAGTTGGGGGTTGTCCAGGGTTGCTGCTGTTGTGTTGGCAGTGTTGGAAGTTGGGGGTTGTCCAGGGTTGCTGCTGTTGTGTTGGCAGTGTTGGAAGTTGGGGGTTGTCCAGGGTTGCTGCTGTTGTGTTGGCAGTGTTGGAAGTTGGGGGTTGTCCAGGGTTGCTGCTGTTGTGTTGGCAGTGTTGGAAGTTGGGGGTTGTCCAGGGTTGCTGCTGTTGTGTTGGCAGTGTTGGAAGTTGGGGGTTGCCCAGGGTTGCTGCTGTTGTGTTGGCAGTGTTGGAAGTTGGGGGTTGTCCAGGATTGCTGCTGTTGTGTTGGCAGTGTTGGAAGTTGGGGGTTGTCCAGGATTGCTGCTGTTGTGTTGGCAGTGTTGGAAGTTGGGGGTTGTCCAGGGTTGCTGCTGTTGTGTTGGCTGTGTTGGAAGTTGGGGGTTGTCCAGGGTTGCTGCTGTTGTGTTGGCAGTGTTGGAAGTTGGGGGTTGTCCAGGGTTGCTGCTGTTGTGTTGGCAGTGTTGGAAGTTGGGGGTTGTCCAGGGTTGCTGCTGTTGTGTTGGAAGTTAAGGGTTGTCTAGGGTTGCTGCTGTTGTGTTGGCAGTGTTGGAAGTTGGGGGTTGTCCAGGGTTGCTGCTGTTGTGTTGGCAGTGTTGGAAGTTGGGGGTTGTCCAGGATTGCTGCTGTTGTGTTGGCAGTGTTGGAAGTTGGGGGTTGTCCAGGATTGCTGCTGTTGTGTTGGCAGTGTTGGAAGTTGGGGGTTGTCCAGGATTGCTGCTGTTGTGTTGGCAGTGTTGGAAGTTGGGGGTTGTCCAGGATTGCTGCTGTTGTGTTGGCAGTGTTGGAAGTTAAGGGTTGTCCAGGGTTGCTGCTGTTGTGTTGGCAGTGTTGGAAGTTGGGGGTTGTCCAGGGTTGCTGCTGTTGTGAATCTCAACATCAGAGTAATGAGAAGGACCTTATTCATTTTGAACATGGTCAGTCCCCCTGACTTCTTGAAGGATGGATTCAACTATTCCGCTGATTTTAAGAGTGAAAATGAGCCTTTGTTTCACGTACTAGCCTGGCATTTGAACTCCCTCAGGCTTTGTGAGTTCATGTTTGTTTGCATTATTCCTTGTCTGATGGATACAAGAGAAGAAACTAACAATTTGGGCCAAGAAATTGTTCTAAAGATTTTGTGTTCTGATAGCATGTTTGGTCTGAATAAGTCTTTAATGGAACTATACTATATACATGCTGTAGTGTTCTTTAATGGAACTATACTATATACATGCTGTAGTGCTCTTTAATGGAACTATACTATATACATGCTGTAGTGTTCTTTAATGGAAGTATACTATATACATGTTGTAGTGCTCTTTAATGGAACTATACTATATACATGTTGTAGTGTTCTTTAATGGAACTATACTATATATACATGTTGTAGTGTTCTCTAATGGAACTATACTATATACATGTTGTAGTGTTCTTTAATGGAACTGTACTATATACATGTTGTAGTGTTTTTGTTAATGGAACTATACTATATACATGTTGTAGTGCTCTTTAATGGAACTATACTATATACATGTTGTAGTGTTCTTTAATGGAACTATACTATATATACATGTTGTAGTGTTCTCTAATGGAACTATACTATATACATGTTGTAGTGTTCTTTAATGGAACTGTACTATATACATGTTGTAGTGTTTTTGTTAATGGAACTATACTATATACATGTTGTAGTGCTCTTTAATGGAACTATACTATATACATGTTGTAGTGTTCTTTAATGGAACTGTACTATATACATGTTGTAGTGTTTTTGTTAATGGAACTATACTATATACATGTTGTAGTGCTCTTTAATGGAACTATACTATATACATGTTGTAGTGTTCTTTAATGGAACTATACTATATACATGTTGTAGTGTTCTTTAGTGGAACTATACTATATACATGCTGTAGGTTGCTGATGTGTCTGTGCATTCCTGCAGAGATGCATGATGGGAAATAATTCCAACCATCTGTTGATAAGGAATGTTGAATCTCGTATCATGTGCAGCAGCGCATGTTTTGACATTTTGGGATAGGTTAAGAATTTCTCCGTCCTTGAATAAGAAGGTGCAAGGTGCGTAGAATCTGGATTTTTGCGGACACTGAGATGTCTTATTCTCTCTGCTGGTTTTTTTTCCAAAATGAAAACATCATTTGACAAAGCTTTGAGTTTTATTTCCATACAAATACTCAGTTCATTATGTTTTTTCTTCACTGGGTATATTTTCTCTGGTATTTTTGCAGTCCTGTTTGTTTTTTCCGAACTGATTTTATCTAAAAAATTTGACTGAGTTCCTGGGCATATCTTCTTGGAAAGAGAGTTTCTCAGTCTCTTCATATACAAACAACGGTGGCTGTCTCACCAGTGGGAAGATCACGGCTTGACTTGACTCACTCTGAAACTTGATACTTCACAGAACCATTGGAAATGTTAACGTAGGTCGACTGTTTGATGCAGACACTTACCAATATCCACTGCAGTGCAAGCATGTTTTGTTTGTCTGCAGGATTAGGTATATCTTATATTGACCCAATGATTGATTAATATTAATCCTGGCCTACTAATTAGATCAAGTTTGTACTGGCCAATGGATTATATAAGTTTGTACTGGCCAATGGATTATATAAGTTTGTACTGGCCAAAGGATTATATGAAGTTTGTACTGGCCAGAGGATTATATAAAGTTTTTACTGGCCTAAAGATTATATGAAGTTTTTACTGGCCAAAGGATTATATAAAGTTTGTACTGGCCAGAGGATTATATGAAGTTTATACTGGCCAGAGGATTATATAAAGCTTGTACTGGCCAGAGGATTATATAAAGTTTGTACTGTCCAATAGATTATATAAAGTTTGTACTGTCCAATAGATTATATAAAGTTTGTACTGGCCAGAGGATTATATAAAGCTTGTATTGGCCAATAGATTATATAAAGTTCACACATGGAAACATATTGGAGAAAAACAACCTTGGATTACTTGACTAGTTATCTCTAAATGTTTAATTACATTGCAATCCAGGCCATGCCATGCCATGCCAAACTTGTAAAAATCTATTGGTTTGTTTTTCGGGTTTCTTGCACCATAAAGATAGCGCTCCACGATGTGCCGACAGCTGAACGTGACATTAAACACCATCTCACAAACTTTCTCACTACAAATCTAAGACAATCTGTGCCCAATGTTTCTCTCATACTGACCCCAAAACAATATATCTTTTGTCTCAGCCAAGTCTACAATGCTTCAGCAAGTCTATATTTCTTCAGCTTCAGTATGAAAAGAAAGAGATTCTCTGGGCTTCTTTCAATTATTTCTTCAAGGACAGTTTAACAAAATAAATGTTTAGCTTTTTTCAATTAACTCAATGTTAAAGTTTTTATTTCCAGCTTCAGGAATGTGGTTTGTGACCTTCAAACATCAGCGTAGTTCCACACTCTTGTGCCGTCTGTGTGTTATAAGAGTGTAGCAATAAACATCAGCGTAGTACCACACTCTTGTGCCGCCTGTGTGTTATAAGAATGTAGCAATAAACATCAGCGTAGTACCACACTCTTGTGCCGCCTGTGTGTTATAAGAGTGTAGCAATAAACATCAGCGTAGTACCACACTCTTGTGCCGCCTGTGTGTTATAAGAATGTAGCAATAAACATCAGTGTAGTTCCACACTCTTGTGCCGCCTGTGTGTTATAAGAATGTAGCAATAAACATCAGTGTAGTTCCACACTCTTGTGCCGCCTGTGTGTTATAAGAATGTAGCAATAAACATCAGTGTAGTTCCACACTCTTGTGCCGCCTGTGTGTTATAAGAATGTAGCAATAAACATCAGTGTAGTTCCACACTCTTGTGCCGCCTGTGTGTTATAAGAATGTAGCAATAAACAACAGTGTAGTTCCACACTCTTGTGCCGCCTGTGTGTTATAAGAGTGTAGCAGTATCTGTAGGGTGGAGTGATGCGCTGTGTAACAGTATTGGGGCATGTAGCCAGGCAAATTTTATATAAAGAATATAAGAATAACATGTTTTTGATACGAACAAGCCATAGATATTCACACTAAAGTACTCACGGAAATGAAAAAACCCTGTTTTTTCGATATCATATTTTAAATAAATGCAGTTAATATACAAAATATATAAATATTCAAACAACTCAATTAGTACTAATTGGGCCTTGGCACAAATACAGCGTATCAAAGGTTTTTATGTCTTTTTACACGTAAAAGTGTGTAAAAATATGAACAAAACAGACTATTGTGAAACTGAGCATAACCAGGTGTTAGTAGATCAAGGTGAATGTCCATGACCTATGACACCTTGACGACAGGTGAAAACAGGTGCTTGAAACCCACGTGCATGTGATTTGTCAGTGGTTAGTGATTTGTGAGTGGCATTGTGGGATAGTGAATCATCGTCAAAATATCAGAACGTAAAAGTAACATATTCCCTTCTCAAACAACAACTTACATGTCATTATAATTATGTACATAAACATAGCTGTTTGTTTTGATAACTTTTTTCCAAGGCTAATTTGCATAATGCCTATAGCCTGTTTCTGCCATGTCAATTTGGACTAAGTTTTATTTTTGAATGTTGAAAGTGCCTAGAAATTACCTCCTGTAAAGTACATTTTGTATTGAGCACTGAGATTATTAAAAACTAGCAAATCCAGACTAGTACTTTTCCAGTTGTTTTGTTATTTAATATTTACATCTACGTAATGCTTTGTGCCGATTATTAAATCCAGCAAAACAGGTTTTTTTCATTTCCATGAGTTCTTTAGTCCGCTAGTCCACTAATCTGCTAGTCCACTAGTCCGCTAGTCCGCTAGATTACTGATTGTGCTGAGGACAAGTACTATCCAATGCTGGTAGTCTTCATTGAATAAACTGTGTAGCATTGCTGCTGCTGATGGGTTATGCGTCACAGTGGGTTGGATGTGGTGAGGAATGTTGGGGAGATGAAATGATAGGAATGTCAAGTTTGGAGCCATCTTGACTTTTGCACCAGAATGACACAGATCGGTGTTGGGAACCAAGGATGCAGGGATGGAGGGAGAGAGGGATCCTTTGATGGAGGGATGCAGGGAGGGAGGGAAGGACCCTAGGATGGAGGGAGGGAGGGAGAAAAGGATCCTAGGATGGAGGGAGGGAGGGAGAGAGGGATCATAGGATGGAGGGATGCAGGGATGGAGGGAGAGAGGGATCCTTGGATGGAGGGATGCAGGGAGGGAAGGAGGGAGGGAGGGAAGGATCCTTGGATGGAGGGATGCAGGGAGAGAAGGAGAGAGGGATCCTTGGATGGAGGGATGCAGGGAGGGAGGGAGGGAGAGAGGGATCCTTGGAGGGAGGGAGGGAGGGAGGGATCCTAGGATGGAGGGAGGGAGGGAAAGAAGGATCCTTGGATGGAGGGAGGGAGGGAGAGAGGGATCCTTGGATGGAGGGATGCAGGGAGGGAGGGAGGGAAGGACCCTAGGATGGAGGGAGGGAGGGAGAAAAGGATCCTAGGATGGAGGGAGGGAGGGAGAGAGGGATCATAGGATGGAGGGATGCAGGGAGGGAGGGAGGGATCCTAGGATGGAGGGAGGGAGGGAGGGAAGGATCCTTGGATGGAGGGATGCAGGGAGAGAGGGATCATAGGATGGAGGGATGCAGGGAGGGAGGGATCCTTGGATGGAGGGATGCAGGGAGGGAGGGATCCTAGGATGGAGGGATGCAGGGAGAGAGGGATCCTAGGATGGAGGGATGCAGGGAGAGAGGGATCCTAGGATGGAGGGATGCAGGGAGAGAGGGATCCTAGGATGGAGGGATGCAGGGAGGGGGGGATCCTAGGATGGAGGGATGGAGGGAGGGAGGGAGAAATGGATCCTAGGATGGAAGGAGGGAGAGAGGGATCATAGGATGGAGGGAGGGAGAGAGGGATCCTAGGATGGACCTAGGATGGAAGGAGGGAGGGATCCTAGGATGGAGGGATGCAGGGATGGAGGGAGAGAGGGATCCTAGGATGGAGGGATGGAGGGAGGGAGAGAGGGATCCTAGGATGCAGGGATGGAGGGAGGGAGGGATCCTAGGATGGAGGGAGGGAGGGATCCTAGGATGGAGGGATGCAGGGATGCAGAGTGTCTGGTTTCAGGGAAGGTTACCAAAGAGCACTCAACTCCTGGTTTTACAGTCTGACCGGTTCCCCAGACAGGCCACATTCGTAGCTGATGTCAGGTGTAGTCACAGCTAACCTGATTACCACGGCAACCAAATGCCAAATATTGTAAAATGTCTTGCTTGCTTGGCATTCTCTATTGTGTGAAACATCTGGCCTGTCACCTTGAGGCAAGGGTGGACTCACCGATGGCTTCACTTACTTCAATGAGGGCAGGAATTAAGTGTTTTACAATCGTCAAATTGAAATCATACTTTGGTCCTGCTTGGGGGTAAATCGTTCTTGGTGTTTATAGTTTAGCCTGTGGGTGGCTCCCCTTGCTGACTAGACTTGCAGTGGTATGTATGTCAGAGGTTGTCTTCAACGACTTGTTGGGAGCAGAAGTGTATTGATGGCTTGAATTGCAGTTCATTGTGTGGCAGCCATATTGGATTATGGGAAACATGTGTTCAGTGTCACGGCCAGGGTGACGTGAAAGTTCAAGGATTATTGTTTCTTATGAATGGTTTAACATGTTAGAGAAAAAATACATATGTGAGTTAATGCAAGTTTTATCTCCAAATAGCTCGATTTAGAAATATGTTTCACGTGAGTTTGTGAGGGAAGTCCATCTTGGATGTATGTATTAAATGCTTCCTTTTCTTATCCTAAACTGCAAGTTAGGCTCCTTTCTATAAAGTGATCGCAGAGCAAGAATGTTGTGGTCTATGTTTACGGTCACTTCATAGAGTGTGGTCCCAGGTACTGGACAGGCTGTGTCAGATACAATGTGACAGGATTGAGTTTGTTGTTATTTGTTTATTCTTTGATGCTGTGTTCAGCCATATTCCAGGTATGTGATGGTGGCCTGTGATTAATCAAGTCTGGACAAAAAAAAGTGATTGATATTATTAGCAACGTCCTATGGCATTGGGGTATGATAACTTGTAAATGACCAAGTCACCGAGCTTGAAGCATCATGAGGTTGTTGGAGTCTATTTTCACTCGGCTACCCTATTTATCTTGTGCTAGTCTCTGCAATAACTGGGCTGATTTAATGTCCAGTTATACTGGAACAGGTAGTCAGTGTTCATGCTGTCGACCCCTAGTTTGTCAACTCAAAATGACCGCCTTTGTGGTCTAGTGGATACAGTGTCTTCCTGAAGAGCAGAAGGTCATGGGTTCGATCCCTGGTCGCATCATACCTAAAGTCATTAAGAGATGGTACATGTTGTTACCCTGCCTGGTGCTCTGCATTAAGAGGTTAGCTCGGAGTCAGTTTACTGTGTCTGAGTAGGGCATTCATGTTAAACTGCGGCATGGTATCTTTTGAACATGACGTTAAACTCCATTTCTCCACACCTCAACTCAAAACCTGACCAATGCAGGATCTGTAACCTGCCAAGACTTACCAAATCAGGGTCGTCAGTGTTCATGCTGTCAACCCCTAGTTGGTCTCTGACTGATCACATCGTTGAGACGAAGCTGCTGGCAATGGCGTGAGAGTGTGATTGTTGGCAAAGATGTCGCTGGGGATGACTGCATGCATCTTCCCGAGGCAAGAGAGTTAACTGACTATAAAAGTTCAGTTTCCACCCTTGCTGAACTAGGCTGAAATTCCTGGGCTCGATCGGAGCGCCACCAGTGGCTATTACGAGTTATGTGGCTTCTATGCCTCTCCTATTGACCAATCAGATTCCATTCTTGTATCACTTGCATTTGTTTCAAACAAAACGGCGGGGCCCAGTCAAGACTATCTGATCGATAATCAAGAAATATATTGTGATAAAACGTGTCTTACATCGCGAAATGCATCAAATCACGTGAGCACCTTGATTAAAAACATGAAAAGATTAAAAAAATATCTGTTAACAAGGAGTTAGCGGTGCACATGTTTTGCAAATCCTGCAATCGACTGAAATCTGCTTGACAGTTTACGAACCGGATTTCGATTTCGGTGCGCGATTTTGATTGGACTATGCATAGACTCGCTAGTCCAGCCAAAATATAACTCCATAATACCAGCCTAGTTCGGCAAGGGTGGAAACTTAACTTTTAAAGTCAGTTAACTCTCTTGTCTCGGGGGGATGGACTGCATGAGGTTGTAGACATCCACTGATTGATCTAGAAGTCCAGTGGTTCCTTTGTCGCTGCCAACCAACCTGTGTCGCTGCATCGCAGTAAATGTCCCGATAGATCTTGTAGCAAACTTCAGAATTCATAATACAAGCATTAGCAGCGGCCCCAAGAGAACAGGAGACAAATGGATTATGCATGCAGTGGAAGGTTCAGGGTTTGTGAGCGACAAATATTCAACTTTAAAGCAGGGAGAGTAGCACTGCTGTCACAATGTGGGCAAGATTTATTTTGCTTTCAGCATGTTTCTGCTTCAGTGGTGCAGTCATATTAGGGAAGTAACCATGGTAACCATTCTACATTGCAAATTGTCTTCTGAGGAGCCCCGTACATGGTCAGTTTTGTGTCATGTGACTGACATCATTGCTGAGGTTTTCTGTCTGCTCTACATTGCTCTATGCCGGCATGGACGGAGATGTGAGAATAGTGACGCTGAAGAACAGTGTTCTTGTCTCCTGTTGAAGCCGCCTCTGGGTTCCGGGTATCTCCATGATCTGCCCAAACTACACCTGCAGTTGACGTGCTTTTACACGCGGAATGTCATGCATAGCAAAGGTCAGGCCACCCCAGATGAGAGTTGAACTCAATATTTAGCCAGAACTGCAATAAACACTTCTCACAATGCTAAAAAACTACTTTTCTATCTCAGATTGGTGCATCAGTTGATTGTTGATGTTTCAAGTGCACCAATGTTGACTTGAGGTATATTCCTGTTGACGGAGCTTGGGAAGTGTGCGTTGAGTCCTGGGCTGTGTTTTGGCAGTCACTCACGGTGCTCAAAACATTGTTTTATCGCAGCCCTGGCCAAAACTATTCAGATACATGTATAAAACGATCTGATCATGCATACACTGACATTGATAGACGCTTTGTCCCTACTCGAACATATAAAGTCAGAACGATTGCTTGCGTAGTCAGAAAGATATGCAAACATTAGCGACTTGTATTGTAACCAAAGAGTCTTTTTGTTAATGTCTGTAAATAGTGAATCACGTGACTAACCACGGGTCAGGGTAGTCGTGTGTGCACCCGGGTCCTACTCAGTACCCACCCGACTCGAGTACCCGAGTTACCTGACCCAGCCCTACCTTCAACGTCTTGCTCACTGCAGTTTTCCAGAGAACCCTTGCATGGGATGCTTATTGAATCATCTACGGTAGCTAGGCTTTTGTGTGCCTTTATTTTAGCACTGTAATTACACCATATACAGTATCCAGGTAGATTCAATAAAGATTGCTTGTGTGGTTTATTTTTGGGCATTAGTGATGTGGCATACGTTGTACGAGTAGTGCTCACATATTGTGTCTGCTTCATGTTGCCATGGTTTCTGTTGTAAAACTGAAGGGGAACTGACTGATATCTTTCTCCTTTTCAATAAAGAGTGTCAGATTACTACGATAATCATGATCATACTGTAGTCGGTACTGTAGTCGGCATCAGTAAACCAATACAGCTTGTGCAGAGACTGTTTCCCTGCAAACAACACATCGTTACAATGCTGTCACAGCGATCATATGTATTCAAGAGCGGAGCCATCATTTTTTAAAGGGAGGGGTCCAAAATATCATAATCCTCTTTCAGGTGATTATACTGCCTTCATCACACTACATTTGGTTTTCAAAAGTGTGTGGGGGGTGGGTGGGGGGGATGTCCGGACCCCCTGGATCCCCTCTGGGTCCTATGGTACTGGCTTGGGGGATCCATGCTGGCAGTATTGTTGTCAAGGTGGCAACCTTAGTCAGGGTATATCACAGATGCTAATCAACTTGTGAAGGTCTTCAGCAACCCATTCTTGTCGTAAAAGGTGCCTATGCTTGTCGTAAGAGGCGACTAACAGCGTCGGGTGGTCAGGCTCACTGACTTGGTTGATGCAAATCCCAATTGCATGGATCGATGCTCATGATGTCAATCACTGAATTGTCTGGTCCAGACTCAATTATTTACAGACTGCCGTGATAATTTCTATAATTAGACTTGTATAAGACTTTTCCCTGAGTGGGGTACTTAAGTCACTAACACCATATTTATCTCGAGAGAGAGAGAGAGAGAGAGAGAGAGAGTTAGAGAGAGAGAGAGAGAGAGAGAGTTTTCTTTGATAGAATCACTCAGGCGATGAAGCAAATCAGCATAGTAGGCACAGGTAATCGTCTTTTGACTTAATATGCAATCAACACGGATCACACCCTTTGCATCCCAGAATACAGTGGCCATGACTTCCTTCACTGATCTTGAAGACTTTAATTTCTTTGGTGCTGTATAGGTGGAATGGTGCCATTCCATGGATTGACGTTTTGACTTGGGATCATAATGTCAGATCCATGTCTCATCACCCGTTACTAATGATAAATCTCTTTTTGATTTTGATGAAATCCTCCTCAATTAGCTCAAAATTTTCTCTGGCAATGTCAGTTCTTTTAAAAATTTAGAAACTTTGGCACCCAACAAGCAGATATCTTATTCATCTGTTAATGTTCATGAATTATGGTTTCAATGGATCCAAGGCTTAGACCTGTGTCTCCCTCAAGTTCAGCAATGGTAATACGTCTATTTGACAGTATAAGTTTTTTCAGTCTCCTTGATTGAAACTGCATTGATTGAATGTGGTGAAACGTTCAGACTTAGGGTCATCATCAAGGCTTGTTCGCCCAGGCTTTAAGATAGCTGCCCAATGTTTAACAGTGGAATAGCTAGGGCACTTATCCCCAAACACTTGTGACATTCGGTCATGAATTTCTTGGGGAGTACTTTTCTCTAAGGTAAAAAACTTGATGACTGCTCGGTACTCGTTCTTTTCCATTTCTGTATCCATTTGGACCCCGATTACGTTCAGCTGGCTGTCACTAATACACAAACAGCCTCAACAGACCAAATACACTTGCAATGAACAACTCAAACAATGTGCTACATTGACTAGTTAACTTTGTTGTGGCCCATAGTGGAGAGTTAGTCAAGCTTACAACTTTTTGACCAGCCCTCGTACATACACGATGTAGGTTTAGAAGAGAAATGTATCACAACTCAGCCAATCTTGACAGTTGTAATATGTTTAAAACAGGCAATGGCTGACTGCTTTCTCAGCAGGCGGCCTCGTATAGAGCAGCCAAGCAAAGAAAACACCTTCGTCCTTGAGGGTCAGAGGGTACAAAGTTTCAGTGTGAACAATGGAAGAATGTTCCTTGTGAAGCACCTGTCTCATAATAAGTGTCGTCTTTTGAATAGCTCGAGTGTCTTCTATTCACCGACACGAGGGTGTTTCTTTCTCTGAACAATGTCTGCTGCTAGAGGTGTTTACCCTACCAAGATATTGAAATATTTACGTTTTGGATTTTGATGTGCATGAGAGTAAAGAGAGGATATTGTGAGACAGCCGAGTGTACCGTAACTGCATTGGTTTGTCAGTCGGGGAATTAATTCTCTACCTATCATGACGACTTCCACTTACTGAGTAACTATGTGATGTTACGACAGTGTGTGGGGGGGAATGAGTCTTCTGGGTTGTGTGCCACATCAGGTTGCAGATGGGGGGGGGGGGGGGGAAGGAATGTCGCTCTTTTACCCATTCTGTTACAGCCTGAAGGAATGTGTTAATGGGTACTAGTTGTTTATTGTGCTTCCCAGTACATGCTTGTTTTCTCCTGCAGTGTATTGACTCACTCACTCACTCACTTTCCAACCCCCTCACTCACTCACCCACCCCATCGCCCATTCACTCTCTCATTCACCCACCAACTCACCCACCCCATCGCCCATTCTCTAGCTCGCTCACCCCCTTGCCCACTCACTCATTCACCCACCCTATCGCCCATTCACTAGCTCGCTCATCCCCTCGCTCACTCACCCACCCCATCGCCCATTCACTCACTCATTCACTCACTCATTCACCCACCCCAACGCCCATTCTCTAGCTCGCTCACGCCCTCGCCCACTCACTCACTCACTCACCCCCCCCGCTCGCCCACTCAGCCCACCTCCCACAACTCACCCACCCACTCATTCACTCCACCAAACCCACTCACCCCACCCACTCACTCCAGACAACTGAACCCATTTTTTCTTTTATTACCACTGATTATCACATCATGAGTTTTCTCCAGCACAATTCCTAGATTGGCCAATGTTGATGTTCTGAGCAGCTTCTATTTAAGTCCTGTGCTATCTGTGGCCACAGAGAGCTGGGATAATTACACCTCAACACGGAAATAATGTCAAAATATCCACATATCTCCCATGCCTGCAACTGGATAGCAATAATAAAATACTTGAGATATAAATGAATTTCTCCTTGTGGAGCTGGGATCCTTGTGCATGTTGTGGTCGGCAGGCCCAGCTGATGGCTGTTTCTGACAGGTCTCCCTAGCAATTTTAATCCTGGAATAGAATCTTTGTGTGTGTGCCCTGTTGAGAGGGTGTTCAACCACAAATTGGTTTTTAGGTATTGATTGAGTTCAGTGAGCAGTATGACCCTAGTAGAGGACATGGTGAGATGGGACATTGTAGGGGACATGGTGAGATGGGACATTGTAGGGGACATGATGAGATGGGACATTGTAGGGGACATGATGAGATGGGACATTGTAGGGGACATGGTGAGATGGGACATTGTAGGGGACATGGTGAGATGGGACATTGTAGGGGACATGGTGAGATGGGACATTTTAGGGGACATGGTGAGATGAGACATTGTAGGGGACATGGTGAGATGGGACATGGTGAGATGGGACATGGTGAGATGGGACATTGTAGGGGACATGGTGAGATGGGACATTTTAGGGGACATGGTGAGATGGGACATTGTAGGGATATGGTGAGATGGGACATTGTAGGGGACATGGTGAGATGAGACATTGTAGGGGACATGGTGAGATGGGACATTTTAGGGGACATGGTGAGATGGGACATTTTAGGGACATGGTGAGATGGGACATTTTAGAGACATGACGGGATGGGACATTGGTGAGATGGGACATTGTATGGGACATGGTGAGATGGGACATTTTAGGGGACATGGCGAGATGGGACATTTTAGGGACATGGTTAGACATGTTAGATGGGACATGATGAGATGGGACATTGTAGGGGACATGGTGAGATTGGACATTGTAGGGGACATGGTGAGATGGGACATTGTAGGAGACATGGTGAGATGGGACATTGTAGGAGACATGGTGAGATGGGACATTTTAGGGGACATGATGAGATGGGACATGGTGAGATGGGACATTGTAGGGGACATGATGAGATGGGACAAGGTGAGATGGGACATTTTAGGGGACATGGTTAGATGGGACATTGTAGGGGACATGGTGAGATGGGACATTGTAGGGGACATGATGAGATGGGACAAGGTGAGATGGGACATTTTAGGGGACATGGTGAGATGGGACATTGTAGGGGACATGATGAGATGGGACAAGGTGAGATGGGACATTTTAGGGGACATGGTGAGATGGGACATTGTAGGGGACATGATGAGATGGGACATTGTAGGGGACATGGTGAGATTGGACATTGTAGGGGACATGGTGAGATGAGACATTGTAGGGGACATGGTAGGATGGGACATTGTAGGGGACATGGTGAGATGGGACATTATAGGGGACATGGTGAGATGGGACATTGTAGGGGACATGGTGAGATGAGACATTGTAGGAGACATGGTGAGATGGGACATTATAGGGGACATGGTGAGATGGGACATTGTAGGGGACATGGTGAGATGGGACATTATAGGGGACATGGTGAGACGGGACATTGTAGGGGACATGGTGAGATTGGACATTGTAGGGGACATGGTGAGATTGGACATTGTAGGGGACATGGTGAGATGAGACATTGTAGGGGACATGGTGAGATGGGACATTGTAGGGGACATGGTGAGATGAGACATTGTAGGGGACATGGTGAGATGGGACATTGTAGGGGACATGGTGAGATTGGACATTGTAGGGGACATGGTGAGATGAGACATTGTAGGGGACATGGTGAGATGAGACATTGTAGGGGACATGGTGAGATGGGACATTGTAGGGGACATGGTGAGATGGGACATTGTAGGGGACATGGTGAGATTGGACATTGTAGGGGACATGGTGAGATGGGACATTTTAGGGGACATGGTGAGATTGGACATTGTAGGGGACATGGTGAGATGGGACATTATAGGGGACATGGTGAGATGGGACATTGTAGGGGACATGGTGAGATGGGACATTGTAGGGGACATGACGGGATGGTCAAGTGAAGTGGATGGGGGGGGCTATCTGGTCCACTGACTTCTGTAAGCTATCTACTCTAACATAGACGTAGTGAGGGAGTGGGAAGGTGTGTGTGTAGGTGAAATTTGTTGCACTCGGCACTGCATGGCCGGGTGTTGTGCCTCAGACTGACACTATCTATGACTGTGTGTTGTGCCTCAGACTGACACTTTCTATGGCCGGGTGTTGTGCCTCAGACTGACACTTTCTATGGCTGGGTGTTGTGCCTCAGACTGACACTTTCTATGGCTGGGTGTTGTGCCTCAGACTGACACTTTCTATGGCTGGGTGTTGTGCCTCAGACTGACACTTTCTATGGCTGGGTGTTGTGCCTCAGACTGACACTTTCTATGGCTGGGTGTTGTGCCTCAGACTGACACTTTCTATGGCTGGGTGTTGTGCCTCAGACTGACACTTTCTATGACTGGGTGTTGTGCCTCAGACTGACACTTTCTATGGCTGGGTGTTGTGCCTCACACTGACACTTTCTATGGCTGGGTGTTGTGCCTCACACTGACACTTTCTATAGCCGGGTGTTGTGCCTCAGACTGACACTTTCTATGGCCGGGTGTTATGCCTCAGACTGACACTTTCTATGGCTGGGTGTTGTACCTCAGACTGACACTTTCTATGACTGGGTGTTGTGCCTCAGACTGACACTTTCTATGACTGGGTGTTGTGCCTCAGACTGACACTTTCTATAGCTGGGTGTTGTGCCTCAGACTGACACTTTCTATGGCTGGGTGTTGTGCCTCAGACTGACACTTTCTATGGCCGGTGTTGTGCCTCAGACTGACACTTTCTATGGCCGGGTGTTGTGCCTCAGACTGACACTTTCTATGGCCGGGTGTTGTGCCTCAGACTGACACTTTCTATGGCTGGGTGTTGTGCCTCAGACTGACACTTTCTATGGACGGGTGTTGTGCCTCAGACTGACACTTTCTATGGCTGGGTGTTGTGCCTCAGACTGACACTTTCTATGGCCGGGTGTTGTGCCTCAGACTGACACTTTCTATGGCTGTGTGTTGTGCCTCAGACTGACACTTTCTATGGCCGGGTGTTGTGCCTCAGACTGACACTTTCTATAGCCGGGTGTTGTGCCTCAGACTGACACTTTCTATGACTGGATGTTGTGCCTCAGACTTACACTTTCTATGACCAGTGTTGTGCCTCAGACTGACACTTTCTATGGCCGGGTGTTGTGCCTCAGACTGACACTTTCTATGGCCAGATGTTGTGCCTCAGACTGACACTTTCTATGGCTGGGTGTTGTGCCTCACACTGACACTTTCTATGGCTGGGTGTTGTGCCACAGACTGACACTTTCTATGGCCGGGTGTTGTGCCTCAGACTGACACTTTCTATGGCCAGATGTTGTGCCTCAGACTGACACTTTCTATGGCTGGGTGTTGTGCCTCACACTGACACTTTCTATGGCTGGGTGTTGTGCCTCAGACTGACACTTTCTATGGCTGTGTGTTGTGCCTCAGACTGACACTTTCTATGGCCGGGTGTTGTGCCTCAGACTGACACTTTCTATGGCTGGGTGTTGTGCCTCAGACTGACACTTTCTATAGCCGGGTGTTGTGCCTCAGACTGACACTTTCTATGACTGGGTGTTGTGCCTCAGACTGACACTTTCTATGGCTGGGTGTTGTGCCTCAGACTGACACTTTCTATGGCTGGGTGTTGTGCCTCACACTGACACTTTCTATGACTGGGTGTTGTGCCTCAGACTGACATGTTTGTCTGTTGTGAGGGTAAGTTGTGAAAGGGAATCCTTTTGTTGCACATGAAGTAACAGAAATGGGGTTGTAAATAACTTATGGGTTACCTGTTTAAATGTCTGAGAACAGATTGTACTTTCATTCATTATTTGTATATAAATAGTTCCCCCCTGGTTCCTCTTCTGCTGCAATGGAGGAAGGAAGAAATTGTCACTGTTTTGAGAATCAACACAGATTTAAATCAGAACGCTCTCTGTATATTTTGAATCTGCTCATTTTCCTAAGGATTAGAAAATGTTTTATATCAAACTCCTCCATGGGGTGAGTTTGTGAGATCCATTATTCATGATAACTCAATTGGAGTTCTATTTGTCTTCAGTTCAGCGTGGCTGCTTTTTAAGAATCTGATCAGCTGATACATGATATTTAACTTCATTTTGATAGTCAGAGTATATTGACCCAACAAAGAGATCTGTTTGTCAAGTCAGGCCATTTGGTCCTGGTGTTTGATTGGCGGCCAGGGAACATCAACTGGGTAATAAATTTGTCGTTAATCGTTGTGGGTAGCCCAGATATAATCACTAACCCTGCCATGTCGAGAGCCAGGGGGACGGGTACGTTTGTTTGGGCAGAGTTGAAGAAATGCTACCTGACATTGATGACGGCCATGTTGTGTGTGTCGTGGAGAGAGGTAGTCGTGCCAAGTAGGTTAAAATGCCGCACGCTGCCAGTTGCTCGTTGCAGTTGCTAAAATTGGCACATCATTGTCAGATGTTTTCACATGATTGTCAGATGTCCAGATGTCAACACATGTTTGTCACATGTCAACACAAGATTGTCACATGTCAACACAAGATTGTCACATGTCACACAAGATTGTCACATGTCACACAAGATTGTCACATGTCACACAAGATTGTCACATGTCAACACTTGATTGTCACATGTCAACACATGATTGTCACATGTCACACAAGATTGTCACATGTCAACACAAGATTGTCACATGTCAACACAAGATTGTCACATGTCAACACAAGATTGTCACATGTCACACAAGATTGTCACATGTCACACAAGATTGTCACATGTCAACACACGATTGTCACATGTCAACACAAGATTGTCACATGTCAACACAAGATTGACACATGTCAACACAAGATTGTCACATGTCAACACACAATTGTCACATGTCAACACAAGATTGTCACATGTCACACAAGATTGTCACATGTCAACACACGATTGTCACATGTCACACAAGAGTGTCACATGTCAACACACGATTGTCACATGTCAACACAAGATTGTCACATGTCAACACAAGATTGTCACATGTCAACACAAGATTGACACATGTCAACACAAGATTGTCACATGTCACACAAGATTGTCACATGTCAACACAAGATTGTCACATGTCAACACATGATTGTCATATGTCAACACACGATTGTCACATGTCAACACAAGATTGTGAGATATCAACACATGATATTCAGGCATGAGCCCATAATTGTCATATATCTGCTCTTGATTATCAGATATCAACACAGATGTTGAATCTGAGAAGTGGCCCCTTCATTTAAGATCTATGTAGGCAGTTAACATGGTTAATGTGTTATTGTGTGTTTATCCGGGGATAATTGTGGAAGGTATTCAGGTGTCACATAGTTTCTGTTATTGGATGCAGGTGCACTCCGGTGCATACCAATGTTTGTCTGTGTCAGACGCTGTCTTTGTAGTATTGTACTGATGCAGTTTTCCTGGGGTGAACCATGATTTATTACATCTATTTACGATTCTCCAAACTATTCAGACCCTTGCAAGCTTATTGTAAACACACTCTCAGTGTGTCAGAGTTGTAAGCAGCAAGTTGGGTGAAGATCAGCGTAGTGTATGTCGGACGAAGTGCATGGCAGATAGAGTGTATGGCGGGGCGTATGGCGGACGATGTGTATGGCGGATGGAGAGTATGGCAGGTGAAGTTAATGGCGGAGTGTATGGCGGGGTGTTTGGCGGATGGAGTGTATGGCAGACGGAGTGTATGGTGGGATGTATGGCGGGGTGTATGGTGTCTCCTTAGGCAAGGAACTGTTCGAAAGATACCTCTCTTCACCTAGCGGTCACTGGGTACGTGGTAGGATGAGATGGTAAGGTGACTGTTCGAAAGATACCTCTCTTCACCTAGCGGTCACTGGGTACCCAGTAGGATGAGATGGTAAGGTGACTGTTAACCTACTAGCACTGAGAAAGGCAGTTTTGGTTGCATACTCCCCAGGGAGCTGAGAAAGAAATTGAGTGCACACAAAGGAATAATTTTACACTTTGAGCATGCTTTGGGCATGTTGGGTGTGGATTGGCTCATTATGGATATGCACATCTTTACAGTTTACCAATTGTTTTATGATTCATCTTTACATGTCAAGAGACATATCCATCTTAGCAATATACATCAATGCAGTGTTTCAGTACTTCAGTCAGTTGTTTCCATGGTAACAGCCCATCTAGATCTGATTTGACGACAGAGGGATTATCTGTAGGTTTGCAATTACCAGTAGTTTCACTCAATAATGATGACTCAAAGATCTGTATGATTATGCTTTCTTCGTATTTACGAGATCTGGTACACAACATAGATCCACAAGTAACGATATGGATTTAAACGTCTTCTGGGTAGGTGGAAGCTACAATAAATCCAGAAATTGAGATCCCTATGATTTGTGGTCTTCTTTATCCACGACTAACATCTAAATGACCCAAAAAAACATGAAATCAATATTTGTCGCTGAGAAGTGTGGTCATGACGTGGAGGATGTGAGACGGTTTGACAGATTTGGTATCAATACAATTTTTAAGACAGTACTTTTGTGGGGGAGAAAGTTGAAAGGCAGATATGAAGGTCATGGCTGCTCTTGGTACCTGGCTGGCTGTGTGTGTATGTGCGGGGGGGGTACCTGGGGGGGGTACCTGGCTGTGTGTTTGTGTGTGGAGGGGGGGTACCTGGCTGTGTGTTTGTGTGTGGAGGGGGGGTACCTGGAGGGGTACCTGGATGTGTGTGTATGTGCGGGGGGGTGGGGGGGGGTACCTGGGGGGGGTACCTGGCTGTGTGTTTGTGTGTGGAAAGGGGGGTACCTGGAGGGGTACCTGGCTGTGTGTTTGTGTGTGGAGGGGGGGTACCTGGGGGGGTACCTGGCTGTGTGTTTGTGTGTGGAGGGGGGGTACCTGGAGGGGTACCTGGCTGTGTGTGTATGTGTGCGGGGGGGGGGGGGGGGGGGGTACCTGGCTGTGTATTTGTGTGTGGAGGGGGGGTACCTGGGGGGGTACCTGGCTGTGTGTTTGTGTGTGGAGGGGGGGTACCTGGAGGGGTACCTGGCTGTGTGTGTATGTGTGCGGGGGGGGGGAGGGGGGGGGGTACCTGGCTGTGTATTTGTGTGTGGAGGGGGGGTACCCCTGGCTGTGTGTTTGTAGGTGGAGGGGGGTACCTGGGGGGGTACCTGGCTGTGTGTTTGTGAGTGGAGGGGGGGTACCTGGGGGGGGGGTACCTGGCTGTGTGTTTGTGTGTGGAGGGGGGGTACCTGGCTGTCTTCTGGACCATGGTGAAGGGGAAGTCGGCACACAGCAGCCCAAGCAGGGAGTGTGTGTGTGAGTATACAACCCAAGCCGTCTGTTAGGTGAAAGAAGGTTAACAACCACATTGCCATCTCATCCTACCGGGTACCCATTCAGTGCAGGGTGAACAGAGGCACATTTCGAACTAGCCCAAGGAGACACCACATGTGTGCCCTAGAAACTCTCTGGAGCCAAGCTGCTGAAACACGGTCACCCATCCATGGACTCTGAGTGACTGAGGTTAACTTCACCTGATTTGTGACCTGTGCGTTGTGCTCAGGACCACGTGCCACCATCATGGGTTTTGGTAATGGATAGCTCAACACATGAGGGCCACATTTTGCAAAGTGGTCGTAGCTACGTTTGTCGTAAGTTTATAGGCTGTCGTATAGGCGTTACAATATTCTTAGCTCTACAGTTACTTTGTGAACGAGGACCAGATTTTGTGTAACTGTCAAGACAGGTCCTTCCAAATAGGGGAAGGTCTCAACATAGGGTATGCTATCTTTAATAGCTATTGCTGATTGATTGCTCACTCTCAATGAAGTATACGCATGATGTTTTATAAGACCTAAGACAGTATTCAACCATGAATTTGAAAAATACCCAATTCTGATATGTCAGTTCTGGTTTCAAATCACAATAATCACCTGTGATTGAAACAGCTGATTTGACGCGCACATCACTGTGAAAACAAATACCCATAGAAAAGTGCTTCTCAGTCATTGTTATCTGCTTGTTAGGGTCTAAATTCAATTTAGCATTATTAAATCGACAGGTTACTGATCTCTACATTCAGATGTAGTATTTATATCTCCTAAATGTTTTTCTGATTACATTTCATTTCAAGTTCGATCAACTCGATGAAATACTTAAAAAGATTGGTGAAACAAAGTCTTTGTGTATGGTTTCAGTCATGTTTGCAGATCAGCTTTTATTACATACTGTTTTCTTCTAAACTTCTTGGATGTTGAGAGATCAACTTACAGGTGTTTCGTGCTATTTTCCTGTCAACTACTGTGTATGTGTTTAACTGGTATTTCGTACTATTTTGCTATCTACTGTCCTGTCATTTTATGAAGAACCTTCGACATCTGGTTGAGGAAAATTAATTTGATTATCACCTGGAGGCTACGATACATTGACACAGGTGAGTGTTTGTGGTAGGCTGTGCGATATTCAACATGGCGTTAATTCTAATGTAAACACATTGGTATGAGAAAGTGATCCGGGCTAAGCCGTGTCAACAGTTTTATCAGCGTGTGTAAGTGGGTAGTGGAGCTGCCATCATGGCCCAAGACGGTGACTTGTGGAGAACACTTCTGTTATGTGTCAGTTTTGTTGCACTCTTCTGGCAATGATTGTGTACTGTTCACATTCTTATGCAATGATTGTGTACTGTTCACGTTCTTGTGGCAATGATTGTGCCCTGTTCATGTTCTTGTGGCAATGATTGTGCCATGTTTATGTTCTTGTGGCAATGATTGTGCCCTGTTCACGTTCTTGTGGCAATGATTGTGCCCTGTTCACATTCTTGTGGCAATGATTGTGCCATGTTTATGTTCTTGTGGCAATGATTGTGCCCTGTTCATGTTCTTGTGGCAATGATTGTGTACTGTTTATGTTCTTGTGGCAATGATTGTGCGATGTTCATGTTCTTGTGGCAATGATTGTGCCATGTTCATGTTCTTGTGGCAATGATTGTGCCATGTTTATGTTCTTGTGGCAATGATTGTGCCCTGTTCATGTTCTTGTGGCAATGATTGTGCCATGTTTATGTTCTTGTGGCAATGATTGTGCCATGTTCATGTTCTTGTGGCAATGATTGTGTACTGTTCACGTTCTTGTGGCAATGATTGTTCACCACGAACGTTCTTCTGGCAATGATTGTGTACTGTTCACATCCTTTTGCAATGATTGTGCACTGTTTCTGTTCTTGTGGCAACACTGGGCAATGATTGTGTACTGTTCATGTTCTTGTGGCAGTGATCATGTACTGTTCACGTTCTTGTGGCAATGATTGTGTACTGTTCACGTTCTTGTGGCAATGATCGTGTACTGTTCACGTTCTTGTGGCAATGATCGTGTACTGTTCACGTTCTTGTTGCAATGATTGTGCACTGTTTCTGTTCTTGTGGCAATGATTGTGTACTGTTCACGTTCTTGTGGCAATGATTGCATGCTGTTCACGTTCTTCTGGCAATGATTGTACATAGTATTGATAAGCAGTACCAGTCAGTTAATTGGGAAAATAGACAAATGCATGATACATCATACAGGTACATAAAGATACATCATACAGATACATACAGATACATCATACAGATACATCATACAGATACATACAGATACATACAAATACTTCATACAGATACATCATACAGATTCATCATATAGATACATACAGGTACATACAGATTTATCATACAGATACATACAGATTCATCATGCAGATACATACAGGTACATACAGATTCATCATACAGATACATACAGATACATCATACAGGTACAAACAGATTCATCATACAGATACATACAAATACTTCATTCAGATACATACAGATTCATCATACAGATACATACAGATAAATCATACAGATACATAAAGGTACATACAGATTCATCATACAGATAAATCATACAGATACATACAGATTCATCATACAGATACATACAGATTCATCATACAGATACATACAGATACATCATACAGATACATACAGATTCATCATACAGATACATACATGTACATACAGATACATCATACAGATACATACAGATTCATCATACAAATACATCACACATACATACAGATACATCAAACAGATACATACAGATTCATCATACAGATACATACAAATACATCATACAGATACATACAAATACTGCATACAGATACATACAAATACATCACAGATACATACAGATACATACAGATTCATCATACAGATTCATCATACAGATACAGCATACAGATACATCATACAGATACATACAAATACATCATACAGATACATACAAATACTGCATACAGATACGTACAAATACATCACACAGATACATACAGATACATACAGATTCATCATACAGATTCATCATACAGATTCATCATACAGATACAGCATACAGATACATCATACAGATACATACAAATACATCATACAGATACATACAGGTACATCATACAGATACATACAAATACATCATACAGATACATACAGGTACATCATACAGATACATACAGGTACATCATACAGATACATCATACAGGTCCAAGACACAATAGACTGGTCTGCCATGTTTTAACTGGAGCAGAATTCTTCCAGTGTTTCCGTTGTCCATTACCGCCTACTGTTTCCACTTCTTTCTCACAGCATACAGCATAGTTTTGTGTTGAAATATTAAAACATGGAGACAAGAAATATGGTAGCATGTGAGTTTAATATTGATAACAACAAAAACCTTCATTAAAATGTTGAAGAGCAATTACTGTGAGGTGTTAATATTGTCGCCGGGCATCTGCTGAATGTTGAACATTTCATTGCTGATGACCGAATTAGCAACGTCGTATTGATTTTGTGTCAGAAATGGAAAATAAACAACCTTTGCAAAGAATATATTTTTAAACCAAGTTAGCAGTTTGACAGTTTCTATTTTAAATGGTTGTAATTCTTCAGATGTTTTCTTGGGATTTTTATAATAGGTAATGCTTCATTTTGGGTATTTATGTGCTTGTTCTGTCTGGACCATTGGTGCCATGGTGGGCTGTGTGCTGGTGCCAGGAATGTCTTGATACGCCCTGATCATGCTGAACGAGCATTCCATGGAATCACTGGGTGAGAGGAGATGGTCAGCCAATGGCTGCCTGGTATACAAGTGGCGGTGCAGCACTGTTACTGGTGCCACTGTTACTTGTTACATAATTAATGTTTATGTTTATGCGTTTACTGACAAACGGGGCAGATTCTGACTGGCAAGGAAAATATTGACCTCATTTTCAGAAGTAATACTTATTAATTTAATTTTCTTTCTGTAAGTAGCTGGCAGTCAAATGATTTTTATCTGTCCAGTAATCATGGTAATGGTCATTGTTCTGTTAAATATCAGTCAGTGGATTGTCTGGTTCAGACTCGATTATTTACAGGCCACCGTCATATGGCTGCAATATTTCTGAGTGCTGTGTTAATAAGAAACAAACCAAAGAATCCTTTTTTAACTGTTAAAAACATCTACGTACAGTAACTGTGAGAGGGAGTGGTTCCCATGAAGCATGAGTGTTTAGTAGGACTGTGTTTAGTAGGTAGGGCTGGGACAAGTCCAAATTTACTAACCGGGTATCCACCCCACTATTACCCGACCCTACCCGGGTACCCGCTGTAGGTCTCGAGAGGTAGGTACAGACTGTCCGATTGGGAAAAGTTTGACCGTAGCTCTGGTAAAATGTGTTTAGATACATGTATGAAACGATCTGGTGTATACACTGAAGTTTTATTTTTATTCAAACATATAAAAGTCAGAAGGAATGGGCGTAGTAGTCAGGAAGAACAGTGATCATTAGTGACTTATTGTTTAAACATAGAGTTTTAGATACTTATTAAGTATTTCATTAAACAATATATCACGTGACTAACCACGGGTCCGGGTAGTCCTGTGGGTACCCGGGTCCTACTCAGTACCCACCTGACCCGTCTACTCAAGTTACCCGTCCCGGCCCTATTAGTAGGACTGTGTTTAGTTGTATTTCATCAAGTAAAGAGAAAAGGGAACACAGATGACATTTTTGTGGGGCAGGTGTTTAGTTGTGAGGCAGGAGGGCAGGAAAATCTAACAAATAATTGATTATGACCTCATGGCTCTGGAATAACATGTAGTTCCTGAAATAAAGTTATGGTAAAATAGGGGTATTAAATATATATATAATTTTGTGAGGGAACCCTCATGTCTTACGTAACCTCCAAGTCTCATAATGCTGACAACTGAGGAGCGGGTGAGTATAGGCTGCTAGGGTTGAGAAGGGGGTGAGTATAGGCTGAGAAGGGGGTGAGTATAGGCTGTTAGGGCTGAGAAGGGGATGAGTATAGGCTGTTAGAGCTGAGGAGGGGATGAGTATAGGCTGCTAGAGCTGAGAAGGGGGTGAGTATAGGCTGCTAGGGCTGAGAAGGGGATGAGTATAGGCTGCTAGGGCTGAAGAGGGGATGAGTATAGGCTGCTAGAGCTGAGAAGGGGATGAGTATAGGCTGCTAGAGCTGAAGAGGGGATGAGTATAGGCTGCTAGAGCTGAGAAGGGGATGGGTATAGGCTTCTAGAGCTGAAGAGGGGATGGGTATAGGCTGTTAGGGCTGAGGAGGGAGTGAGTATAGGCTGCTAGGGCTGAGAAGGGGATGAGTATAGGCTGCTAGAGCTGAGGAGGGGATGAGTATAGGCTGCTAGAGCTGAGGAGGGGATGTGTATAGACTGCTAGAGCTGAGGAGGGGATGAGTATAGGTTGCTAGGGCTGAGGAGGGGGTGAGTATAGGCTGAGAAGGGGGTGAGTATAGGTTGTTAGGGCTGAGAAGGGATGAGTATAGGCTGTTAGAGCTGAGAAGGGATGAGTATAGGCTGTAAGAGCTGAGAAGGGGGTGAGTATAGGCTGAGGAGGGGGTGAGTATAGCCTGAGAAGGGGGTGAGTATAGGTTGTTAGGGCTGAGAAGGGATGAGTATAGGCTGTTAGAGCTGAGAAGGGATGAGTATAGGCTGTTAGAGCTGAAAAGGGGGTGAGTATAGGCTGAGAAGGGGGTGAGTATAGGTTGTTAGGGCTGAGAAGGGAATGAGTATAGGCTGTTAGAGCTGAGAAGGGATGAGTATAGGCTGTTAGAGCTGAGAAGGGGGTGAGTATAGGCTGAGAAGGGGGTGAGTATAGGTTGTTAGGGCTGAGAAGGGGATGAGTATAGGCTGCTAGAGCTGAGAAGGGGATGAGTGTTGAAGTATTTCATTGTCAAGTATTGAAGTGTTTCTTTGTCAAGTATTGAAGTGTTTCATTGTCAAGTATTGAAGTATTTCATTGTCAAGTATTGAAGTATTTCATTGTCAAGTATTGAAGTGTTTCATTGTCAAGTATTGAAGTATTTCATTGTCAAGTAGTGAAGTGTTTCATTGTCAAGTATTGAAGTGTTTCATTGTCAAGTATTGAAGTATTTCATTGTCAAGTATTGAAGTATTTCATTGTCAAGTATTGAAGTGTTTCATTGTCAAGGACTGAAGAACCTGGTAAAAATAAGTTGACTCTTCCCTTGACTGAAACAACACTGGACTGAAACAACACTGGACTGAAACTACACTGGACTGAAATGACACTTGAGTGAACCGACACTAGATTTAAACAACACTGGATTTTTGAAACGACACTGGACTGAAACTACATTGGACTGAAATGACACTTGACTGAAATGATGTTGGACTTGATGCTTTTAGTGGAGGACTTGATGAGAAGTATGTTAGTTTCATCCACAAACAATACACGGCTCTTGTCTGACAGATACTCTTGCTAATTTCAAACCAGTGTTTGCTCAGCAAAGACATTTATTTATCCATCTGAACTTTCCTTCAGAAGTTTGTGTTAACATTAATGAAGTAACACAAGATTGGGGTAGGTCTGTGATTTATAGAAAACACCACGATTGACAGGATTAATATTTCATCAATGTTGAGAGGCAGTCAGCCATGTATAAAACAGTTGTCATCACTCTGGGAGTCTTGGGTTGGCGCCGGCACCCACACAGCTGCTCAACACATACACATTCCACGGGGAATAAATATCACTTGAGGTCGGATGGTTTTCCAATTTGGATGTTTTTTACATAATTTGGATTCACTGCCCCATGGGAAAAAAAGTTTTATTATACAAAATGTCAAGGTTCTATGACGTTGTTAAATTGGCAGATTAAGGAAAGGAGGAAATTGGTTATGGGGTTATCAAGTTGAGGGGAGGTTGATGTGAAAGGTACACACGCCATGGCTGATATGAACTAACTACCAAGAAAATGTGCAAGAACTGTTTCACACAAACTTGTTGTGGTGTAAAGTTTTCAAACATTTAGAAAATTGGCAAAATATTCATGGTCTGATGGCTAAAAATGTCTAAAGTGGTGGAAGCATGGATTTGGCTTTATTTGAAAAACAGCCATTTTAACTTTTGTTTATCATTTCTTGATACTTCAAGAACAATATAAGAATGTTTCAAGACATTTTAAAATTCAAATTACGGTGGATATTTTTTGTGCAGCCAGATGTGAGGTAATTGTTCACCATTAGCTTGCTGTTCTCAAGACCGGGGTTGTCTTTCCTCACATGGGTACAATATCAGAAGCCATTCTTGGCCATGCTAACCATTATGTTGCTCTAACATTGCTTACCCTGTGCTGCTCATTCAAATACTGCCGTTGCGTGGGACCTGACATGTTGGCTTGTGGCTGTGATATGGGTTGTATGATAAACACTTTGATTTATTGAAAGGAACAGACAGTGTTTTTGCCATGAGTCATAAAGTGGAGAGTTGCAACCAGTCAGCATGTTGTCAATACCCACTGAGGCAGCAGTGGAAGTCCCTGCAGCCTTGAGGAAAAGACCAACCATTGGATTCATTGTTGATTTGGAAAGAAGTATTTTCAGATTTCCAGTGGCATGAAATGTGACTCCACAGAATTAAATATCAATTAATTTAATTATTTTGTGAAGCATGTTTTGAACACTAATTCTCCACAGCTCGTACTTGCACTAATGTGGAAGAGTCCTCACATGGGGTTGACTTGTGTTCCGCAGGTGCTTTTCTCAATATTATTATCTACTCTGATCAAAATTGGACTCCACAAATGTAGGCTGTCTGCCTGGGTCTAGGTATGTTATGATACTGGTATATTCTTTGGCCTCTATCCTGAGTGCTGTAGTGTTCACTGGCTACTGCTCGTTTGTGGAATTTACTTGATATAAACGCAGCCATTTAATGGAGATCTCATGCAGCAAAACTTCGGCCTTCGGTTGTGTTTTGGGCTGTGTATTCTAACCGTTTCTGTCCTACTCTTAATTACACGTTTTACATTTTGCTTAATCCTTGATAAACTGCCAGTATTTGTTTCATGCTTTACTTTTTCATTGTACTCTTTTGATTTTTCTTTTATATTATGTTTATGTTTTGACAAAGTTATTTATCTTATTTTTGTTTTGATTCATGTTGCACATTAACAATGTACAGGAACATGGCTCATAAACACACCCAAACATTTGTTCCTGGCAACTGAAACTTTTCACTACAGGGTCTGAACATTTTCACTGCAACTTTTGGTATTTAATCAAAATATATTTTCGGGGTCTTAATATATTTAGACCGATTAAATACATGCTTACAAGGGGACGTTGGGAAGTCACTGTTGTGATTCCTATTCTAGTTTTACACACGATGGTCTACACCAATGTTTCATGTCCATAACACATGATGGTCTACACCAATATTTTACGTCCATAACACATGATGCACTACACCAATATTTCATGTCCATAACACATGATGCACTACACCAATATTTCATGTCCATAACACATGATGCTCTACACCAATATTTCATGTCCATAACACATGATGCTCTACACCAATATTTCATGTCCATAACACACAATGCTCTACACCAATATTTCATGTCCATAACACACAATGCTCTACACCAAAATTTCATGTCCATAACATATGATGCTCTACACCAATATTTCATGTCCATAACACACAATGCTCTACCCTAATAGTCCTTGACAGTGATGCTAACTGAGGAACCCTACAGGTTGTACATCGTTGAATGAATTCTATTTTTTTTCATATCATGTAATGCTGTACCCAAATACATCATTGACATATAGTTCAATCCAATAATTCACTTCTATTTTATGTTGCTAACCTATATAAATTTCTCCTCCATAACATGATGCACTAGTGGAATATTTATCTTGTCACATGATGCTCTAGTGGAATATTTCTCTTGTCACATGATGCTCTAAGCCTTGGTTCTTAGATCTGTCATATAGAGAATGATATGTTTGCCTGCAGAGTTCTAGGTTTTCAAGAAACTGCAAGAAAAACATCATTAATCTCAATGGGGACTGGTATGCCCGGAGAAACTGGCAGTGACATTGCCAATTATCACAACTTGTCCTAAATCTCTGAACAGATGGCAAACATGCAGTATTTTCCTAAAGTGTGAAATGAAAAGAGGCTTGTGGCCATTGATAGTGTGCATGGGAGTGTGTCAGTGGGTGGAGGTGTGTGGGGGATATATGTCACATGGTGTGATATGGGGGATATGACTTAAATAATGGTTGTGCAGGGTTAGAAAATAATACTAGCCTGCTAGCCTAGGGCTAGTACAAATTCCTGTGGGCAAGTACAGATTTCCAAAATTCCACCTTGTTTTACATTACAATTTATCTTTACCAGGGCAAATGAAGCTCTTGAGTCTAGTTCTAGTGGGTGAGTGAGTTGGATTTAATGCCACTTTTGACAGTATTCCAGGTATATCGCGGCGTGTCAGCTTAATGTGCGAGGAAAGCCCGAAGTGATGCAGGTCTCAGATGTTTACCTCTTTCAGTGAAACCAAGGAGCATGGGTATAGTGCCTGCAAACCCAGAAACATAATCGGGGTGAACCGGGATTCGAACCCACAATCATAGGTTTCTGGCAAACTCAAGGGATGCAACTCTTTACACAGAGAATCGCGGCGCCATAGACGACTGGGCCACCCTTGCCCCCATTTTTTTGTCTTACCCTGTTGTGTGATATGGGGGATATGAACTGAAAACAGGCTGTTTGTTGTTAATAATGCCGCACTTAGCAATATTCCAGCTATGTGACGGCGGTATGTAAATAATCAAATCAGGACCAAACAATCCAGTGATTGATATCATGAGCATCACTCTACGATATTGGGATACAATGACATGCATCAATCAAGTCAGCAAGCCTGACCACCTGATCCCGTTAGTCGTCTCTTATGACAAGCGTAGTCGCCTTTCAAGGCAAGCATGGTTGCTGAAGACCTATTTGTGAAGCATGCCTACAACCACCTACAGTCTCCACTAGGTCTTGTACTGCAGTACAGTTGTACACTTCAGGATATTTAAGTGTTGTTGTAATATTGAACAAGGGTGCCATGATAGTGTCATATGTCAACATGACTTACAGGAATGTACATCGACAGTCGTGGGATGATACACCGATGCATCACTGGATCGCAAGATTTTTACTTCTTGATACGAGTATCGATCACAATTGCACACCTAAGTGGAAAGTATTGATTCTTGCCTTAAAAGTAATCTTTAATAAATGTTACGTCAAACACTAATTACTTGTGAGACCGTAAATATTTTCATCCATTGCACCATACTTGACACTGCCAACTGTAAATCGTCAGTGTGCCGGGTATTTGGCCATCCTGTCTATGAAAAAGATGGCTTACTCACCACAGATAAGAGCACATGCAAGTATCGTGATACATGTTGGATTGTGAGCAAGGTATCGTGATACGTATCGGATCGCACAGTTATGTATCATCCCATGGTGCAATGATGGGGTTGTATGTCAACAGGACTGCGATGATATACAGCAATGTACGTGGACACATGATACGTTACTTAGACTGGGCCCGTCAATACCATAGTGATGGTATGGAGATATGGAATATGGATAATTCCTCTTCAGCAGATAGTCAGTCTAGTGTTGTGGATCAATCAGTGATGGACACACAATCCTAACCACGAGTCAACAGCGAGAGCAATCAGAAGAGTAATCTATCCCCTTTATTGGAAATACTGCAGTATAATATCTCCAGCCTTCATTTGTTTGTCTTTATCACCTTGCTAAACTACGTGATCGGACTCCAGGAGTTTCTAGGCTGATGAAACAGGGAGTTATGTTCTGTAGGTAAAGATGAAAACTGTAGTGAATTGATTTCTGTATCTCAGTGGAACCTGCATCTACGTCTGAGATGGTTGTCTGACGAATGCCTGGGTTCAGTGGAGGGCTGGGTTTTGTTTCCTGGAGAAAGTTGGACAAGTTCAGGATTTATTTGTCTGATTACAACTTTTTGTTTTGTAATCTGATTTTCTGAAAGTTAATGTTGATGTGAGTTATGGACATGTTGAACTTGTTGCCTAACTGTTGTTCTTGTCAGACATTTGGATGCATAGTAGATTTGCCTAACTGTTGACTGACATTATGCATACAGGTTGTGGTTTGTTATGCTGTATACTCAAGACCTGCCTTCATGCCATCTCGTGGTTAATAGCAGCTCTGTGAATCGGCACTGCTGTAAGGTTTTGTTGCAGTTTGACTGCCAGCTCTGAAGATTTGTCGAATAAAGATATCTTCCATCAGAGTTGAGGTGAAATTGGGTTTAACGTCGCGTCCAAGATTATTGCACTTATATAGCGACGTGCATGCACGTGTATGTGGGTGTGTGGCTGCTTGTACTAGTCCGGACTGATGCCGATTTATAGTGCTAGCTCACTGAGATACCATGCCGCAGTTTAACATGAATACCCCACTCAGACACAGTATACTGACTCCGAGCCGACCAGTCCTTGTTTTAGCCCCTTAATGCCGAGCGCCAGACAGGGTAACAACAAGTACAATCTTTTAACGTCTTTTTGTATGACGCGGCCTGGGATCGAACCCTGGACCTTCCGCTCTCCGGGCGGATGCTCTACCACAAGACCACGGAGGCGGTCTCTTCCATCAGAGATTATTTTCCATGGACCTCTCAGTCTGTGACTTTATTTGCTAGTCTGAAGCCTCAGTCTAATGATCTTATTATGGTCTAGTAAGATCAGCCTTAACTAGTCCATATTCCAAGTCTAATATCTTCTGAAAATAATGCTGAAATACAAGTTTGGGTATGTTGACCCAAAGGTATTTGGCATAGACGGCTTCCAAAGGATTTTTATTCTATTTATTTTGTTTGGTTTTCATGATTATTCAGATCTCCAAAACTGTTGAATATTTCTTGCTATGTAGATCAGTCTAGTGGTGAACTGGTGCCTATTGATGATTTGGGATTATTTTTTATTTTTTTATGTTTTCATGACGACTTTTTGGACTTAACTGAAAATGAGGGCACTGCTCGTTTCCAAACCGTTGAGTATTTCAGGATGAAACTTGCTATACAGATCAGTGAGGGCTCACATCTGAAGGTGGGAGGAGAGAGTCACACCACGGAGAAACCGTGAGAATCTGTTAGTTCCGGAAGTAGTCAGGGCAAGTTGATTCTATTTCCGGAATCCACAGATTCAAGTGATTTCTCTGATTTAAACCATGTTATGGTTGATGTATTTATTCTCTATAATATTGCGTAATGACCTAGGTGCGTCAGTTTACTTTTTTGAATGCACGTTCAGAATGGCCAGTGAGTTCCTGGTTCCGAACCAACTGCAGCAACAATGGTGGGACATGATCAAGAGGAGTGGGTGACCACGTGACGAGGACGAGGTTGACGTAAGAGGGATCAACCAAGTCACTGAGTAGACCTCTTCCGACAAGCACACGTTGCTGGGGGTGAATTTACGTGTGGAATTAATGGGATACGCGGGTAATGCCATCTCGGTGTGTGTCGTGGAAGTAATGGGATACGCGGGTAATGCCATCTCGGTGTGTTGTGGAAGTAATGGGATGCGCGGGTAATGCCATCTCGGTGTGTGTCGTGGAAGTAAATGGGATACGAGGGTAATGCCATCTCGGTGTGTGTTGTGGAAGTAATGGGATACGCGGGTAATGCCATCTCGGTGTGTGTTGTGGAAGTAATGGGATACGTGGGTAATGCCATCTCGGTGTGTGTTGTGGAAGTAATGGGATACGTGGGTAATGCCATCTCGGTGTGTGTTGTGGAAGTAATGGGATACGTGGGTAATGCCATCTCGGTGTGTGTTGTGGAAGTAATGGGATATGTGGGTAATGCCATCTCGGTGTGTGTTGTGGAAGTAATGGGATACGCGGGTAATGCCATCTCGCTGTGATGTGGAAGTAATGGGATACGCGGGTAATGCCATCTTGGTGTGTGTCGTGGAAGTAATGGGATACGCGGGTAATGCCATCTCGGTGTGTGTTGTGGAAGTAATGGGATACGCGAGTAATGCCATCTTGGTGTGTGTCGTGGAAGTAATGGGATACGCGGGTAATGCCATCTCGGTGTGTGTTGTGGAAGTAATGGGATACAAGGGTAATGCCATCTCGTTGTGTGTCGTGGAAGTAATGGGATACGCGGGTAATGCCATCTCGGTGTGTGTTGTGGAAGTAATGGGATACGCGGGTAATGCCATCTCGGTGTGTGTCGTGGAAGTAATGGGATACGCGTGTAATGCCATCTCGGTGTGTGTTGTGGAAGTAATGGGATACGCGGGTAATGCCATCTTGGTGTGTGTCGTGGAAGTAATGGGATACGCGGGTAATGCCATCTTGGTGTGTGTCGTGGAAGTAATGGGATACACGGGTAATGCCATCTTGGTGTGTGTTGTGGAAGTAATGGGATACGCGAGTAATGCCATCTTGGTGTGTGTTGTGGAAGTAATGGGATACGCGGGTAATGCCATCTCGGTGTGTTGTGGAAGTAATGGGATACGTGGGTAATGCCATCTCGGTGTGTGTTGTGGAAGTAATGGGATACGTGGGTAATGCCATCTCGGTGTGTTGTGGAAGTAAAGGGATATGAGGATAATGCCATCTCGGTGTGTTGTGGAAGTAATGGGATATGTGGGTAATGCCATCTCGGTGTGTGTCGTGGAAGTAATGGGATACGTGGGTAATGCCATCTCGGTGTGTGTCGTGGAAGTAATGGGATACGCGGGTAATGCCATCTCGGTGTGTGTTGTGGAAGAAACGGGATACGTGGGTAATGCCATCTCGGTGTGTGTTGTGGAAGTAATGGGATGTCCTTGCTTGCTCTCCAGTCTTATCAGTGTTTCAAAGTTGCTGAGGTTGCAGTTTCATCTCCTTCATGGAGAGCTTGTCAAAGCAGTTTGTTGTCTCCGGAGGACAAGGAACACATACATCCCTTTATCACGGATGAAGATGTATTCATATACAATATTTTGAGTGATGAGATGAAAGCTTGGTCTATTTTGAGAAAGTCATGTAAGTGCTTTGAGTTCTGTCATGCAGAGAGCAGCCAGTATATACACCGGCTTTGTTGAAAGTTTTATCTCCATAAAAACCTGCAGAGCCTTTCCGCAGTTACTGTAAATGTTTATGAAACTCCCTCGTTATTTGTGATATTTATGTCCAAGCAAATTGCAATGGATGGGAAGTGAATAAATGCAAGAAACCAGTGTTTGTAGAGATGTTGAGCAGGGATCATATTAGTCATGGATTGTTTGCTTTTCTAAACTCGTCACCATCATCATCATCAGCAGCAGCAGCAGCTGCGTTATCTTCACTATCATTATCAACAACATCTACCATCTTCCATCATCACCCTAAACACCATCACCATCACCATAACGCCATCAGTGTCAGCAGCATTGTTGGGGTCATTGACTTCATGAGCTGCATCGCCAGCAGCCATGGCAGCAGCATTGCCATCATCATCATCATCATCATCATAATCATCATCATCATCATCATCATCACCATCCTTGTCTTCATCAACGACGTCCTGGCCCTGGTTACCTTGTTGTGAATGTGATCCATAGTTTCAGATATGTCATTTCTTTATCATGCGATAGATAAACCAACCACTCAACTCGACGGGTACTGAGATATACCACTCCACTCCAGACAGGGGTACTGAGATATACCACTCCACTTGACAGGGGGACTGAGATATACCACTCCAATTGACAGGGGTACTGAGATATACCACTCCACTTTACAGGGGTACTGAGATATACCACTCCACTTGACAGGGGGACTGAGATATACCACTCCAATTGACAGGGGTACTGAGATATACCACTCCACTTTACAGGGGTACTGAGATATACCACTCCACTTTACAGGGGCACTGAGATATACCACTCCACTTTACAGGGGGACTGAGATATACCACTCAACTCGACGGGTACTGAGATATACCACTCCACTTGACAGGGGGACTGAGATATACCACTCCACTTTACAGGGGCACTGAGATATACCACTCCACTCCAGACAGGGGTACTGAGATATACCACTCAACTCTAGACAGGGGTACTGAGATATACCACTCCACTGCAGGCAGGGGTACTGAGATATACCAATCCACTTGACAGGGGGACTGAGATATACCACTCTACTCTAGACAGGGGGACTGACATATACCACTCCACTCCAGACAGGGGTACTGAGATATACCACTCCACTCTGGACAGGGGTACTGAGATATACCACTCCACTCCAGACAGGGGTACTGAGATATACCACTCCACTCTGGACAGGGGTACTGAGATATACCACTCCACTTGCCAGGGGTACTGAAATATTATCAATATATAATATTTTCTGCAAATCATTGTGTCAGTAATCAGCTCACAGTGTAGCATTGAATGGTAGGAATATTGCAGTCAGCAGTTTAGCTTACCGTACTTAAGGTATCCTAACATTTTTCCTACATTTTGTTTACTTTATCCAAACGGCAGGTAGAAATATGGTTTTCCCTTAAAGGAGGGCTCTGATTGGTCCTTGAAGTCATCTGACGTGGAGCGTTCAGTTTGAATTTTCCATTATCCAAAGTCTCGGTGAGATTCAAATCTGATCTCAGAAAACAAAATATGTGAGGGTTCCCCTGCTCCTTTATGTGGACAGACTTATTGATGGAGTCGACAGTCTGTGGCCAAGAGTAATGTCTTTGTCAAACATGTTCACATGAAGGTTGAAAAAGGTCAAAGATGGCTGCCACAGTTAACACTGGTGTTACTGTCCACTGACTGTCACATTAGATAATACAAAGAGAATGTCAGACATTTATACTCACTGAGAGATTTGCTGTGGATGAATTGTAGAACAGTGAGCAGGACAGTAAGTATTTGTAAGTATGGTTATATCTCTAAAACTGTTATATAAAACAGAATTAATTAGTTTTATTTATTTGACAGTGGGTTTGGCTGCGGTCAACTGATCCATAATCCAAGAGATTAAAGATTCTCGTCTGTTGGAGACTCCTTTATGTTAATCCATTATGGCTGGCTTAGGTGTTTGATGCTACTGTCCATCCAACTGGTTACAGGTAATTTGACTGTGTAGGTCTTGTGGTGGGTGCTACTTTGTTGATGCTACTGTCCATCCAACTGGTTATAGGTAATTGACTGTGTAGGTCTTGTGGTGGGTGCTACTTTGTTGATGCTAATGTCCATCCAACTGGTTACAGGTGAAGGTCAGGGTGCCGTTGTACAAAGCGATCTTAGCGCTAAGGTGACGTTACTCCCATACCTTAACATAGACCTACGACAGTCGTTGTTTTGTACAACGGTACCCAGGTCTGTAGCTTAGAACTTGTATCTATTTATTTTCCTATGTGGTTGAACAACACGTTGCATTGATGTTTCTGTGTCTGCCACTGTTTCAGCTGGAGGTCGTTTAGTACAGACTATATTTCAAGCTTGTTATTTTATGGAAAGCTTATCAAATATTTATTTTTTGAGAAAGGATGAGCCAGTGTTTGCAGCAGATGCAGAAGGACTTGATCAGACTTTATCTGTGCATCTGAAACCAGAGTTCAAATAGCCCATGAAATATTCAGCTTGCTCTGTGGTCCAACTCCATGATGTAGTCTGACTGCCTGAAAGGGTTTTATCTACAGCTATTTGCTAGGAAGATATCTTTAAATAAGTTGATAAATTTCTAAAAGCATTTTGTGATAAAGTGTAATGGAATTCAGGGCTCAGAGGAATTCTGTTTCAGTAGCCGCCAGCCAATGGGAGGAGGTGGAAACTGGGCATCAACAGCCAGTTTAGGAAATAGGTTTTGTGTGTCATTTTTGTAGCTTCCTTTGTTTTTCTTCGTCTTGTCAGTCACTGGCGAGTGGGTGGTTGCCTCACGCATGGCACAGAAGTCAGCATCCACACTATAGCATGCTATTGTACCGTGGGCTGTGGGGCAGTGGTAAAGGTGATGGCTAGTCACATCAAAGACCTGGGTTTTATTCCTCAAATGGGTTAAGTGTTGTAAGGCCTTTGTTGGTGACCCTTTCCATGATGAAAACTGGAGAATTGTTTGCTGTCTTCTCTTGGTGTGTGTATCAGGGCTGAGACAGGTAACTCAGGTACCCGGGACGGATGGGTAATGAGTAGGACCCGGGTACCCACAGGACTACCCGGACCCGTGGTTAGTCAGGTGATATATTGTGCTGCCCTCTACTGGTGTGTCTCTGTGTGTGTCAGGGAGGTGCTGCCCTCTACGGGTGTGTGTGTGTGTGTGTGTGTGTGTGTCTGTGAGGGAGGTGCTGCTCTCTACTGGTATGTGTGTGTGTGTGTCAGGGAGGTGCTGCCCTCTACTGGTGTGTGTGTGTGTCAGGGAGGTGCTGCCATCTATTGGTGTGTGTGTCAGGGAGGTGCTGCCCTCTACTGGTATGTCTATGTGTCAGGGAGGTGCTGCCCTCTACTGGTGTGTATGTGTATGTGTGTCAGGGAGGTGCTGCCCTCTACTGGTGTGTGTGTGTGTGTCAGGGAGGTGCTGCCCTCTACGGGTGTGTGTGTGTGTGTGTGTGTGTGTGTCTGTGAGGGAGGTGCTGCTCTCTACTGGTATGTGTGTGTGTGTGTCAGGGAGGTGCTGCCCTCTACTGGTGTGTGTGTGTGTCAGGGAGGTGCTGCCATCTATTGGTGTGTGTGTCAGGGAGGTGCTGCCCTCTACTGGTATGTCTATGTGTCAGGGAGGTGCTGCCCTCTACTGGTGTGTATGTGTATGTGTGTCAGGGAGGTGCTGCCCTCTACTGGTGTGTGTGTGTGTGTCAGGGAGGTGCTGCCCTCTACTGGTGTGTGTGTGTCAGGGAGGTGCTGCCATCTATTGGTGTGTGTGTCAGGGAGGTGCTGCCATCTATTGGTGTGTGTGTGTCAGGGAGGTGCTGCCCTCTACTGGTGTGTGTGTGTCAGGGAGGTGCTGCCATCTATTGGTGTGTGTGTCAGGGAGGTGCTGCCATCTATTGGTGTGTGTGTGTCAGGGAGGTGCTGCCCTCTACTGGTGTGTGTGTGTCAGGGAGGTGCTGCCATCTATTGGTGTGTGTGTCAGGGAGGTGCTGCCATCTATTGGTGTGTCTGTGTCAGGGAGGTGCTGCCCTCTACTGGTGTGTGTCTGTATGTCAGGGAGGTGCTGCCATCTATTGGTGTGTGTCTGTGTGTCAGGGAGGTGCTGCCCTCTATTGGTGTGTGTGTCAGGGAGGTGCTGCCATCTATTGGTGTGTGTGTCAGGGAGGTGCTGCCATCTATTGGTGTGTGTCTTTGTGTCAGGGAGGTGCTACCATCTATTGGTGTGTGTGTCAGGGAGGTGCTGCCATCTATTGGTGTGTGTGTCAGGGAGGTGCTGCCATCTATTGGTGTGTGTGTCAGGGAGGTGCTGCCCTCTACTGGTGTGTGTCTGTGTGTCAGGGAGGTGCTGCCGTCTATTGGTGTGTGTCTGTGTGTCAGGGAGGTGCTGACCCCTACTGGGTCAACCATGGAGTTTTTCTGTTGATGAAAATGGCTTGGGAACAGGCGTAGATAGCAATTTTCTCTAATGGAGGTATTTTATGGAGAGCTGGGAGCATCTTGCTTGAAGGATCTGATGAAGTGGGCGGCCACAGCACGGGAGTAATTACATTTCAGACCCCTCTCAGTGCAGTCAGGCAAAGACGTACCACTTTGCAGTGTTTTCCAATGATATTAGGGGTTACCAGTTTATGCCTGGTTTCGTACTTGGCAATGAGGTTTTCTTTTGGTGGATAGGAGACCCAAACATGCTGTTCCCAGGGGAATAGCACACAGCTGGGTGAAACAACACGGCAGATCTCACATTGCTGTGTTGCTGTGTGTGCTGTGTGTGCTGTTGTAACCAGCTGTGTTAGATCTGATTTCCTTAAATCTCCACCGTAACAGGCATGGGGTACATGGGGTCCTTGTCTGTCCTTAGGTCGCCATGGAAACAAGCATAGGGTACTGAGGTCCTTGTCTGTCCTTAGGTCTCCATGGTAACAGGCATGGGTTACAGGGATCCTAGTCTGCCCTTAGGTCTCCATGGAAACAAGCATAGGGTACTGAGGTCCTAGTCTGTCCTTAGGTCTCCATGGAAACAAGCATGGGGTACTGAGGTCCTAGTCTGTCCTTAAATCTCCAAGGAAACCAATATGGGGCACTAAGGACATATCTCGTCTGTTGAACTAAATGGAACAAGCATGTGATACAGAATACCAGAATTTTATTGTTTTTCATGTCTGTTGTATGGGTATCTTGTTACCCTACAGGTATTGAGGGTGTCGTGTTTGAGAGTCTTGTGTCTGGGTGAAGGTACTTGAGAGGTGATGGAGGGGACATTGTTGTGTCAGGCTGGAGAGTATGGCTTCTGCTTACACAGAGACCAGAGCTGGCAGTCAACAACGTATCTGTTTAACTGGGGAGGCGGCATGCTAGGTTTCACCCGACTTGTACACCTGTCAAGGTGGTGCCCATGTAAGCCAGGCAGTGTCAGACTAACCACTAGTTACAGTCATTCCTAAACCGCCCTCTGGAACAAGATGTATCATCCAAACTGATCTTAGTTCTTTCAACACCGCAGACCAGTTAACCAGCCAGGCCGTAGCCACGTCAAAATAATATATAACTTCATGAACCTACCTGTTTTATCATTCATTTTTAAGTCTGTCATAATGTCTGATAATATGTACTTAATTTCAATTTATGATATTTTATTGATAGATTTAAAATAATTATCATACTGTGGTAGGTCCTAGTGCCTAACTGTGGTATGGTCCAAGTGCCTAACTGTGGTATGGTCCTAGTGCCTGACTGTGGTATGGTCCTAATGCTGAACTGTGGTATGGTCCTAGTGCCTGACTGTGGTATGGTCCTAGTGCCTAACTGTTGTATGGTCCTAGTGCCTAACTGTGGTATGGTCCTAGTGCCTGACTGTGGTATGGTCCTAGTGCCTGACTGTGGTATGGTCCTAGTGCCTGACTGTGGTATGGTCCTAGTGCCTGACTGTGGTATGGTCCTAGTGCCTAACTGTTGTATTGTCCTAGTGCCTAACTGTGGTATGGTCCTCATGCCTAACTGTGGTATGGTCCTCATGCCTAACTGTGGTATGGTCCTAGTGCCTAACTGTGGTATGGTCCTCATGCCTAACTGTGGTATGGTCCTCATGCCTAACTGTGGTATGGTCCTAGTGCCTAACTGTGGTATGGTCCTAGTGCCTGACTGTGGTATGGTCCTAGTGCCTGACTGTGGTATGGTCCTAGTGCCTGACTGTGGTATGGTCCTAGTGCCTGACTGTGGTATGGTCCTAGTGCCTGACTGTGGTATGTTCCTAGTGCCTGACTGTGGTATGGTCCTAGTGCCTGACTGTGGTATAAATAATACAGGATCACTTTCATCCATTGTCCTGGTTCAATCTGGATCTGTTCTCATACATCTGATGGACATGATGACTGAGTAGTAGCTGGTCGCTTAGGAAACATGTCCCTCTATTTCGTTTAGCGCATGAGAAATTCAAAATACTTGGATGAGAGGAATAAGTAATTAACAGCTTTTGTTCAAATGTAATTGAAATAAATCTATGTTGATGGGTTAGATTTATGAAAGGCATTTTCAAATCAGATTTTGGCCCTGCTGGATATCCATCAGAAGATTCACGCTTTTTCGGATATAAAGCACTTCCTAATTAAGCCGAACTCAAACTTAATTAATGACTAGAAATCTAAAGACTCTATTTGGAGTGTTGGCTGTGAATCATGTTGTACTGGTGTGAATTGCCTTGAATCGACAATTCTATACAAATAGTAATCGACGGTGCTGCAATCCCATGATGCATGTGCTGACGGAGCCAATGATGTCGCTAATCGTGTTTGTGCACACACTAATCAGTCTGAAACAGCTGGATAATGCAGAGCGTTTAGCTGAATGACTCGGACTATGGCTGCTCCAACAGGCAATTGTGACCATTGTGACAGTGCCTGAACCCAACAACAGTGGCGATTACAGAGAAGACGATACAGAAGTGTGACAAGCTCATTACATGGGGGAGAACGGCCGGGCCAGCTTCAGCCCTATTATAACCATGACTCACCAGCGCCACCTGCTGGCTGGACACAGAGTGCACTGAGAACTGTTACATTGTGAGGCATGGCGTGGGTCTGTACGTAGAAGTCGCACATAAGTCAGACTTTCCTCCCTCATCAAGCTGAGAAGACGTGATACAAACTCACTCACTCACTCACTCACTCACTCACTCACTCACTCACTCACTCACTCACTCACTCACTCACTCACTCACTCACTCACTCACTCACTCACTCACTCACTCACTCACTCACACACTCACACAACCGTTGTGTCATGTTGGTCTTTCATTAGAGTTGAGTAGAGAGTTGGTTTAAACTCTCTAAAAAAGTGATTTCGTCTGAAGAAGTTATGCAGGTCTTAGACATTCACCTCTTTGATGAAACCCACGAGCATGGGTATGGTACTGGCAAACCTTGAAACATAATCGGGGTGAATAGGGATTCAAACCCATAATCGAAGGTTTCTGGCATGCCCAAGGGACTCAACTCTGCACCCTTCATTAAAAATACTGCTTGGACACTCATAGTAAGAAATTGACACTAGTCCTATGTCCTTGCCAAACTGCCATTTTTTAGGGATCTTCTGTATGTTGGCATTATAAGGACAAGTGGACAATGCGACTCACTTATTTGAAGTTGGCTAGATATGGAAGATGTTTTTCCACCATGAACATTAAGTAATCATGAATGGACAGACAGACAGACAGACAGACATCCTGATTGCTGCAACGGGGGCTTGATTTAACAGTGGGAGGATAGATCTAAAAAAGTTAAAGCTAAGGGGAAAAAATCTGAGCTATTTTCCAGGACAAAGGTTGTTTTTGTACTTTTTTATGTAGGGTCATGTAATGTCTGGCATAGGGTCATGGACAAAATGGCATTGATTGCAGATAGAATCTGACCCTTGCATACATGACATGCAGTTTTATTTTGGTATGGAGAGAGTTCATGTAATTCTTGTATATTCATTGCTTTGTTCAATGAAATTCTCCCAAAACATTGTTATGTATAGCTCAGTGTTTGTAAATGAGTCAAGAAATTGCTTCTATCCATCAGTTGAGTATATTTAGCACCCCAATTTCCGTGAAGAGCAACCTGCACATTCATTGGAGATTCTACTCAAATTGTCGAATCAGTGACAACATGACACGTAGTTGAAGCACGGCGGCAAGACAGCTTGCCTCAAACACAGATATCACACACGTATTGACCGATGCCAGCTCCGGAATTTTTATGATAGGATCATCAAATTATTCATGGATTCTTGGCAGAGTGTATTCGACTCCTTGACGCTGGGTTTATGCTGGAAGATAGATCTGCAGCAGGAGATGCTGTGGAGGAGATATGGTGAAATAGATAACAGTTCCAGCCAGGAGATAAGGGAAATAGATAACAGTTTCAGCCAGGAGATAATGGAACAAGATAACAGTTCCAGCCAGGAGATAAGGGAAATAGATAACAGTTTCAGCCAGGAGATAAGGGAACAAGAAAACAGTTCCAGCCAGGAGATAAGGGAAATAGATAACAGTTCCAGCCAGGAGATAATGGAACAAGATAACCGTTCCAGCCAGGAGATAATGGAACAAGATAACAGTTCCAGCCAGGAGATAAGGGAAATAGATACCAGTTCCAGCCAGGAGATAATGGAACAAGATAACAGTTCCAGCCAGGAGATAAGGGAAATAGATAACAGTTCCAGCCAGGAGATAATGGAACAAGATAACAGTCCAGCCAGGAGATAGGGAAAAAATAGCAGTTCCAGCCAGGAGATAAGGGAGATAGATAACAGTTCCAGCCAGGAGATAATGGAACAAGATAACAGTCCAGCCAGGAGATAGGGAAAAAATAGCAGTTCCAGCCAGGAGATAAGGGAGATAGATAACAGTTCCAGCCAGGAGATAAAGGAAATAGATAACAGTTCTAGACAAGAGATAAGGGAAAAGTTAACAGTTCTAGACAGGAGATAAGGAAAATAGACGACAGTTCCTGACTTTAGATAAGGGAAATAGATAACAATTCCTGCCAGGATATAAGGGAAAAAGATAACAGTTCCAGCCAGGAGATAAGGGAAACAGATAACAGTTCCAACCAAAAGATAAGGGAAATAGATAACAGTTCCTGACTTTAGATAAGGGAGATAGATAACAGTTCCTGCCAGGAGATAAGATGTTGTAATGAGTCTCCTCTTTGCCTCAATGTGAGATTTCTGTAGAGGTAAATATGTATTGTATGGAGTCTCCTCTCTGCCACAATGTGAGATTGTGTAGAGGTAAATATGTATTGTATGGAGTCTCCTCTCTGCCACAATGTGAGATTGTGTAGAGGTAAATATGTATTGTATGGAGTCTTCTCTCTGCCACAACGTGAGATTGTGTAGATGGAAATATGTTTGTGTGAATGTGTGGGCAGATCCATGAACGTGTTCTTTGGTAAGTTGATTCCTGGGGTGAAAGTCTACAGATTCTGCTGTGTATGAAAGACAAGGACTATCAGTCTATATCTGCCCTGCACCGGATATGTCTGTGAATATGGCCAGCGTTGTACAGATATCTCGTAAACATTTGGCAGCCTGTAGATATTTTCGTCCTTTAGCAATGATGTATAGGAGAAAAGATTAAATGTAAATATTTTAAAATAGATAAGTAATACCAAAACATCACTGTTTCTCCAAAAATATCTAAAAATGATTTATATTTTTGTTGTTTTTACCATGATGATGTATCACACGAAGCCCCAATCAGTGCTCTGTAGGATTAAACAACATTGATTGTTATACAAACGGATATCTGAAACTGGTGTCATGTCTATTAATTATCTAGACAAGTCTTTCAGAGAGACATGGGGCTGTTCAGTAGGGCGTGGCGTGGCTGGGTAAATGGGGCTGTTCAGTAGGGCGTGGATTGGCTGGGTAAATGGGGCTGTTCAGTAGGGCATGGATTGGCTGGGTAAATGGGGATGTTCATTAGGGCGTGGCGTGGCTGGGTAAATGGGGCTGTTCAGTAGGGCGTGGATTGGCTGGGTAAATTGGGATGTTCAGTAGGGCGTGGAGTGGCTGGGTAAATGGGGATGTTCATTAGGGCGTGGAGTGACTGGGTAAATGGGGCTGTTCAGTAGGGCATGGAGTGGCTGGGTAAATGGGGCTGATCTGTATGGAGTGCAGTGACTGGGTAAATGGGGCTGTTCAGTTTGAGGGTAGTGGCTGGGTAAATGAGGCTGTTCAAATTGTGTATGATGTCGAGCTTTCATCACTTTATTCCTTGATGAGGCTATTTTAATTACACTGCCAAAAACACTATGGAGTGGCGAGGTGGGTGAGGTTCTGGTCAAGATCAAGACCTGACTTCCCCACCAGTGAAGGTCCAGGGTAGAAAAGGTCTTCAGCAACCAATGCTTGTCGTAAAAGGCGACTATGCTTGTCATAAGAGGCGACTATGCTTGTCGTAAAAGGCGACTAACAGGATTGGTTTGTCAGGCTTGCTGACTTGGTTAATGTATGTCATCGTATCCTAATTGCGTGGATTGATGCTTACGATGTCAATTACTGGATTGTCTGGTCCAGACTCGATTATTTACAGACCGCTGTCATATTGCTGGAATATTGCTGAGTGCGGCGTTAAACAACAAACAAACCGGACTTCCCATCAATGGCACGGCGTGTAAAGCTAGACGATACCCCTGCTGTGATACCGCAGGAATGGTGCTGGAAGCGGCATATAATCTACTCACGCTGTCACAGTCATTTATACAGTGGGAAAGGATGTAGTTAGTGGTGGGTTATTTTGTCTGTACATTGAGTTTCATGGTTCAAGCAGTGCTGGATATAACAGCTTGTTGGAAGTCACATGCTTGCTGCTGTGTTACGACTCTGAGCTGTGGTTGAATAAGTTTGAAGGAAAGGCTACAGGCAGGCGTATGAAAACTAATTGAATCTGTTGGGTCCTCGCCGTGCTGAATGATGGAGTGAAGATCAATGCTATGGAAGCGAGTCACAGACTTTCTTATGGCGCCAGTAGCCTTGGGAAATTGGTAAACATGGGGCGGGTTTGAGTCCCGTATTTGCTGTGATTGGAATTCTCGTTTTCATCCACATCTGACCTTATGGGTTTCACTACACCTGTGCTTGTTGGTTTCACTACACCTGTCTGTGTTGGTTTCACCACACCTCTGCTTGTTGGTTTCACTACACCTGTGCTAGTTGGTTTCACCACACCTGTCTGTGTTGGTTTCACCACACCTCTGCTTGTTGGTTTCACTACACCTGTGCTAGTTGGTTTCACCACACCTGTCTGTGTTGGTTTCACCACATTTGTCTGTGTTGGTTTCACCACACCTGTATGTGTTGGTTTCACCACACCGGTGCTTGTTGGTTTCACTACACCTGTGCTAGTTGGTTTCACCACACCTGTCTGTGTTGGTTTCACTACACCTGTGCTAGTTGGTTTCACCACACCTCTGCTTGTTGGTTTCACTACACCTGTACTAGTTGGTTTCACCACACCTGTCTGTGTTGGTTTCACCACACCGGTGCTTGTTGGTTTCACCACACCTGTGCTAGTTGGTTTCACCACACCTGTGCTAGTTGGTTTCACCACACCTGTCTGTGTTGGTTTCACCACATTTGTCTGTGTTGGTTTCACCACACCAGTCTGTGTTGGTTTCACCACACCTGTGCTAGTTGGTTTCACCACACCTGTGCTAGTTGGTTTCACCACACCTGTCTGTGTTGGTTTCACCACACCGGTGCTTGTTGGTTTCACTACACCTGTGCTAGTTGGTTTCACCACACCTGTCTGTGTTGGTTTCACCACACCAGTGCTTGTTGGTTTCACTACACCTGTGCTAGTTGGTTTCACCACACCTGTCTGTGTTGGTTTCACCACACCTGTCTGTGTTGGTTTCACCACACCGGTGCTTGTTGGTTTCTCCATCCTGTGCTTTTTGGTTTCACCACACCTGTGCTTGTTGGTTTCACCATTCCTGTGCTTGTTGGTTTCATCACACCCGTGCTTGTTGGTTTCACTATCCTGTGATTGTTGGTTTCACCACACCTGTGCTTATTGGTTTCACCATTCCTGTGCTTGTTGGTTTCTCCATCCTGTGCTTGTTGGTTTCCCCACACCTGTGCTTGTTGGTTTCACCATTCCTGTGATTGTTGTTTTCACCACACCTGTGCTTGTTGGTTTCACCACACCTGTGAGTGTTGGTTTCACCACACCTGTGCTTGTTGGTTTCACCACACCTGTGCTTGTTGGTTTCACCACACCTGTGCTTGTTGGTTTCACCATTCCTGTGATTGTTGGTTTCACCACACCTGTGCTTGTTGGTTTCACCATTCCTGTGCTTGTTGCTTTCACCACACTTCTGCAAGTTGGTTTCACCACACCTGTGCTTGTTGGTTTCACCATTCCTGTGCTTGTTGGCTTCACCATCCTGTGCTTGTCGGTTTCACCATTCTTGTGCTTGTTGGTTTCACTATCCTGTGCTTGTTGGTTTCACCATTCCTGTGCTTGTTGGTTTCACCACACCCGTGCTTGTTGGTTTCACTATCCTGTGCTTGTTGGTTTCACCATTCCTGTGCTTGTTGGTTTCACTATCCCGTGCTTGTTGGTTTCACCATTCCTGTGCTTGTTGGTTTCACTATCCTGTGCTTGTTAGTTTAACCATTCCTGTGCTTGTTGGTTTCACCACACCTGTGCTTGTTGGTTTCACTATCCTGTGCTTGTTGGTTTCACCATTCCTGTGCTTGTTGGTTTCACTATCCTTTGCTTGTTGGTTTCACCACACCTGTGCTTGTTGGTTTCACTATCCTGTGCTTGTTGGTTTCACCACACCCGTGCTTGTTGGTTTCACCACACACGTGCTTGTTGGTTTCACCATTCCTGTGCTTGTTGGTTTCACCATCCTGTGCTTGTTGGTTTCACCACACCTGTGCTTGATGGTTTCACCACACCTGTTAGCAATATGATAGCAGTCTGAAAATTATCAAATCTGGACCAGACAATCCAGTGATTGATATCACAAGCATCGATCCACGCAATTGGGATACAATGACATGCATCAACCAAGTGAGCGAGCCTGACCACCAAATCCTGTTTTTTCTCCTCTTACGACTAGCATAGTCACCTTTCACGACAAGCATGGGTTGCTGAAGGCCTATTCTCGCCCGCAATCTTCACGGGTCTCCTAAAAAATATCACTTGATCTCATCCAACTATATCTCCTGTTGAGTCTAATTTGGGATGATATATACTTACCACCTAAGCCATGTTGGTCCCAGGAGTGTCAGGAACTGTTCCACTGCCCTACGGCACTTCATACTTACCACCTAAGCCATGTTGGTCCCAGGAGTGTCAGGAACTGTTCCACTGCCCTACGGCACTTCATAATTACCACCTAAGCCATGTTGGTCCCAGGAGTGTCAGGAACTGTTCCACTGCCCTACGGCACTTCATACTTACCACCTAAGCCATGTTGGTCCCAGGAGTGTCAGGAACTGTTCCACTGCCCTACGGCACTTCATGCTTACCACCTAAGCCATGTTGGTCCCAGGAGTGTCAGGAACTGTTCCACTGCCCTACGGCACTTCATGCTTACCATCTAAGCCATGTTGGTCCCAGGAGTGTCAGGAACTGTTCCACTGCCCTACGGCACTTCATGCTTACCATCTAAGCCATGTTTGTCCCAGGAGTGTCAGGAACTGTTCCACTGCCCTACCGCACTTCATACTTACCACCTAAGCCATGTTGGTCCCAGGAGTGTCAGGAACTGTTCCACTGCCCTACGGCACTTCATACTTACCATCTAAGCCATGTTGGTCCCAGGAGTGTCAGGAACTGTTCCACTGCCCTACCGCACTTCATACTTACCACCTAAGCCATGTTTGTCCCAGGAGTGTCAGGAACTGTTCCACTGCCCTACGGCACTTCATGCTTACCATCTAAGCCATGTTTGTCCCAGGAGTGTCAGGAACTGTTCCACTGCCCTACGGCACTTCATACTTACCATCTAAGCCATGTTGGTCCCAGGAGTGTCAGGAACTGTTCCACTGCCCTACGGCACTTCATACTTACCACCTAAGCCATGTTGGTCCCAGGAGTGTCAGGAACTGTTCCACTGCCCTACGGCACTTCATACTTACCATCTAAGCCATGTTGGTCCCAGGAGTGTCAGGAACTGTTCCACTGCCCTACGGCACTTCATACTTACCACCTAAGCCATGTTGGTCCCAGGAGTGTCAGGAACTGTTCCACTGCCCTACGGCACTTCATACTTACCATCTAAGCCATGTTGGTCCCAGGAGTGTCAGGAACTGTTCCACTGCCCTACGGCACTTCATACTTACCACCTAAGCCATGTTGGTCCCAGGAGTGTCAGGAACTGTTCCACTGCCCTACGGCACTTCATGCTTACCATCTAAGCCATGTTGGTTCCAGGAGTGTCGGCTAAAGAAGGGGCTTATGGTAAATATTGTTGACCTGATTGCTCAGTACATATTTCTCGGCAACTGACTGACAACTGACAAATGTTGGGGTGCTGGTCAGCTGTGTGTCAGTTAGTTAGACCACGATCAAAGACAAAGGAACCATGGTTTAATTCAATTCAGGGAGGTATTTCAATAGGCCAATGGATAACTGCAATGCATTGATAGTTGGTCACTCGTTGTTTGTATGATAGGATTTAATTGACTTGTGTTTGAAATGTTCAGAAAGACAGAAGTATCAGCCCACCAGAGTACCATGTTCCTGGGCATGGCTGTGCCATGTTCCTGGGCATGGCTGTACCATGTTCCTTGGCATGCCTGTACCATGTTCTGGGCATGGCTGTTCCATGTTCCTGGGCATGGCTGTACCATGTTCCTGGGCATGGCTGTACCATGTTCCTGGGCATGGCTGTACCATGTGCCTGGGCATGCCTGTACCATGTTCCTGAGCATGGCAGTACCATGTGCCTGGGCATGCCTGTACCATGTTCCTGGGCATGCCTGTACCATGTTCCTGAGCATGGTTGTACCATGTTCCTGGGTATGGTTGTACCATGTTCCTGGTCATGGCTGTACCATGTTCCTGGGCATGGTTGTACTTTGTTCTGGGCATGATTGTACCATGTTCGGGGCATGATTGTACCATGTGCTTGGCATGATTGTACCATGTTCCTGGGCATGGCTGTACCATGTTCTTGGGCATGCCTGTACCATGTTCCTGGGCATGGCTGTACCATGTTCTGGGCATGGCTGTACCATGTGCCTGGGCATGGTTTTACTGGGCAGGGGAGTTTATTGAGACTGAGGATTTTGGGAGTGGTCGCATCATGGGGGATGTTCTTGTACACTGGAGGCTCCTGATGGTTAAGGGAGGCCTCATTTGAAGTCAGGACCAGGGTGAGGAGATTTTGAACCTTTGAGTGCCTCTGGTTGATAAAATCAGTCACACGTCTTATCTCCTGGCTGAGAGTCTACAGTTTCACCCCCTTCTCTACACTGCTTTGTTTGGTAGTCTCGCGTCAGGAGACGAGGTATTTGGTGTAAATAAAGTTGGCCGATTAACGCCATGGAGACTCCCTAGGGAACACTTTAGTCTTTTCTGGCAGGGCCACTCTTTCCCCTTTGTCTACGTGAGTACTTAGTCTTCCCTCCGGACAACATAGCCTGCCAGCTGTCTCATGTGCTCTTTAACCATCAATGTCCCAACCGTACTCACTTAGACCTACCTAAGATCATCCTCAGATCATCCTCAGATCATCCTCAGATCTACCTCAGATCTACCTCAGATCATCCTCAGATCTACCTCAGATCTACCTCAGATCATCCTCAGATCATCCTCAGATCATCCTCAGATCTACCTCAGATCATCCTCAGATCTACCTCAGATCTACCTCAGATCATCCTCAGATCTACCTCAGATCATCCTCAGATCTACCTCAGATCATCCTCAGATCTACCTCAGATCATCCTCAGATCTACCTTAGATCATCCTCAGATCATCCTCAGATCTACCTCAGATCATCCTCAGATCTACCTCAGATCTACCTCAGATCATCCTCAGATCATTTTTCAGATCATCCTCAGATCATCCTCAGATTCTACCTCAGATCATCCTCAGATCTACCTCAGATCATCCTCAGATCATCCTCAGATCATCCTCAGATCATCCTTGTACAACCCTGGACAAACAACTGTAAAGTGATGCAGTGAAAACGTGCTTCTGTTTTGGTTGTCACATGGTGTTGTTATTTCATTGTTTCCATGGTAATGTCTAACATAGATACTACTTGGCTTGTGAAGGGTTAAGGTTTTTGATGATCCCAGCAGTGAAGGGGTCGTGACACTGGCAGGTATATGTGCAATCAAATTGCCCGGACAGCTTAAATGATACTTTTACATCATAAAAAAATAGAATAAGTGGATATGCTACTACTATCCATCTTGACTAATTAGAACAGCTGCGCGTGTTGAGTTTCGTTTGAGAAAGGAAGACACTACAGAGCATCTTGTGGAGGTATTTGTAAACTTACCCCGGAATGTGCACTATTCTATTGTTACCTGACTGACAAGGTGATCAATGACCAATACCATGTCACTGTTGGTTTTGTTGGACATGCTGTGTGTTTTATGTGATGTACTTCTTCCCTTCTATATATAATTTAATTAATACTACTTCCCTTTGTGTTAATTAAGTGATACACTACTTTCCTTTGATATATATAATTTAATTAATACTACTTCCCTTTGTGTTAATTGAGTGATACACTACTTTCCTTTGATATATATAATTTAATTAATACTACTTCCCTTTGTGTTAATTAAGTGATACACAACTTTCCTTTGATATATACAATTTAATTAATACTACTTCCCTTTGTGTCAATTAAGTGATACACTACTTTCCTTTGATATATATAATTTAAAAAATACTACTTCCCTTTGTGTTAATTAAGTGATACACTACTTTCCTTTGATATATATAATTTAATTAATACTACTTCCCTTTGTGTTAATTAAGTGATATACTACTTTCCTTTGATATATATAATTTAATTAATACTACTTCCCTTTGTGTTAATTAAGTGATACACTTCTTTCCTTTGATATATATAATTTAATTAATACTACTTCCCTTTGTGTTAATTAAGTGATACACTTCTTTCCTTTGATATATATAATTTAATTAATATTACTTCCCTTTGTGTTAATTAAGTGATACACTACTTTCCTTTGATATATATAATTTAAAAAATACTACTTCCCTTTGTGTTAAGTGATGTCACTACTTTCCTTTGATATATATAATTTAATTATTACTACTTACCTTTGTGTTAATTAAGTGATATACTACTTTCCTTTGATATATATAATTTAATTATTTCTACTTCCCTTTGTGTTAATTAAGTGGTATACTACTTTCCTTTGATATATATCTATAATTTAATTAATACTACTTCCCTTTGTGTTAATTAGGTGATAAACTACTTTCCTTTGATATATATTATTTAATTAATACTTCTTCCCTTTTGTCTTCATTAAATGATATACTACTTTCCTTCTATATTTGAAATTTAAATAATACTACCTCCCTTTTGTCTTTATTAAATGATAAACTAATTTCCTTCTATATTTGAAATTTAAATACTACTACTTCCCTTTGTTTTAATTAAATGATATACTACTTTCCTTCTCTTATCTGTCATGGTCATGGCCATTTGAAAAACATTGAATTTTCTTTATCTTCTTTTGAGTAGTATATATACTATGTTCATGATTTGAAATGAATTATTCATGACTTTCTTTCATGTATTCACTGAATTATGTGCTTATCTAGATCATGTTTATGTCAGAGTGAATAAGGACAGTATCCGTGAGTGGACTGATTGCTATCAGGGGCAACTCCAAGATTGATCTATTTGAAAACATTGATGGAAGTGAACTTTAACGCACTTGACAGTAATGTTGACAAATCAATTTAGAATTACAGTTTGTAGAGTTAGATGAATCTGATTTAGATGAGTTAGGTAGACAAGACTGTGTCTGATACCACTGTCTGTGTTGACCCTGAGGCTGGTCATCAGACGAGAGCTTTATTCTGCTTTATTCTGGCATCGACTACACATATATCTGTGGCTGAAGACCCTTGTTATGGTCAGAAGCCAAGCAAATGACAAGAGCTCTTGTCTGTAAGCCTGGAGATAACCCTGTCAGATAGTTGTCATGAAAATAGCACTGTAGACAATAGAGGAGGGAAGGAAGAAGGGCATGGGTGCAACTGAAATATGTTGGAAGGTGAATAGTATCTCTTAGATATGTTCGAAGGTAAATAGTATCTAAAAAAAAGTCCAACTGTTTGATGAACTCCTACTTGGTTAATGTAGTGTGGCTGTTGACTTGATAAGTTTGGAACAGTTTGAAGAGTGAGGTCACAGACATAGACATGTTGAGCTTATCAAGATAGTCCATAGATCATTCTGGAAAAGTTGTTTGTGTAAAAGAGCTACAGTTTGGGAAAAAAACGTGTCCTAGGTTTACCCTTGTCACAGGCTAACGAACTAGTGGCCTTGTCTAATCCTGCTGTGATCCGAGAAGCCCCCATGACTTACTTGTAGACCTATCTGTAAGTAATCTGTGTAAGCACCCCTACTTAAGACCTGAAATTTGTTCTGTATTTTCTGGTGTATAGTCGAAGTTGTAGCAGTATCATTCGGGGTAAATGTGGTTTTATTCATACCATGTTAGGTTTTATGCCGGTGAGTGGTATAAAACTGAACAAGGGACACATAAAACCACATATACCCCATGTGATACTGCTACAACCTATTTATCTTTAAATACCAACATGTTATTATTAGCCATTGTAAAAGAATTAAAACAAATTCAAAATTGATAAAAAACAGCTGTGCAATTGAGTTGAGGTTAACATGTGCTGTGTCACCTGACTTTCATTGATTCGGAAAAAGCATGTGGCTTTTTGCTTCAAAGTAGGGATAAGGGATTTATTCTCCCGCTCAGAAATCCACGTACAACCTTCATGGTGGGGTATAAGGGATTTAGTCTTCCGCTGGGAAATTTATTTCATTCCCAGTATTTTATCAAGTTAGTGTGAACCAATCACATCTTATCATTCTCACATGGAGGTACGATAAGGCAGTTTGTTTTCAGAATAGGAAGCAGTGAAGATGGGCTTTGTAATTGCCTTATAAGTATTATAAAAAATTGTTTAGTGTCATCAACTAAGTTTGATGGCTACTGCTTGGACTCTGAACTGAAGACAAATTTTTGTTGTTCTGTTTCAATAAATGCACACACACACACACACACACACACACACACAACGGCACCCTGACTTGGTCAATAAATAACAATTTAAGCACCTGTGGCGCTTATTATGACGAATACGATATGTAATTTGAACTAAACGTTTGAGTGAAGTTTGATTGGTTTCTTTATCATGGCAATAATACAACATGAAGTGTAATTGTCACATGTATTTATTACTGTGTAGTTGATCCTCAGTGATAAATCGTGAGAAACCTAAGACTGATTAATGAGTTAGGTGATCATATCGTTTATTCATGATTTGTGGAGCTTTTACCCTCTAAGAAACTTTGTCCTCTGCTCAGATGACTTATACAGTGATCTTTATGAGGACTGGGATAAACTTGTGAAATGGGAGAGGAAGTGACACGTTGCCATGATGTATTCAACAATAAATGTGCACTGACCTTGTCTCTAAAGACTGACCTTGAGAAACAAATCATCCACATTTGAATATTTGTTATTGTGTGATAGGGTAATGGATACGCCGGTGTGAGTGTTGGGGGCTGCGTGTGCTGCAAGGTTTTTTGTTGTGCCAGGGTTGCACACTGTCAATCTCAGCGGCCATTCTGCAGTGTTGACAGGCATAGGCTATAATTTTGTGTCATCTTTTCAACCTGACATGAAACCCAGGCATACAATGCACATATATATTACATTAATAGTGTTATCAGCATCTTGTATGTGACCCGCCTGCCAGATGGGCCATCTCCTGTCAGGGTCAATCTTCACAGAAACTGTAGCCGCAAACAGACTGAAAACGAAATCAAGTCATGTTTAGCGCAAGTAACATTTAACAACGGTTTGCAGTGGTATGTCTGTGTTTAAGTGAAAAATGTCCATAGTTACAGCCTCAAGGTCCTATCTGTGGCATCAGAATTGTTGGTTCTAAAGATGATGTAAGGAACATTTGTAGCCCAATGATGACGTTTGTTGTGATGCCACCACTGTCATGTGTCTGTGTCAGATAGAGTGTTACAACTTTTATCATGACAGTTATAGTGCTACAACCATCGTGAGTCTACGCCAAAATGCTTCTACACTCACAGCCCTATTATCCTAACTGTTATGATGCTACGATCATCGTAAGTTAGGCCAAAATGCTTTAACACTCACAGCCCTATTATCCTGACTGTTATGATGCTACGATCATCGTAAATTAGGCCAAAATGCTTCTACACTCACAGCCCTAATCATGACTATTATGATGCTACGACCATTGTAAGTTAGGCCAAAATGCTTCTACACTCACAGCCCTATAATCCTGACTGTTATGATGCTACGACCATCGTAAGTTACGCCAAAATGCTTCTACACTCACAGCCCTATTATCCTGACTGTTATGATGCAATGACCATCGTAAGTTACGCCAAAATTCTTCAACACTCACAGCCCTATTATCCTGACTGTTATGATGATACGACCATCGTAAGTTAGGCCAAAATGCTTTAACACTCACAGGCCTATTATCCTGACTGTTATGATGCTACGATCATCGTAAGTTAGGCCAAAATGCTTCTACACTCACAGCCCTATTATCCTGACTGTTATGATGCTACGATCATCGTAAGTTAGGCCAAAATGCTTTAACACTCACAGGCCTATTATCCTGACTGTTATGATGCTACGATCATCATAAGTTAGGCCAAAATGCTTCAACACTCACAGCCCTATTATCCTGACTGTTATGATGATACGACCATCGTAAGTTAGGCCAAAATGCTTTAACACTCACAGGCCTATTATCCTGACTGTTATGATGCTACGATCATCGTAAGTTAGGCCAAAATGCTTCTACACTCACAGCCCTATTATCCTGACTGTTATGATGCTACGATCATCGTAAGTTAGGCCAAAATGCTTTAACACTCACAGGCCTATTATCCTGACTGTTATGATGATACGACCATCGTAAGTTAGGCCAAAATGCTTTAACACTCACAGGCCTATTATCCTGACTGTTATGATGCTACGATCATCGTAAGTTAGGCCAAAATTCTTCAACACTCACAGCCCTATTATCCTGACTGTTATGATGCAATGACCATCGTAAGTTACGCCAAAATGATTCTACACTCACAGCCCTATTATCCTGACTGTTATGATGCTACGATCATCGTAAGTTAGGCCAAAATGCTTTAACACTCACAGGCCTATTATCCTGACTGTTATGATGCTACGATCATCGTAAGTTACGCCAAAATGCTTCTACACTCACAGCCCTATTATCCTGACTGTTATGATGCTACGACCATCGTAAGTTAGGCCAAAATGCTTCTACACTCACAGCCCTATTATCCTGACTGTTATAGTGCTACGACCATCGTAAGTCTACTCCAAAATGCTACAATCCTCACAGCCATATTATCCTGAGTGCTACGACTGTTATGTGGCATGGTAGTTTTTCTGGTGAATGTTTTGTTTGAATAGCTTGTGTTCATGCCTGTAGTTTCACGCTCCCTTGTTTCTAGTGGCTGCTGCTGTGGATGAACCTGCCTGTATGTGCCCCAAGCACCTGTTCTCATGCGGCAACTGCATCTGCATCCCGCACCAGTGGGTGTGCGACGGTGACGACGACTGCGAGAAGAGCCAAGATGAGGCAAAATGTGGTAGGTTTCTCATTGGTTGGATGTGATGTGTGTTTGGATTATGGTACTCTAAATATTTTCCCCTCCCTTCCCACACAGGGAGGCTCCTGTCACAGTATAACTTTCCCCTCCCTTCCACCACACAGAGAGGCTCCTGTCACAGCATTACATTCCCCTCCCTACCCCTCCCCTCCCTACCACCACACAGGGAGGCTCCTGTCACAGTATTACTTTAGCTTCAATCAACACACAGGGAGGCTCCTGTCACAGTATTACTTTAGCTACAATCAGCACACAGGGAGGCTCCTGTCACAGTATTACTTTAGCTACAATCAGCACACAGGGAGGCTCCTGTCACAGTATTACTTTAGCTACAATCAGCACACAGGGAGGCTCCTGTCACAGTATTACTTTAGCTACAATCAACACACAGGGAGGCTCCTGTCACAGTATTACTTTAGCTACAATCAGCACACAGGGAGGCTCCTGTCACAGTATTACTTTAGCTACAATCAACACACAGGGAGGCTCCTGTCACAGTATTACTTTAGCTACAATCAGCACACAGGGAGGCTCCTGTCACAGTATTACTTTAGCTACAATCAACACACAGGGAGGCTCCTGTCACAGTATTACTTTAGCTACAATCAACACACAGGGAGGCTCCTGTCACAGTATTACTTTAGCTACAATCAGCACACAGGGAGGCTCCTGTCACAGTATTACTTTAGCTACAATCAGCACACAGGGAGGCTCCTGTCACAGTATTACTTTAGCTACAATCAGCACACAGGGAGGCTCCTGTCACAGTATTACTTTAGCTACAATCAACACACAGGGAGGCTCCTGTCACAGTATTACTTTAGCTACAATCAGCACACAGGGAGGCTCCTGTCACAGTATTACTTTAGCTACAATCAGCACACAGGGAGGCTCCTGTCACAGTATTACTTTAGCTACAATCAGCACACAGGGAGGCTCCTGTCACAGTATTACTTTAGCTACAATCAACACACAGGGAGGCTCCTGTCACAGTATTACTTTAGCTACAATCAGCACACAGGGAGGCTCCTGTCACAGTATTACTTTAGCTACAATCAACACACAGGGAGGCTCCTGTCACAGTATTACTTTAGCTACAATCAACACACAGGGAGGCTCCTGTCACAGTATTACTTTAGCTACAATCAGCACACAGGGAGGCTCCTGTCACAGTATTACTTTAGCTACAATCAACACACAGGGAGGCTCCTGTCACAGTATTACTTTAGCTACAATTAGCACACACTGCCACTGTCCCAGAGTTACAAAAAATACTTCTCTACTTCAATTCCCACTGGAACTGAATCCGGTATTTCGGGCAATAGTTTTTGTACTTACCGATGATAATTGTAAAAACACCAACACTGGCAAAACTAAAAACGTTGTAGAAGAAAATAAAGTGTTTTTTTAGATATCTGGGAAGGTGATCGGGATGTATAGCTCTGTCAATCACGGGGACGATTGATTCAATCATGTTGACATGTGCCAGGACTCTACAGTGGGTTGGAGACCATCTGGTGAAATCCTGCACGCTACAAAAAACATGTCTTACTTGTGCTCTGGAAGCAATTGCATCCCCCTGTAAATAGGACATAAATACTGTAAATCTTGAAATTAATGCGTCTCTAAATTGATAGGACTACTGACCTCTAGCCAAAACTGCGGATCAAAATCAATGCGACTCCCTCCACCCCTTCCCCAGTGGAATGATGCATATCCTTACCTGAATCCAATCTTATCTTAATCCAATCAAACAACAAGTAGCACCGCTTATTAGTGCTGAGTAAATACTTCTGTAATAGCAATAAACAGTGTTTCCTAAAAGCAACGCACAGTATATATGTTTATTCTGTTGACTGGCATTCAGGAAGTTCAAAGGCAATAAAATAATTAAACTAACAATAGTTCAATGATGCCTAGTTGACACAAGTGGGTAGAACTCTTGACTCCAGCAGTGATAACTCACCGGATGCCTGTTGTGTAATTCCTTTTATTTAAATGACATTGTTGTATACTTTTGTAAGTTGGTAGTGGAGACAGAAATGAGAAGTTTCACTCATGCGAACAAAGACCAATCGCATTTTTTGCATTTAATTCACGGTCTCATTAATTTAAAGATGTACAGTTTATCATAAATAAGACGTTCTTTATTGTTACACGTGTAACAGTTTCATGTCTTCCTGGTCTTCCAGCTTCTAAGTGCTATGAAAGACTTAATACTGAGTGAGTGTGTGAGTTATGTCTAATGCCGCTTTTAACAGTATTCCAGTTATATCGCGGCGTGTCAGCTTAAGTTGGGAGGAAAGCCCGAGGTGATGCAGGTCTCAGGTGTTTACCACTTCGGTGAAACTCACGAGCACGGGTATGGTGCTGACAAACCTAGAAACATAATCGGGGTGAACCGGTATTGGAGCTAAAAAGTCATTTGTTTCTGGCGTGCCCAAGGGACGCAACTCTGCACAGCGAATCGTGACGCCTTAGATGACTGGGCCACCCGTACCCATGACAGACGTAATACAGTTGTATTGGTTCATTGCATAATTCCTTATTGTGTGATGTTAGTGTTATTTTTTGAAGGAAACAGTTAACACGTTGGAGGTTAGGTTTTTCAAGCGAAAAGCTTTGTTATGACGAGGGTAACGGAATTATTTATTTTTAGTTGATTTTTTACTGACGTTTGCAGTAAACGTATGGCAGGAAATCAGCCTTAGGCGAACCTTCAAGAACAATGTAGAAAATATGAATATTTAAAACCCAAAATAAGCAGGTGTCAGACATCTTGCCACTTTTGTGATGACATGAGGATGGGTATGGTGCAGACAAACCAAGAATAAAAATTAAGGCAAAAGTGGTATGTTCATAGGATTCTGGCACCCCAAGGGACACAACTCTGCACAGAGACTTGTGGTGACAGTGCACCATGTGGTTTTGGGCACTCTGCTTGTCTGCAGTGATGATGGGGACATGACTCATTTATTTGAGAAATATATTTGCTTTAGAATCATTTCTGAATAAATAGCACTTTGTTATCATTCTGAAATTTGAAGATCTCACAGATTGAATCAGATGTCATAAAGTAATAAGGATTTGATTGCATCCTGTGTCAAACATTCTTCTGTTTCTGAATCAGAGGCCGGTTGACGTAACCACTCTGCTCTCCCTGAAACAAGACAGCCTACAATCCAAGTCGCATCCAGTATGCAGCACCAAACACTTGAAAATATCCTGAAAAAGATCCACAAGAATAAGGTCCAACAGAATGAATATTTGATGAGACTTGGACAGAGTTGAGTCCTTTCATCTAAAAAATGTGAAATTCTCCAACACTCCAGCTTTGCAAAAATTGAATTGAATCTGTGAGCGGGGTTTAGAGTGGGCAGCGATGTCCTCTGTGTCGCTATGGCAGCCAGTGGGGCAGGGCAGGTGAATGTTGGCCGTCATTGTTAGCCTTGCTCCAGTCTCCTGGGCACATCACACTCATGTTTATCCCCTGAAGTAAGGCTGTGTTTACAGTAAAGTAGAAATAATTCTATCAGGGAACTTTCAAGTCTTAAGGAGCCTTCATGTCCGAAGTTTAAGGGCTGGGAAGGGTGTGTGTATTGGTTGATAGAGCTGAGAAGGGTGTGTGTATTGGTTGATAGAGCTGAGAAGGGGATGTGTATTGGTTGATAGGGCTGAGAAGGGGAATGTGTATTGGTTGATAGAGCGGAGAAGGGGATGTGTATTGGTTGATAGAGCTGAGAAGGGGATGTGTATTGGTTGATAGAGCTGAGAAGGGGATGTGTATTGGTTGATAGGGCTGAGAAGGGGAATGTGTATTGGTTGATAGAGCGGAGAAGGGGATGTGTATTGGCTGATAGAGCTGAGAAGGGGATGTGTATTGGTTGATAGAGCTGAGAAGGGGATGTGTATTGGTTGATAGAGCTGAGAAGGGGGATGTGTATTGGTTGATAGAGCTGAGAAGGGGGATGTGTATTGGCTGATAGAGCTGAGAAGGGGGATGTGTATTGGTTGATAGAGCTGAGAAGGGGAATGTGTATTGGTTGATAGAGCTGAGAAGGGGGATGTGTATTGGTTGATAGAGATGAGAAGGAGACGAGGTATGTTTTAAGACGCTCATCACCTGGTCCACATTCATATTGACAAGTTCCTATAATATAGCACGAATATTTCTGACTGACATAAAATACCATTCATTCACTGTGTGTTTGGCTGAACTTATTTCAGTCTTGTCAGGTTGAGTATTCTTGGCATTTGAATGAAGGATAATATTTACTATTTCAACTTTGTGTGGAGCTGTTCGTTCATCCAAGTTTATGTTACCTCAGATTGCAAAGGATGTTTCCTGCAGGAATGTTACTATGGGACCTGGAGAACATTAATCAACACTTCCACTGAAAGCATACCGATCATACCATTGCTTCAGGAGCCGCACTAGTTGTGGGTTGGGAGGGGTGATACACTGGTTGCTTTGACTGCTAGGGTCAGTGAGTATAGATTGGTAACTCTGGCAGATGTGCCTTGGTACAAAGTTAGCTAGTAATGAATCATCTTTGGTACTTCTGAATATTTTTTTCAGTGGCAAGTTTTTGATTCAGAAAAAAAATCATGAGCATGTTTCAGATGATGATGACCAGGCCACAATACCTTACTGTGATATTTTATAACAGATTCAGAAGCATATTGAAGATTTTCATGACAAATTCTGTGATTTATTTTTGTCTCTACTGACACTACAGGTGAAGGTATTACTTCAGTCTGTGTCAGTGAGTGAGTGAGTGAGTTTGATTTTACGCCGCTTTTAGCAATATTCCAGCAATATCACGGCGGGGGGACACCAGAAATGGGTCTTCGGCGTGACGAGCGAACGCTTTAACCACTAGGCTACCCGACCGCCCCTCGGTCTGTGTCCAGGAGACATGGCAGGTGCTTGTTGTGGTCATACTAAATGTCACCAGGATAAGGCAAGGCCTTTTTTCATATTTAGCGATTTTGATGGTAAAAACTTTGTCAATAAATCCAGGGAAATGCTTTTTACAGGAATTTTTTAATCATCTTAAATTATTATTTTTTGGAAAAAATCTCCCTGTCTGGTGGTGAGGGACTAGGTGATGGGTGGTGGTGGTGGTGGAGGGAGGGACATATCCATGATGATATTTGGGGGGGGGGGGGGTATGATATCAAATGTTTTGGTGGGTGGGGAGGATGATATGAGGAGATGTTGTCTCTGTGTGGAAGAGTGTTGTGATGAAGACATAGCTGCCGTTAGATCTGTATCTCCAAGAGCTGGAGATGGCAGGTACATGAGATGGCTGTAAATCTGATCTAACTTGATATCTTTGACATTTATGATCGCTTCTTGCTGGGCTCCCCTCAGTTGTCTTCAGTCAGTTGTGATTGAAGTAGAGTTAGTGAGGGTGTTGGGGTTTAAGACCAAATTAACAGTGTTTCAGTTCATGCTGTGACAGCCTATTGTGCTCGCTCAAGGGATCAGCTTTTAGAATTGGGGGTTTATCTACACCTGCTCAGAAGCCAATATTTGCCCCCAAGTCTGAAGCAAATGTCGATATTCATATAAGTATATTTTTTGAATGAAGTCAGCTTGTCTGTTACCATCAGAATTTCCCCTCGTCTATTTTAAGTGCAACGAATAACATTCCGCTTTGCTTCTAGGTTAAATATATATTTGTAGCAACTTAGTCTCAAGTATTCAAAAACAATAGAGAAAATGTGCCTGAACTTTGTGTGAATGACGTGTATATAATTGACTAACTTCAGAGAGGACTCATTGCACAGAACATGATGTTGACAGAATAAAAACCAGGTTATTTTCATGCATTTTTTTATTTGTTGTAAGTGGGACTGACAAAAATTAGACAGGACTGATATTTTTTAGAGTTGCCAGTCCACCAGCCAGGGGGAACACTGTATAATCCACGGGCCAGCCGGTCCTGGAAGTTATAAAACTGTTGACGGTTGTTGTTCTGCTTGTAACATCCCAAGCCGGTGTCTGTATCACAGACCTGTCAACCACTCATCATGACAATGTGGGAGATTTGACTTCAAAATGGGGGAGATTTGACTCCAAAGGGGGAGATTTTTAAGATAGTGAAGATAAGATAATTTCCAACTTTTATTTTTAATAATGTTACAAAGAAACCAAATATTTTGAAACAATAAATAATCAATAAGTTTCTTATACGTACAGCTTGCTTAATTTCCGTTTGCATTTTCCTCCTCCAAAAATAAACCCAGCACAATCTACCCATATAACTTTCGTTCAAAGATCATCTCAGATAAACGCAAACAGATACTGAAATTTCACAATCGGTAGCTTGACCAGTTGACGACGTGTTTAATCCGACCAGTTGTCAGGCTTCGTTACGATGCAGGTTTTTGGCGCGATGTTGGTTACAAAATTCGCCAAAGAAATATCAAATGCATTTACCCTGACGCAACATCATCGCCCTTAATTTCAATAAGATATACTGTCTTTTTTTCTGTCTGCGGCAGTCTGTTGACAGTCCCAGTACTTAGCTCCGTAAATTTCCTAGAAATGTTCACGTTATTCCATTCCAAGAAATGTATGCCATATTTGGAAGTACTATTACGTTTTACTACAATTTATGAATGAAATGAGTCTCGTTGTCGTTGTTGACCTTTCTGACCTTGATGTGTATTAATCTCATTGGTTGACTAGTACTGTTGTATGCAAATTAGATTGCAGATCTGGGACGCAAGCAAACTATTAGCCAATCAAATCGTGTAAAATAATCACGACACATTCTCGCGAAATTTGATAAAGTTCTGTTTTGATATTTTCTGTGCACAAAAGTCACGATGTCAGTCAAAAGGAAATTTATAAGTTTCACTTTAAACTTTGACTTTGAAATCCTATTTGTGAGGAAGCCTGATCGTGTAACTCATTGCTATTTCGACTACCGAATCAACCAATCACGCACAGTGTTGTTTCTGAAGACGGCGCTTGCAGGACATATTTTGTTTTCATTTCCAAGAGTTCAATGACGTAACTTTGAGGTATGTTGATGTTTTAACAAAGTTTCTGACAAATCTGATAACCAATAAAGTTATGGCCATATGTATCTACGTTCTTAAATTATGGAAGAATAAACACGCTGTGAACATGAAGACAACAGTTCATTTCATGAAGTGATGAATACTGCGCTGATTTTTCATTTCAAGTTCAACCCTTCAGGCACCTGTTAGGACTATCCGAGTTTTCTTAACAGTTTACATTGTTCAATCGTTCACCATATGAATTTAATTACCAGTTGATTACTGGACAAAGGCCAATCTGGGTCCCCCTGCGGGTGGCTGTGATAAGGGTCGCTAATCCGGGAGCCTACCGGACGGATCGGGACGCAAACTTCCCGTTCATTGTTTTTACTCACGGGACAATGGAGGCGAATTTTTTAAATAATGAAAAATTCTGTTTTGCGGGAGAAATAGTCCATCTTGCGGGAGACTGGGAGATTTCATCAAATTGCGGGAGTCTCCCGCAAAATGCGGGAGGGTTGACAGGTCTGGTATCAGTCTGCCTCTTCAGAATCGGGTGGGATACAATCGTCCATGATGAGTTCGGTAATTTGAACCAGTCGTAAATGGGATACTCCGAATGGAGGGGTACCGACAGATGGCGGTGAAATTGATTTACAGGGGAATTGCTGTTCTCATGTCTTTGAAAATATCGTCTCATTATGAAAATGATTTAATTTGCATCTTAATGAGCCATGAGGGAAATATCACATTTAGTGGGCATCCCATTATTGCTGGTGAGATTCGGGTGTGATCTACAGGGCATGGCCTCGTGACTGTAGGCCTTGATGGGACGGGACGGGACAGGGCATGGCCTCGTGACTGTAGGCCTTGATAGGACAGGACAGGACAGGACAGGGGAGACAACAGGGGCAGGATCCACACTCGACCCGTGAAGATCCGGGGTAGAATAGGTCTTCAGCAACCCATGCTTGTCTAAATTAGTCACTATATGTTTTAATGTATAATATGTATATATAACCAACATGTATCAATATTACTTGATAAATATAATTTTGCTTCTATTACTTTGTACTGGAGCGGTATTAACATCAGATTACTTGTTTACCAATCCAGATTCATTTATTGAATAAAAATATGTTTAAATCATATTGCAATGGAGATCATTGGCATAAGTCATGGCGATAACAGACAAACAAGATAAGCCATCGGTTCTGTCATTGATTCTGTTGCTTTCATCCGGCAGAGTTCAATTAGGGAGAAGTATTCCGAAGCCAGATTAGTGATGCTCAACCCCACTCTGCGTGTCAACCAGTCAACCAGTCAACCGTGTCAGTGGCTGCCAAACAAGCTTCATTTCTCTCATGCCGTCTCTGTCTCCTATCTCCCCCTCCCCTCTGCCCCCCACTGCCCCCACCTCCTCTCTGTCAGCTTGCATTATGTTGAAAGTGATGAGGTGTGAACTATTCAGACATGTGCAGGTATTCTGCCAGGGTGATGAGGGTAGCTGTGTGTTTGAACAAGAGATGTATCTTTTAGCTTGTAACTGTTGCACGCAACTTTCTCATCTCAATGTCTTTTTTGAGATTCCATGCTCCATTGATGATCACACACACACACACACACACACACACACACACACACACACACACACCACACACACACACACACCACACACACACCACACACACACACACACACCACACACACACACACACACACACACACACACACACACACACACACACACACACACACACACACACGTCGTTATATGATTATATAAGTGCAGTAATCTTCACTGTGATGCTACACCCTCTTTCACCTCACCTCACAAGTGTCAGTCTGTCATTTTGTACCCTCTAGTAATATTCCCCCCTCCTCTTCCTCTGCTGCCCCCCCCCCCCCCCCCCCCCCCCCCCCCTAAAGCCTCACCTTCCCCTACCCTCTCCCGTATGCCCCGACACCTACCCTGACGAGTGCATTATTCAATATCCATGTGTTTATTGCGCGGAAGAGCCTGCAAATTGAGCTTGTAAACAAGCCGGGGTCTTCAAAGCTGCCACTAAACCTGCTGTCTGTATGCAGTAGGCTCTGACAAAAACTGCCGCTCTCCAAGACAGACTGCTGATTGTATTGAGGGGAAAAAACGTATGATTGTAATTACTGTACATTAATCATGGTGCTGGCTCCCTCGGACTGACCAACATTGTCTTAGGTCAGCTAGTACACCACTTACAGCATGCACTCACTCACTCACTCACTCACTCACTCACTCACTCACTCACTCACTCACTCACTCACTCACTCACTCACCCCCTCACTCACTCACTCACTCACTCACTCATTCACCCAAAACCAACCTACTCACTCACCCAAAACCAACCTACCCACTCACTCACTCACTCACTCACTCACTCACTCACTCACTCACTCACTCACTCACTCACTCACTCTCACCCAAAACCAACCTACTCACTCATTCACTCACTCACAAACCCACCCAGCCACCCACTCACTCACTCACTCACTGACTCACTCACTCACTCACTCACTCACTCACTCACTCACCCAAAACCAACCTACTCACTCACTCACTCACAAACCCACTCACTCACTCACTCACTCACTCACTCACTCACTCACTCACTCACTCACTCACTCACTCACTCACTCACTCACTCACTCACTCACTCACTTTGACCAGACAAACATTATCCCTGTCTTGTGTCCAGGTTGTGTGTTTTGTTTCCTATGGAAGTGATTACTGTGTGGAAGGCAACATGACAGATGTCATGCTTCACGTCAACTCGGAACAGATTCATTATTGATTAGATTCAATCTGAATTTCATAACTTTTTCTATTAAGATGCTTCAGTGATGAAATTATGTAGTTCTCCCTCTGAATTAACCACCTAACTGCAGTCGACCCAACTCATGCACGTTGTTGAAATAATGTATAATATCGTAAACTTGGCTAACTGCTGATGTGTGACAGAAACGTTCACTGATGAAGATCAGTGACCTATTGGTCCGCCCCGGGAATAAATCAAGTGATTGATACAGTGTCAACACTGTTTGAAAGCTATTCATGATAATCTTGCTGCTGATCAGTTGATTTAACCCTTTACATCTACAGCATCATTAAAAACTCATGTTGAATATTGCAAAAAGTCAGGTGAATAATGTGCTCTGTCAGTGTCCCTCCAATCGGTACTGTGGCTTGTCAGTTAAGATGGCCTATGTCGTGATTTTATCTAATTTATTTTAAGTTTTCATCTCATATTGTCTCCGGTGTCCATGTTGTGCCTGGTTGAATTATTGTCACATGTAAACTTGGCATGCAGGGCAGGGGCGGCTGTATAAACAGCTAGAGGAGGGCATGTTGTTTTTTGGGTAATTGTTGGCTGTACTGATTATACAAGGGACTTTTTCAGTTTGGGTTGATGAATGTAACATGGAAGTGTTTACAGGACAAATGACATGCTCTTTGTGATATTGGGGATTTACACATGGAGCTGATGCATAATGCACATGATAACAGGCACCTGTCTGGCCTGTGTCGCATGCACAAGTGTGGGTGGGGCGGTGGAGCCTTAACTTAGGAACATATGTTACCTCCCTGCTGGCCTAACGGTGAAGCCTTAACTTAGCAACAACCTCCCTGCTGGCCTAACGGTGGAGCCTTTACTTAGCAACAACCTCCCTGCTGGCCTAACAGTGGAGCCTTAACCTAGCAACAACCTTCCTGCTGGCCTAACAGTGGAGCCTTAACCTAGCAACAACCTTCCTGCTGGCCTAACAGTGGAGCCTTAACTTAGCAACAACCTCCCTGCTGGCCTAACAGTGGAGCCTTAACTTGGCAACAACCTCCCTGCTGGCCTAACAGTGGAGCCTTAACTTAGCGACAACCTTCCTGCTGGCCTAACAGTGGAGCCTTAACTTGGCGACAACCTCCCTGCTGGCCTAACAGTGGAGCCTTAACTTGGCAACAACCTCCCTGCTGGCCTAACAGTGAAGCCTTTACTTAGCAACAACCTCCCTGCTGGCCTCACAGTGGAGCCTTAACCTAGCAACAACCTTCCTGCTGGCCTAACAGTGGAGCCTTTACTTAGCAACAACCTCCCTGCTGGCCTAACAGTGGAGCCTTAACTTAGCGACAACTTCCCTTTTAGCCTAACAGTGGAGCCTTAACTTGGCAACAACCTCCCTGCTGGCCTAACAGTGAAGCCTTTACTTAGCAACAACCTCCCTGCTGGCCTCACAGTGGAGCCTTAACCTAGCAACAACCTTCCTGCTGGCCTAACAGTGGAGCCTTTACTTAGCAACAACCTCCCTGCTGGCCTAACGGTGGAGCCTTAACTTAGCGACAACCTCCCTTTTGGCCTAACAGTGGAGCCTTAACTTGGCAACAACCTCCCTGCTGGCCTAACAGTGGAGCCTTAACTTAGTGACAACCTCCCTGCTGGCCTAACAGTGGAGCCTTAACCTAGCAACAACCTCCCTGCTGGCCTAACGGTGAAGCCTTAACTTAGCGAGAACCTCCCTGCTGGCCTAACAGTGAAGCCTTAACTTAGCGAGAACCTCCCTGCTGGCCTAACAGTGAAGCCTTAACTTAGCGACAACCTCCCTGCTGGCCTAACAGTGGAGCCTTAACTTAGCAACAATCTCCCTGCTGGCCTAACAGTGGAGCCTTAACTTAGCGACAACCTCCCTGCTGGCCCAACGGTGGAGCCTTAACTTAGCAACAACCTCCCTGCTGGCCTAACAGTGGAGCCTTAACTTAGCAACAATCTCCCTGCTGGCCTAACAGTGGAGCCTTAACTTAGCGACAACCTCCCTGCTGGCCTCACAGTAGAGCCTTAACTTAGCGAGAACCTCCCTGCTGGTCTAACAGTGGAGCCTTAACTTAGCAACAATCTCCCTGCTGGCCTAACAGTGGAGCCTTAACTTAGCAACAACCTCCCTGCTGGCCTAACGGTGGAGCCTTAACTTAGCAACAACCTCCCTGCTGGCCCAACGGTGGAGCCTTAACTTAGCAACAACCTCCCTGCTGGCCTAACAGTGAAGCCTTAACTTAGCGACAACCTCCCTGCTGGCTCCAACAGTGAAGCCTTAACTTAGCAACAACCTCCCTGCTGGCCTAACGGTGGAGCCTTAACTTAGCGACAACCTCCCTGCTGGCCTAACGGTGGAGCCTTAACTTAGCGACAACCTCCCTCCTGGCCTAACGGTGGAGCCTTAACTTAGAGACAACCTCCCTGCTGGCCTAACAGTGAAGCCTTAACTTAGCGACAACCTCCCTGCTGGCCTAACAGTGGAGCCTTAACTTAGCAACAATCTCCCTGCTGGCCTAACAGTGGAGCCTTAACTTAGCGACAACCTCCCTGCTGGCCTCACAGTGGAGCCTTAACTTAGCGACAACCTCCTTGCTGGTCTAACAGTGGAGCCTTAACTTAGCAACAATCTCCCTGCTGGCCTAACGGTGGAGCCTTAACTTAGCAACAACTTCCCTGCTGGCCTAACAGTGAAGCCTTAACTTAGCAAGAACCTCCCTGCTGGCCTAACAGTGGAGCCTTAACTTCCTGGAGGAGGACAGCAGCGGTGGAGCACAGCAGATGATTAGCTGTAAAGGGGGCCTGCATTAGCTATTAATACTACTGACTAGTTTCACCAACAGTTGCAGATAAAGTAAGGGAACCATGGGGGAGACCTGGTGTTCCCTCCAGTTATGTTGACAAGTCCAAAAGAAGTAATGTTTCCAAGCACCTGTGCTAAAGTATTTGATGTGTATTTAAGAATTGAAAAAAACTTCCTCCAAATGTTCAGTGTGGTTGGCCACGGAAGGGGTTTGTGAAATCTAATGCAGTATTCATCATCCAGAACTAGTTGTAACACCGCTATCACTCATTACACACATTCTGTGTCGGGAAGCATGGGAGGATGGGGAGTATTTGACAATGTGCATGTACCGACAACTCACAGATTCAGCAGAGTTTGGATGGAGCTGTGGGAATAGTGGCAGTAGATGAGCCAAGTTTACAGACAGCGACTTAACCTAGAAGTCTTAGGGGACCAGCCCCCTTCCTGGAACAACTTGATACTGTTTGAGATGTGCCATTTGAGAGTCCATTCAACAGTATAGTTTGCGTAAACCATAATTTTGTGTGTGTAGTGGTCTTGAGGTCTACATGTAAGTGTGTGTGTTCTGGTGGTCTTGAGGCCTGTGTGTGGTTTCTGGTGGTCTTGAGGTCTGTGTGTAAATGTGTGGTTTCTGGTGGTCTTGAGGTCTGTGTGTAAGTGTGTGAATTCTGGTGGTCTTGAGGTCTGTGTGTAAGTGTGTGAGTTCTGGTGATCTTGATGTCTGTGTGTAAGTGTGTGTGTTCTGGTGGTCTTGAGGTCTGTGTGTAAGTGTGTTCTGGTGGTCTTGATGTCGGTGTGTAAGTGTGTGTGTTCTGGTGGTCTTGAGGTCTGTGTGTAAGTGTGTGGTTTCTGGTGGTCTTGAGGTCTGTGTGTAAGTGTGTGAATTCTGGTGGTCTTGAGGTCTGTGTGTAAGTGTGTGAGTTCTGGTGATCTTGATGTCTGTGTGTAAGTGTGTGTGTTCTGGTGGTCTTGAGGTCTGTGTGTAAGTGTGTGAATTCTGGTGGTCTTGATGTCTGTGTGTGAGTTCTGGTGGTCTTGAGGTCTGTGTGTAAGTGTGTGTGTTCTGGTGGTCTTGATGTCTGTGTGTAAGTGTGTGAATTCTGGTGGTCTTGAGGTCTGTGTGTAAGTGTGTGAATTCTGGTGGTCTTGAGGTCTGTGTGTAAGTGTGTGAATTCTGGTGGTCTTGAGGTCTGTGTGTAAGTGTGTGAATTCTGGTGGTCTTGAGGTCTGTGTGTAAGTGTGTGTGTTCTGGTGATCTTGATGTCTGTGTGTAAGTGTGTGTGTTCTGGTGGTCTTGAGGTCTGTGTGTAAGTGTGTGAGTTCTGGTGGTCTTGATGTCTGTGTGTAAGTGTGTGAGTTCTGGTGGTCTTGAGGTCTGTGTGTAAGTGTGTGTGTTCTGGTGGTCTTGATGTCGGTGTGTAAGTGTGTGTGTTCTGGTGGTCTTGAGGTCTGTGTGTAAGTGTGTGTGTTCTGGTGGTCTTGAGGTCTGTGTGTAAGTGTGTGAATTCTGGTGGTCTTGAGGTCTGTGTGTAAGTGTGTGAGTTCTGGTGGTCTTGAGGTCTTTGTGTAAGTGTGTGTGTTCTGGTGGTCTTGAGGTCTGTGTGTAAGTGTGTGTGTTCTGGTGGTCTTGAGGTCTGTGTGTAAGTGTGTAAATTCTGGTGGTCTTGAGGTCTGTGTGTAAGTGTGTGTGTTCTGGTGGTCTTGAGGTCTGTGTGTAAGTGTGTGAATTCTGGTGGTCTTGAGGTCTGTGTGTAAGTGTGTGTGTTCTGGTGATCTTGATGTCTGTGTGTAAGTGTGTGTGTTCTGGTGGTCTTGAGGTCTGTGTGTAAGTGTGTGTGTTCTGGTGGTCTTGATGTCTGTGTGTAAGTGTGTGAGTTCTGGTGGTCTTGAGGTCTGTGTGTAAGTGTGTGAGTTCTGGTGGTCTTGATGTCTGTGTGTAAGTGTGTGAGTTCTGGTGGTCTTGATGTCTGTGTGTAAGTGTGTGAGTTCTGGCGATCTTGATGTCTTTGTGTAAGTGTGTGTGTTCTGGTGGTCTTAAGGTCTGTGTGTAAGTGTGTGAATTCTGGTGGTCTTGAGGTCTGTGTGTGTGTTCTGGCGATCTTGATGTCTGTGTGTAAGTGTGTGTGTTCTGGTGGTCTTGAGGTCTGTGTGTAAGTGTGTGAGTTCTGGTGGTCTTGATGTCGGTGTGTAAGTGTGTGTGTTCTGGTGGTCTTGAGGTCTGTGTGTAAGTGTGTGTGTTCTGGTGGTCTTGAGGTCTGTGTGTAAGTGTGTGAATTCTGGTGGTCTTGAGGTCTGTGTGTAAGTGTGTGTGTTCTGGTGGTCTTGAGGTCTGTGTGTAAGTGTGTGGTTTCTGGTGGTCTTGATGTCTGTGTGTAAGTGTGTGAATTCTGGTGGTCTTGATGTCTGTGTAAGTGTGTGAGTTCTGGCGATCTTGATGTCTGTGTGTAAGTGTGTGTGTTCTGGTGGTCTTGAGGTCTGTGTGTAAGTGTGTGAATTCTGGTGGTCTTGATGTCTGTGTGTAAGTGTGTGTGTTCTGGTGATCTTGATGTCTGTGTGTAAGTGTGTGTGTTCTGGTGTCTCCGCCTCCTGTATGTCAGTGTTAGGTGCAGGACAGAGACTCCGCCTCCTGTATGTCAGTGTTAGGTGCAGGACAGAGACTCCGCCTCCTGTATGTCAGTGTAAGATGCAGGACAGAGACTCCGCCTCCTGTATGTCAGTGTTAGGTGCAGGACAGAGACTCCGCCTCCTGTATGTCAGTGTTAGGTGCAGGACAGAGACTCCGCCTCCTGTATGTCAGTGTAAGATGCAGGACAGAGACTCCGCCTCCTGTATGTCAGTGATAGGTGCAGGACAGAGACACCGCCTCCTGTATGTCAGTGTAAGATGCAGGACAGAGACTCCGCCTCCTGTATGTCAGTGATAGGTGCAGGACAGAGACTCCGCCTCCTGTATGTCAGTGATAGGTGCAGGACAGAGACTCCGCCTCCTGTATGTCAGTGATAGGTGCAGGACAGAGACTCCGCCTCCTGTATGTCAGTGTTAGGTGCAGGACAGACACTCCCCTCCTGTATGTCAGTGATAGGTGCAGGACAGACACTCCGCCTCCTGTATGTCAGTGTAAGATGCAGGACAGAGACTCCGCCTCCTGTATGTCAGTGATAGGTGCAGGACAGACACTCCGCCTCCTGTATGTCACTGTAAGATGCAGGACAGAGACTCCGCCTCTTGTAAGTCACTGTTAGATGCAAGACTGCCTCTCCGCAGGACTAGCAGTGATAGCTTTCTGGGACAAGTCCCGGCTAATGAGATATAAACCAGTTCAATTTCATCAACGATCTCAGGAATGTGGAGATGAGTATGTAGCCAGTCTTATTCCAACATGACTAATTGATGTAGACTATTTACTTTTTCATTTTAAAACCTGAAAGAAACAAGTAAAGTGTATATGTTTCATGGCCCCATTGATTAGTTCCAGCAATCTCCAGCAAAGACTTCACTGGCAGACACACGAGGAAAAGTTGAAAAATTACATTCATCGGGAAGCAAAAGAAACGCGCAAAAATAATTGAGTGTAGATTAGTGTACAGCCAGCACTGACTTCCTGCTCTTCCCTGTGTGACACAGGTGGCTTCCGACGCCATCTTGCAGGTCGTTAAGTACCATGGTGCTGAGAGACTCAGAAACAAAAAGTAATGAAGTAAAAACAAAAAACAGGACCAACTTTCATCTTGACTGGTGTGTCAATCAGCCGGCAGTACGCAGGGTGTTAGGTTACATCCATCCCATCAAAAAACATATCACCTCTAATTGACCTGAACTGGTTGCTATAGAATTTTACCCTCCTGTGTTTTACTTCATTTCAAGAA